>NW_020954562.1:20454846-20667346 GCF_900497805.2 Vombatus ursinus | reverse complement strand
CAACAACAACAAAATTTAGGAGACAAAACTAGAAGGACTGCAACTGAATCTGATAGAAGAGATATCTTATTCAAAGCATAAGTATTTCATTTTCTGAGAAGGCCCTAAATGATGCTGCCTAGAACCACTCTTATGTCTTGGAAAGTGTACTGGATAAGCGATTGGATTTGGATTCAGAAAGGACAGGGTTCAAATCCTGTCTCATATACTTATCTAGTTGTATGAGTGAGACAAGTTACTTAGCAGTTATGTGCCTCAGTTTCCTCATCTGTAAAATGTTGGGGTCTAAATCAATGGCCTAGATGGTCCCTTTCAGCTAATGCACCACCTAGTTGCTTGGTCACATAAGCTGGAAAAAGAATATGCACCACGGCAGGGATATCCGACCTATGGCCCAGGCTGTTCTGTCAATATGATGTCATGGAACAAACCCTAAATTTGGAGTCCAAAGAACTTGATTTAGGTCTTGGCTCTGTCACTTACTACCTGTGTGACTTTGAACAAGTAATTTAACCACTCTGGGTCTTGGTCTCACGTGAACATAATGCAGGTTTCAAGTCTAGAGCATTTTACATATGACTTTCCCAGTTGATGGAGAGAATGATGACATGACCCTTTGTGGCTGTGCTAGGGGTGAAGTTGGCACAAAAATTTTGGAGAATAGAAACATTGTTCATTGCTTCTTCAACAGAATTCCAGAGATATATCTGTTAATACTTTCCCTCAGGCCACCTGTCTACACATTTTGACATCCCATATAGATATTCATATAATCTTCATGAGCAGCATACACTCCTACACATAAAATAAAGAGTTTAGTTTTCATCTTAGGATCATAAATTTAGAGCTGGAATGACCCCAGACTTATCGTTCCCAGGATGATTCTTATAAAAAGTGTTATGTTATGTATGTGTTTCCACAGACATATTTGGAGAAAAAAAGATAAAACATGACAAACTGTTGGTTGTTAACCTTCAGGTCTCTTCATTTTCTTCAGTAATCTTACAAATATGCAAGATCCTACATGTGAAACTAATTACAAGGAGGGCTGCATAATGCAGAAGTAGAAATGGCCTATGTTTATGTTATACCTTAAAATATATAAGTATGGGAAAAGTGGTTCATTTGCACACAATTTATTTTAGATAGGCATCAAAAGAATTATATTTAAATGTTACCACTGTTGAAGTGCCCACCTTTTCAAATGAAATAAATTCTCTTAAAGATGCATATCTTGCTGTGTTTCCAAAGCTCTCAAGCTTATTTTGTTTGGCCTTTTTCACCCACTTCCATCAGTATATTGGTTTTTAACCAAATATTTTATACATGCTGTTTTCTTTTGAACATCTGCTGTCTTTGACATGCCATTTTTCTCTCAGAGCTCATCTTCCAATTTTTCTCCCAGTGAACTGCCCATTTAATTGCTTACAGACATCCGCATTTTTTACAAGGAAGAAAGTAGAGCTAATTTACTGACTTTAAGGATGAACATATTAATATTTGATACAGATGCATAATATTTATCTGAGTTTCAGTCTCAGCTGTACACCAATTATTTGCTTGGTGTAGGTCTTGGTATGTGGCTGTCCGTGTTGAATTAAAGTTGTGTGAGGAAGAACAAGAACCAGGAATACTCTGGGCTCTCCTATAGTATGTGATAGATTGATAGATGATAGAAACACATTCAGACAAGAGATCACAAATATGAAGAAGTATATTGGAGAGTCTTTTTGTTTTTTTTGGTGAGGCAATTGGGGTTAAGTGACTTGCCCATAGTCACACAGCTAGTAAGTGTTATGTGTCTGAGGCCAGATTTGAACTCATATCCTCCTGACTCCCAGGCTGGTGCTCTATCCACTGTACCACCTAGCTGCCCTTGGGAGTCTTTTACTCTAGAAAGTGGAACCCAATGGGTACTGTGAATACCAGTGATAAATCTGAGATCAGAGTCCGAAGTGTGAGCCCAGAAAAAATAGATCAGCAAGCAGCATTTGAAGGTGAACTGGGAATCTATGCAACAGGTATCCAGACTGGATCAAAAGGCATATGGCAGAAATAGAATATGAAAATGCAGGCAGGATTCAAACTGGGCATAAAACAGGTGGAAGCTTGGGTCTGGACATGGATTCTAGGAGCTATATCTTAGGATCTGGTAGGATATTTAAGAATCTTGCTATAATATCAATAATCTTTTACTGACTTTCATAGTAAGAAATGTTCCTGCCTTTCTCTGAACTAACACAGACTTTTGCATCTGTCCTGTATTCTTGTTATGTTCTACTCTACATTACAGTTTTGATGTAATCGTTATGCACAATTGCATATTTGCCCATATGGCCTATGCTTCATCCTGATTTGGAGATGGCTGGGTTGTTGGAAGTTCTGCCAATGGAATGCAAGCTCTGTTGGGTTCTACACATGCTGGAAAACCTTTGATTATGGTCTCAGCAACAGACTGTGCCCTCCATAGCTCAACCTAGCCAGCCATGGAGAGGCTGTTTACCAGAAGGCTGGCAGCTTAGTTAAATTCTTTGGCCAAGGTAATCCTAGAAATGAACAAAAAATTGTAAAATGGCCCTCATTCTTATGTGCCCCATTTTGCTTTTACAGTGAAGGTGGGGGAGGAAGAAGATAGAAAAGGAGACAGGAAAGGCTAAGAATCACACAGGTTTCTAAACTTTCTTTAAACATCAACTTAGCCACTGGCATTCTAAATGTGAGATCCTTGTCCCATGATGTACTACTGGAGGAATTGAAAAGTAACATTTTGACATGATTGCTATAAATCAGGAGTTCTTAAAGTGGAGTTCATTATTTTATTTTATTTTATTTTATTTTTTTTACTATTTTGAAACTTTTATTTCAATATAATTAATTTCTTTTATTAATAGACTACCTATATTATTTAATGTATTAACAAACGTTATTCAGAGAAAGGACCCATAGGTTTTATCAGACAGTTAAACTGAATCATGACACACAAAAAAGAGTAAGAACTACTTGTTAGAAATGAAACCAAAAGGTAAAAGGAAGTACATTGTAGCCAAACGGAAAGAGGGCTCACAGTTTCTCCTTGAAGTGGCATGTAAAGGAGTTGTCAGAATTGACTTTATTGTGTATATCATAGGGCAGTTGGGGATCTTATGTTATAAAATTTGCAAAATAATCATCATGAAAGTAATCATAGGTTATAGGTCAAAATCTGTTAAACAGGATGAAGAGGTCGAGAAATTCTATGAAGAACTTGATTTTGGTCAGTACCATGAATTCTTTGCTCTAGTCACTAGTGAAATCTCAGTGAAGGAAATTCTATCAATGCAGATCTGCCCAAGGTCACACAATTAGTAAGTGTCTAAGTTGGATTTGAACCCAGGTCTGCCTGACTCCAGGGCTGGTGCTCTATCCATTGTGCCACCTAGCTGCCCCAAATCAATATATTTTTGATAGTGACTCAGATGAGTGGACATAAGTGAGGATGATAAAAGATATGTTGGAAAATATGATTCAGGAGAAAGGAATGAGAGATGCCTGAAGCTTATACACCACACAGAAACCTGAGGTCCATACATTATGAATATTTTCTTTGAAAAAACAATTGGGAGGACATGGACACTATGAGAACCAAATAATAACACAAAAATGAACATGATTATAATTTGATAAACAGGAAATATTTGTTAGTAGAAATTGAGGTAATTCCTGAATCAGCCTGTCTGTATACAGTTTGACCATGGACTTCTTAGAAGATATATCAAAATTAACAGGAAATTAGAATAAAAAACTTTTAAAAAGGAAAAGGGTTGGAGGTAAGGACATCAACAATAATTATAAAAGTTTCATACAGATATTTAATCTATACAAATCAACTGCCATAGTAAGGAGATTAAAAGAGCCTCAACACTATTTTAGTCAGCAAACATAACCTAATTGCCAAAGAGAAAGATATGGTGGCCAAAGATTATGCATCCATTTAGAATATAAACTATTATAAAATCTTATAGAGAAGAAAGGTGGAAAATTATGAATAGTGTTACCTCATAAAATAGAGGTAGGAGAAGGAAAAACAAGTTTAAAGAAAGTTTGGTGAGGGACCCAACTAAACAAAATCATCCTGAGGTCTTTTAAGTGTGAGACTGGAAGGAGGACAGCAAACAAACAAAAAATGGAAAAGATTTGTGATTTAAAAAAAAAAACCCAGCACAAGATCTTTTCACCATTGAGGACAATGGAGCCATTCCATTTAAATTCTTAGCATTAAGTCCCGGATATTTGTCTTAAGGAAATGGCAAAAAACACCAAAAAAATCAAAGATGGAAAAATTACTTGGACAAGACCAAGTGTATATTGAGGATATCAGTGCTGGAAGTAACACAATTCTGAGAGTGTTGAGCAATCAGTTTTCAAGACAAAAGAAGGAAAGATAACTGAGGTATGGAAAAAAAAGTCTCAGACATTAATGTGACTCAGAAAATATCAATAACTACTGAACACTATGCCTACTTGCTAAGCTATGCAACAGTTTTATGAGACTAATCTGTACACAGAGGAGTTAGTGATGAGAAGAAAAGGGAGGCTTCCACAAGCAATATTCCTCAGCAAATGGCATCTTACCTATCACACAGTTGACTGAAAAGTATAGAAAATAAAAGATCTTCAGCATTTATTGCTTATTGACTACTAAAATGCATTTGATTCAGTAGAGCAAGATGCTACACTAATGACTATCTCCTAACAAAGCATCTTCCGTGCATATGTCAACATTATAAAATTCCTTGGAAAAAAAACATAACAACAGAAATCACTTTGTTCAACTACTCTCTGATGATTAAAATAAATAAAGATATAAAATTAAGAGCCACAAACACGTCCAAGGAGAAACATACTTACCCCCTCTCATGGACAAGTAGCAGTGTGGTGCGGAAACTCTGTACTTGGAGAATTAAACATGAAGTCTTGAGTTCTGAGTTTGAATTCCAGCCAAACTTACTACTTGTTTGACCTCAGGAAAATCACTTAACTTTACTGGATCTCAATATCCTCATTGGTGAAATGACGGGATTAAACCAGATGAATTCTAATGTCCCTTCCAGCTCTAAAACTATGATTCTTTGATCCCATGATAAGATCCATTAAAGAGTCAAAAATGAAGATGGGTTTTCTTTAGCTGATGTAGAATAACTAATAACGAATAAGAGAATGTAGATGAGAATCAGTCGCACATGATGAGCAGACATGGTTGGGCTGCAGTCTGCATTTCTTGAGGGAGTGCTCTCATCAGAGAGATCACAGATCCAGTGAAGTAATAATATAGGTAGCATTTATAGCATTTGAAGACTTGCAAAGCACTTTACAAATGACTTTTTTTTTAAATCCTCACTACAACCCTGGGAGGTAGGTAGTATTACTACTTCCATTTTATAGGTGAGGAAACTGGGATAAACAGAGGTTAAGTGATTTGCCCAGGGTCATACAGCTAGTGAGTATTTGAGGCTGGATGTGAACTCAGGTCTTTCTGACTCTAGGTCCAGCACCTCTCTACTTCACCATCTAGCCACCTAGTACTACTAGTACTAGGTACTTCAGAAATATTGAAATATTACATATTTTGTATTTGTATAAAAACCTTCTTCTCTATCACTGCTAAATTGTAGGTTTCATGAGGACAGAGACCATGTCTTAATCATAAATGTAACTCTTTAAGCACCTAGTGTAGGACCTCACTCATAGTAAAAATATCTGGTTGTTGAATGAATTAATGAATAAATCAATGAATAATGAAGGTAGTTGGGTACATAATTGTACCACCAGGGTAGGACTGTTAAACCAGTGATGGGGACCAGGATAAAGGCCATCAGAAGTTTGTTGTTCCTTGACAGGGGTGAGACTGGGCTCTGTAGATGCTTATCATGGTGATGGTGATTATAGTGCTTGCAGAGGGCTACGTTCTCTGGGGGAGTGCACAGAGTTCAACAAATATCAATTAATTAAACTGAGAATAGTCCTACATTTTGCACCTGGACTGCCCATTAATCCATTAATGTCATTGCAAATTTAAGGCTTAGCCCAGAATATGCCCAAAGGTATTTCAGATTTAAACTGTCTTGTATTTCATTAGCCAAGATGACAATGAAAAGCAGTACATTTGAGGAAAAATTGAAAGGCTATCCTACTTCACAGAAATCATTTAGGTTAATAATTCAATTAATTAAGTACTAGGCCATTAGAGATCATCATTTACATTTTGTCATTACATAAATAATAAATCACTGTGGATAATCACTTAGGCTAATGTTGGCCTTTTCCACTGACATCCTTCAAACTTGGATGGGAACCTTTAATAGCAGTGATCCTTTAATGGTAATTGAGGAAAATCGTTTTTAATTGTAAACTATGAATGCCATGTAGCATCATGTATTTATTTAGTTTTTACAAAATTTATTAATTTTACCCAAATACTAGAGAGAGAATTTGAGGGCAAATGGAAGACTAAGTGACATTGTGGGAAAGAACATTGAATTTGGAGTCAGAGAACTTGTTTCATTGCCAGCTTTGCTGTTAACTTACTATATGACCTTGGGCATGTCAGTTAATTATTTCTCTGTGTCTCAGTTTCTTGACCTGTAAAATTAGAGCTTTGGATTAGATGATTTCTAAATTCTCTTGCAGCTCTAAATCTTATGATCTACTAACAGTATGTTATAGCTAAAAGGCATTCAGACAAAATAATGCAATGCATAATGCTAGATAGTTCTTGAAGAGTCTATGACAAAAAACGTTATTAGCTCTGGTGTGGCCAAGAATGTAGTTTAGCACAAAGAAATGGAGCTCTGATATAGATCAGACCTAGATAGCATGTGAAAAAAAAGATTCCCTACTGCCATGCCTGGTGTCTCCAAGGAAGGCACACTGTGTCATTTGAGAAAGGGTACTACATTTGGAGTCAAAGGAACTGAGTTCATATCCTGAGTCTGCTATGAAATACCTGGGGACAATGAAAAAGGCACTTTTTTCTGGGACTCAGTTTCCTTATCTGTAAAGGGGGGATTAGGTCTTTTGAGTTCCTTTCCATCCGGTGAAGTTTAACTTTGTTATGTTGTTGTTTTATTTAGATACAATACTAAATTCTATC
Source organism: Vombatus ursinus (assembly GCF_900497805.2). NCBI lineage: Eukaryota > Metazoa > Chordata > Mammalia > Diprotodontia > Vombatidae > Vombatus > Vombatus ursinus. The sequence continues at coordinate 20,660,217 of NW_020954562.1, read as the reverse complement.
TCTGGAAAAAAAAATCATTGAATTGGAGAACCAAGTTGAAATCTAGACATAGACTTTTCTTTGATTTTAATTTTTATTTCTAGACCTAGCATTTAAAATGAAACTTTTTTTTAAGTGACATGACAAATATTATTTACTTTTTACAGATGGAGTAATCTACATATAGAAAGTAAGTGATTGAACTATCAGTCAATGTTAGTCATTGGGAAAAGTAGGAATCAAGCCCAAGCTTCCTACTTTCTGGAGCAATTTCCCTGACTGTTAATAGTTTGTATAATTCTCCTTTTTCAAAGGTATGATTTCTCATTTATGCTGGTTCTGGCCAATTACTCTTGCCAAAGCTAGTCATTATTATTCAAAGGAAAAAGAGAAGAGGCCAAGGATCCTTCAAAGTCCTGCTTTTAGAGACTTCCAGGATGAGTGGTGGGATTTATTCCTTTGACGTAGGTGAATGGAAACAACATTTATTGCTGATGTGGGAGAAATATATTTCTGTCTAATAAACTGAATAAATTGTTCAGGGACGATTCATGTTTATAAAAAGCTAACTGTGACGTTTTTCTAAAGTCTGCTTTTTTGTTTTTTGGGCCATCTGCTGTGCCTGTCAGAAGACAAATTGCTTAAACCAAACACTTGTATTTTCCCAAAATTGCCCATTTTGGACCCATGAATTGAGTTGTTGACCTCTCACTGTTGATTATATGACAACTCTCATCTTCCCAACCACATATTATGCCTTGGTTGAGAGTTCTGGAACATGCTAGACTGGTGACTACTGATTAGGTAGAAATGCCTTGGGGGAGATGAATACATGTTTTGAAATTTCCATGATAGGTCTCCTGATTTGTAAAGTAATGCCTTTATTTGTCACTTCAGACATAGAACTTAGGATATAGAAGAATAAAACCAAATGTTTACAAAGGTGGTAGATATTTGTGACTGAAATCATGTCACTTATGTGATTCAACCATAATCCAGGCCATTTACCTGTAATCTGTTATGAAAGCCAATGGTACCAATGTAGTTTGTAATTTTTTTTCTCAGTGTTCTTTACTGACATTTGTATTTTGGAATCACTTACTCCAACAGTTCAAGAATCTCTATGTCATTCATCACTATGGCTACTCTCTCCAGCAATGCAGATGGTGAAACCTCGATTGCTTTAGTGGATGAATTCATGTGTTATTGTGGCTGAAAATTAATAATAATAATTATTGTAGCTGGCATGTCTGAAGATTTGCAAATCATTTTACAAATGTTATTTTATTTTATCCTCACAATGTCCTCAGGAGGTAGGTACTTTTGTTATCCTCATTTGCAGATGAGAAATTGATGCTGACAATGGTTGAGTGATTTGCCCAGGTTAACACAACTATTAAGGTCTTCTTGATTTCATTTAGTGCTCTGTCCCCTGAGCCATCTAGCTGATATTCAATTTTTTGGGGATGAGCCTCTTCAAACTTAGGACAGTTCTTACATGACAGATACAGTGTTCTCAGAAAGTTCAAGACATGTGGCTAATATGTAATATAATATATGTGTATATATTTTTTCTTAGAAGACATGCTAGTCTAATGGCTATAGGCCAAGGCTAGGAGTCAGAAGACTTCAGGTCTAGTCTAATCAAAAGTAATCTTGTTAATAATAAGTAAAAGAACAGAGGAACTTTTCTGGATTGTACATTAGAGAGATGAACATTAAGGGGTTCCAGCCTGCTCACCAGGGCAGGAATAGGTATTTAGGACAACTTTGCATGGCTTTCAGCGTTGCCATACCCTGTTGAGACTGGCCCTACCCTTTTGTGTGCTACCACACGGTATATAAAAGAATGGGGAAATATATGGCAGAGAAGTTTGCAAGGAATTTGAGGCACCTAAGTTGAAATAGTCTGGGTGCTTTAGAATCACTACCTACGAAATGGTAATGATAGAGAAGTAAAAATGTAGTCTTATAGGGGACACAAATGGCACACGGCCATTGTAGGAAATGCTTCAAGATCAATGCCTCTTTGGTTAACATGGGTGGGAAACCTGTGGCTTGGAGGCCATATGTGGCCCTCTAGGTCCTCAAATGTGGCCCTTGGACTGAATCCAAACTTCAAAAAACACATACCCTTAATGAAAGGATTTGTTCTGTAAAACTTGGACTCAGTCAAAAGGCTGCACCCAAGGACCTACGAATGCCACATGTGGCCTCGAGGACACAGGTTCTCCACACCTGGTTAAGATTATCACTAATTCATGAGAGTTAAGATTTGTCTACTTCTCAATATTTTAAATGTCTACGATTTTATTGGTGTGGCTACTCTCTTCACTGGTGTAGATGTTAACATATATAATCTGTACCAATACTGGTTGTCTAACCTATGGCCTTTCTTGCATTACTGAGTTGGAGGGGGATCAGTCCTATGAAGGCACTGACACAGCACAAGATGATACTGAAGAATGCTCATAAGCATCATCTGAGGTCAAAGCTTGGGGGAGTAAGAATGAGTCATAAAAATGGTCATCTTGCCAATATTCTCTGTCCTGTTTCCTGATCCAGTGATGATCTCCTCAATTTGGATGTGTGTTCTTGTTTCTAATTTAGCTCATCACCTTGGATCCTCTTCTAGGGGAACCTGGATTCATGACCACGACCTGCTTAGCCTTTGCAATGTTTGCTTGATTCCTGATTTGGTTCTCCAGCTCTCTTATTCCAAGGAGGGATAACATCTCCTTGTTCACCTCCCATGCACCCAAGCTCCAATGATTCTACTAATTACTTGCATATGTGGACCTTCTGTGAAGGACATGGCATCATTATTTAATTAAACAAACAGATTTTCTAGGATCATGCTGCAAGTCTCCTCACTGGAATCTCCAGAGACCTCTAAACTATGATAACACTTAGAGCATATCTCTCAGGAATCAGTACACCATAAGGCATACTTGCTACTTGGTAGGCATCAAACTCTTGACTTAGGCAGGAGTTAGAATTAGCTATTCTGGCTCCAGACAAAACCTGCAGTGCCTCAGTCTCTTGCTGGTTGGTGAGGGGACCTCACAGGGTTCCTGGCCCATTTCAGGTAGTTTGTAGGTCTTTACCCTTGGAGATTCTCCTTGGTCACGGCAAAGTACCCTTTATAATGTTGCACCTAGAAGGCCAGATGACTTGCTGAGTCAAACCCTTGGGGTAATTTGGAGGGTTTGCTTCAGGAGGTCAAGGACACTTTTGATGTCCCCTTAAGGGCAAAATTACTAACCAGAATATATTTTTGTTCTATCAAGGTTGAGGGACCATTAATAAAATATGCCTGTTTCTTCTGAGCCCTAAGTGAAGTCTTGACATGAATGTCCCTATCCTGGATAATGAATTATGGAGGGTACAACTATGGTAATTCATGATGAATTACCTGGGATGGATGTTGCTACCATCTTGTTTGTTCTTATCTGGTAGGATATGCACATTTGGTCCCACCTTTGATAACAAGAATAGCTAACATTTATATGCAATTTTGAAATTGGCTAAGTGTTTTACATAGGGTCATAGACTCTGAGCAGAAAAGGGCCTCAGAGATCAACTATTCCAACAGTCTCATTTTACAGATGAGTAAACTGAGGCTAGAGAGGTTAATTGACTTACCCAAGATCACACAATGGCAATATTTGAACCCAAGACCTCCGACTCCAGAGCTATCACTCTTCTCACTGTACCACATATATTATTTCATAGGATCCTGTAAGACAGTACTTTATTCATTATTATTTCCATTATTCAAATGAAGAAACTATAACTTAGGTTTAGTGACTTGACAAGGGCAATGTAGCTATTGTCAGAGGCAGAATTTAAACCCAGATCTTCCTGACTCTACCCACTGCCTCTCCTTATCTTTCTTTGATTACTAACTTTAAAGGTCTGTCTCCACTATCTCTCTTTCCTCCCCCCCCCCACCCCGACCCCCCGCCACCTCAGACTCTTTTTTGGGCCCTCTATGTTCTCTTGTCTCTCTAAACTGTTTTACTTGATGATCTCATCAGCTTCCATTGATTCAAGGATCATCGCTGTACTGATGATTTTAAAATCTATTTATCCAGCCCTGACCTCTCTCTTAACCTTTAGTCTTGCATCTCCAACAACCTAATGGACATCTCAGAGTGGATGCCTCATAGACACCTCAAACCAAACAAGTTCCAAACTGAACTCATTATTTTTCCCTGAACCTTGCCCTCTTCCTAATTTCCCTCTTACTATTGAGGGTCCCACCACCCTCCTAGTCACGCAGGTTCACAACCTATGTGTTTTCTTCAACTCCTCATTCTCTTTCACCCTCTCTACCCAATCAGTTCTCAAGTCCTGTTGTTTTTACCTTAGTAACATCTTCCATATTTGCCCACTTCTCTCCTCTGACAGTGCTTTCACTCTGGTGAAGGGCCTCACCACATTGTTCACACCTGGACTACTGCAATAGTCTTCTGTTTGGTCTCCCTGCCTCAAATCTCTCCCCAGTCTAGTACATCTTCCACTTAGTTGTCAAAGTGATATCACTAAAGGGCAAAGCTGACCACGGCACACCTCTACTCAATAAACTTCAGTGGCTCCCTGTTATTGCCAGATATACATATATTTACAAATAATATGTAAATAAATAAATTTATAAATAAATATATTTATATAAATATAAAATCTCCTCTTTGGCCTTTAAAGCCCTTCATAAACTGATCCTTTCCTATTCTCTAGTTATCTTGAACTTTATACCCCTCTACATACCCTGTAATACAAGAAAATTTCATTTCCTTGTATAAGGTATTCTTTTCCCAAATATGTGCATTGCCATTGGCTTTCCTTTGTGCCTGGAATGCTCTCCCTCTTCATCTGTTTCCAGGTTTTTATTGCTTCCTTCAAGTCTGAGCTAAAATCCCACCATCTGCAAGAAACCTTTGCCCATCCTCTTTTTTCTTGAAAGTATCTCCAAATTATTCTGCATCTATTTTGTTTGTATATAGCTATTCACATGTTGTTAAATTGTGAACTTCTTGTGAGCAAGGGCTGATTTTCTTTGCATCTTAAATGCTTAGCACTGTGCCTGGTACATAGTAGGCTTTAATAAAGGCTTGTTGAATTAATTTCACTTGACTTAACCCAAGCCAAAGTTGTGGTGGTCATTCTAGCATTATCTCAGCTCACTTTCTAAGAGTATGCTGCACAATATTGGGTGGGGTGGGGTGGGGGGAAGTGAGGTGGGGTTAGAAGCCAGTACAGATAAAGGAATACTGTGTCTAGTCACCTCCTGCTGCCTGGCCATGGAGTTCCAGCTCTCTATGGACTAGTTAGTAGACTAGGTTAGTCTACTAACTACAGGCATTTGATGTTTTTTGTGCAGTTAATTGTCCGTTTTCCACAAAGGTACTTCATTCATTCTTGAAGGAGGTGATGGTCTTAGAATGAGCTTCTACCATTATATTGATGATGGTAGACACCTTGACAGAAGTTGATTTACTTTGCCCCTGTAATCAACTTCCCACTGTAGTGAAGGACACCCATCAGGTCCCGAGTAACTAAGCTGAATCACCGAAGGTTGTGGCAAATATGACCCATAACTATGTGGACTCAATGCAGAACCTGGAAAACGTACACAAAACCCATAAAAATGCCGAGATTTGGAGCAACAGGCTGAATTAGACAGTCAGCTTGCTACCACTCCTTGTACCCCGACTTTGGATGTGAGACTGACAATGAACATTTATTAAGTGCATATTATTATGTGACAGGTTCTAACTATGTTAAATGACGGGCTTATAAGGGAAGGCTAAAAAGCAGTCTCTGCAGAGTCCTTGTATACTCACAGAGTATATATTTTAGTGGAGGAGACAATGTTCAAATATTAGGTACCTCCAAGATATGTATAGAATAGCAGAAGGCAATCTGAAAGGGAAAGGTATTAGCAGCTTGAGAAAGGCTTTCTACAAAAGGTGGCAGTTGAACTGAGTCCTGAAGGAAGAAGCCAGAGAAGTGAAGAAGCAAAGGTGAGGAGGAGGAGAAATCCAGGCATCAGGATGTGCAAAGGCACCAAGATGAGAGATGGAGTGAGCATCCTGTTTGAAGAACTCTAGTGTAGAGGGTTGAGGGGAGCAAGGTGTAAGAAGATGGAGAGGTAGGAAGGGGCCAGAGTATAAAGAACTTTAAATGCCAAACAGAGGACTTTATGTTTGGTGCTTCAGGTAATAGAGAGCCACTGGAGTGCACTGAGGAGGGATGTGACACAGCTGCCTTTGCAGCTCAGTGGAGGAGGGGATAGAGTAGGGGGAGACTTGCAGCAGGGAGACCAGTCTGAATGAGAGGCGATGAGGACCTGAACAAAGTGTGTGGCCTTTCGAGTAAAGAGAAAGGGACACATATGAAAGATGCAAGGGTAGAAACAACCAAGATTTGACCAAAGACTGAACATACAGGGTGGGTGAGAGTGAGAAGTCAAGGATGACACTGCTGTTATAGGTTTGGGTGACTTGAAGAATAGTGTTGCCTTCACCAGTGATAGGAAAGTTTGCAAGGGGAGAGTGTTAAGGGGGGGGAGATAATGAGTTCTGTTTTGGGAGTGTTAAATTTCAGATGCCTATGGGACATCCAGTTCAAGCTGTCAAAGAGACAGTTGGAGAAGTATGATTACATCTCCTCAGGGAGACTAAAGCTGGATATATAGATCTAGGAATCATCTGCATAGAGAAGACAAATGAATATATCAGAGTTGACGAGACCTCCAAGAGAGATAGTATAGATTAAAAAGAGAAGAGGGCCTATGATAGAGCCTTGGTAGATACCCACACTTAGTGAGTATAACATGGATAAATAATCAACAAAAGATCATGAGAAAGAGTATTTGGGTAGATAGAAAGGGAGCTAGAAGATGGCAGAGTCACAGAAACTTAGGGAGAAGAGAATTTAAATCTCCATCCCTGCTCCTGATGTTCTAATTGTAGGAATGAAGTCCAGGTTCCAGAAAAAAAACTCAAAAACTCATGTTCTCAATCTAGTCTAGCCTTTGGTTTATGCCCACTTGGACTCTCATTTGGTTCCATTTTTTTTTTTCTTCAAGGTTCAAATCCTTCAAAAGGGATTGCTCTAACTACCAGCATTTTTTGGTTCCCTTTGAGACTATGGATGCCCATGGCAGAAAAACAATTTCTTACCTGTTAGCCAGCCATCTCACGACTGAGTTTTTCCTCACCCTTTGAGGCTGGTTCTCAGATGATAGATAGTGCATCTTTTGCTGGGCCAGTATCTGAAGCTTTTCCAGCTTGCTAGGTCCTGTCAGAGCTTTATGCCTTTGAGAATTAAAGGTTATCTACTTGCCAGGATGAGGCATTGGGAAAGGACTTGGGTGGAGGAGGTTTGTTTACATAATGCCTAAAAATACAGATGGGAAGGTCAGTTGGTTATTTGACCGTTTTGTCTACATGGCCCCAAATATTCCCATATTTCAGAATGAGAAGGGTCCCTAAAAGATCATATTTAACTCACTCATTTTACAGGTAAGGGAAACTAAAGTCCATTTATTAGAAATAACTTCTTTATGCTCATAGACAGCTAATGGCAGAGCAAGAAATAGAATGCAGGCTTCCTGAATTCTAATCTAATGTCTTTTTCACTGCCTCATTGCCACCCCCTCAACCATAACCACAACCACGAAGGCTGACACTAATAAGGCACTTTAACATTTGCAAAGTATTTTACGTATGTTGTCTTATTTGATCTTCACAACAAACTCCCAAGGGTAAGTACTACCAGTAAAAATCTTTGTTTTATAGCCGAGATACAAGAACATAGAGCCTGTGACTTCCCTATGATTAGAAAGCTGCTGCTCTATTCTCAAAGAAGAATTTATTTAGCACCTACTATGTGCCAAGCCCTGTGCTAAGCACTTTTGAAGCTATTATTTCATTTGAGATCATTGCTTGAGACTCTTGGTGATGATGTCTCTCAGGACTCTGGAAGGCTTATTGGACTAGGTCTCTGCCATGTGTTCTTTCTGCATTACTGGAACAGCTGATATAAAAAACCATTTCCTGTTGTCTCATCCAGATCTTCTGGCAGCAACTGATCACAATAAAAAGAAGAGTAAAATCACTTTCTGAAAGTTGAAGTGTCATTTCTCCTTCTAAATCATGGACAGAATATTATTTTGAAAGTATAATCAACAACTTCCTTGTTTACTGTGACTGTTGGTTATCTTTTACAGACTTTGTGATATGAACTTTGTAAAGAAAGATGGCAGCTTGTTACATAAAAGATGCATAATAGCAGATGACCTTGTTCTCTGCAGTAGAATTTTCATTCTTGGAGATTGATTTGCCCTTTTGAATGAAGATGGCCACCCAGAACCTTTAGGTCATGTCAAATTCTGCAGCCAACTGGTAGAAGAGCTCGTTGGTAGTAAAACATTAGAGTAGTTATTGGTTAAACAAACACAATCCTCAGATTTTGTCTTTCCACAAAATCACTGCCAACTATGTAGATGATCACGGAAATTCCACAAAAATGTAAAATGACTTTTGAACATAAGCATTATAGAGCCATTGAAATATCTTAAGCAAGGGAGTGCTATGATACAACTTAATTTATGAGGATTCATCTGGCCACGTTCAGGATTTGTAGCATTTAGGGGCTTTGTTCTCATGGTCGACGGGAATTATCCAACATTAGAGTAGAAGCAGGAGGAAACCGTTCTTAAAGTACCAGCCTGATAAACCAGAAGGTAAACAAGGTCAAAAGGGAAGAGCCAGAATCAAAAGCCATCAGAGTTCTAAAGATTAGTAACAAGGAGAACTAAAGTTAGGGATAGGCTGGAGCTAGGTCATACCTGCTTCCTCGCAAACAATTGATGGTTAAATTTTCAGTATAAACATTTATGGAAATGGGCAAATACTACAAATCAGGGCTTGATTTGTTATTTTGCTGATTGTCTAGACCAGGGGTCAACAAACTATGGTCCTTGGGCCAAATTCGCCTGCCTGCCTGCTTTTGTATGATCAGCGAGCTAAGAATAGTTTTTACATTTTTAAATAAAGTGCCCTCCAGTAGGAGTTTGATAATCTCTCTTCAATTCTTAAGAAAGTGATAGAGGAAGTATTAATAATGTGTATTAAATTTAAAAGTGTGATGTATTATACAATTTTTGGGAGGACCTCTTGCTAAACATTTAGCAGCACATCCCTGGCTGAAGTAGATAAGATTGGTTAGTAATAACACAAAAAGTCTTTGCAGGCACACAGGGGATCCAAAGGAGATCAGCATGAGGCATGGTGAGATTATACCAGGCTTTGCAAGATTTGCTCTCAAGTGCTTTAGGTCTCATGTTATCTTGTCTGTGAAGGTACCCATGTCTTTGCTCTTATTGCATCAGTCCATTCTATCATCCCTAGCTGAAGTGAGTTATATGTGATACATACATACATACATACATATATATATACATATTATATATATATATATATACATATGTATGCACACACACATATGTCTCATAACTCCCAGTGATAATGTGTAGGATGGTTTGGAATGGGAATAGCCTGGAGTCTCAGTCTTTCTTCATTCAAGTCCATCCCACCACACAGCTGGCACAGTGATTTTTCTTATGCACAGAGCTGACCATTTTCTTTCCTACTCAGTTCCTATTGTGGTTTTTTTTTTTAATATGGACTTTTTTTTTTATCAGTTAAGCTTTTTCCCAACAATTGTTCCAAGCTCATTGTACATTACTCCCCCTATCACACGCTAAGATCTAACCATCACACATATCACTCCAACCCTCATCTCCATGACTTTGTATCTTCCATGTCTGGAATGCACTTCCTCCTCATATATCTCTGTGTGTCACTCCCTTTAAGACTCAGTTCAAATGCCACCTCCTACTGAAGCCTTTCCTGATTCTAACTGTTAGTGCCCTTCCTCCCAAACATCCTTTCTATTTAATTTTGTATTAGTTCCTTTTATGTTTGTTCTGTATGTATTTTGGTGGCACAGTGAATAGGGTGATGGATATGGAGTCAGGAAGACCTGGGTTTAAATTCGTCTTTAGACACTCTCTGTGTGACTTTGAGCAGGTTGCTTAGCTTTTGTTTGCCTCAATTTCTCAACTGTAAAATGGGGATAATGATACCACCCACCTACAGGGTTGTTGTGAAGTTCAAATGAGAGAATATGTGTACAAGTGCTTAGCACAGTGCCTGGCATGTGGTAAGTGCCATAGGAATGCTTATACCCTTCCCCTCTTCACTCGCCCCCAGTTCTTTCATTCTTTGTTTTGTTTTGTCCTTGTGCCTTAGCACAGTACCTGGCATATAGCACTAGCTTCATAAATACTCGTTGATAGATTGATAGGTCGATACTGTTCGTCAAGGTAATGGAAGAGAATGAGTAGGTTTGAGAGACATTTGGAAAGAAAATATACAGATGTTTTTAAAAAAAATATCTTACATGCAATAACTCTTCCTGTTCTTCCTCTACTCAAGAACTTAAAATAATTTCCTGTCGTCTGTTGGACTGACTCACTGCTCCTAAATCTACCATACCAGAACCGTCACATCTCTACAGATATTTATTAGAATATTCTGCATATGCATTAAGATTTCCTTGATGAAGAAAGGAACAGTCTTTTGTAATTAGTATTCTATGGCAGACCACATCTTTACAGTCAATCGATTGACCAAAAGGTACAGATAATATGAGAGCCCACTGAATTTACTGACTGTTTTAAAAACTTTTTTTAAAGACTGTTTTAAAACAAGCATTTGATTCAACAGAGCAAAAGGCTGTCTTCTGACAAAGTGTGACCCATGTAGATTTTTCGAGCATGATGGTGTACTCCTGTAATTTTTGCTGCACTGGAGGCTGAGGCTGGTGGATCTCTTAAGCTCTGGAGTTCTGAGTTACAATGGGGTAAATGAGCTAATTAGTTGTTTGCATTAAGTGCAGTATTAATATAGTGGGACCCTTGAAGGGTGTGTGTGGGGTGACCAGGTTGCAAAAGTAGGGGCAAATTGACCTAGGTCAGAAGTAGAGCAAGTCCTAGACACCATACTGATCAGAGTGGCACAGGTTTATCAGTGGCCTCTGCATTACTAGCCTGGAAGGGATCTAGTGTTAAAAAAATTATAATATGATTCCTTTGAAGATGCAACACCAGAGGTGACTTCATTTGATTACTTTTTTTTATCATTCCTATCAAGTATGGCATGAAATAGGAAGATATATGTTCATCATAGGTGTTTGTTATTTCTATGAAATATATTCAGTTCAGGGTCCAAATAGAAGAGAAATTCCCCATAAATGATGAGGTCTTCCAGGTTCTTCTTTTGTTGGAAAGCATTGTGCTGATTGTATCAAGCCCTGAAACATTATAGAGCCTCTTAATTGAGATCCATAATCACTCATGTGTTTGGCCTAATTATCCACAGAGGAAAATTCAAGTGATTGAAATAAACCTGCTGTCCAGACTAGGTTATACAGTTGGATATACAACCCACAAAGTCAGCCCTACAGTGTATTTTGTCTTGGACAGATGGTGTGGATGTAAAGTTAAATCAGTAAGAATTTATAAAGCACTTAGTATACAATGGACATGGAGCTAAGTGCTGGGGATGCAAAGAAAGGCAAAAAAGGGTCTCTGCCCTTACATTTTATTGAGGGAGACAACTAAATGAATATAAGATATTTACACATCATGTAGAAGGTAATATTACAATGGAAGGCATTAACAGCTGGGTGGGTGGGTAGGGACCAGGAAAGGCCTTCTACAGAATTTTGCATTTGAGCTGAGTCTTGAAGGGGGCCAGGAAAATAAGATGTAGAGGTTAGAAGGAGAACATTCCATCCATGTACAAGGGACAGCCAGGGTGGAAGGGAGGCCAAGTGTCATGTTTGAGGAGCAGCCAACAAGTTGCAGATGGATTCTAGAGTTCATGGGAGGAGTAAAGTGTAAGAGATAAGGGTCAATGACCCAGACCTAGAAGTGAATGGTACGAAGAGAGCAAGTTGGATTACTACCTTTGGGACATTGCCTGAATGTCAATGACTCTGCCCTTCTCCCCAACCCCTCAATTCTCTCCAAAGCAAAAGTTTCATGTTTTTAAAACCAACATTCCTTTGGCAGTGCTATATTAATGTGAGTCATGGAAAACCATGTTCTCCACAAAGGTGTGGGTCACCCAAAGGACAAAGGAGAGATCTATGTCGGGTATGAGTAGACTACAAAATGTTATCTTATCAATGAAGAATTATGTAGAAGTGGCATAAAGAATATCATAAAAGATGTATGGTTAGAAAAAAGGTAGAGAAGAGGATTTTATAATTGATGCTGCTGATAATGGAACCATATATGGAGCCATTGGAGTACATTGAGCAGGGATATGAATCGTGTAGCAAAAGTGAGTGATTGATGTCAGACAATCCATGGGCTATACTAGTACTTACTCAAGGTCAGTTTCCTCACCCGTAAAATGAGCTAGAGAAGGAAATGGCACACCATTCCAGCCAAGAAAACCCCAAATGGAGCCATGAAGAGTTGGACATGACTGAAAATGACTGAACACAAAAAGTCTAGAGGTCTAGAGAAAGGCTCTTAGCATATTGAGGATGCTTTTGTGTAGGATTTATGGGAGGAGGCAAAGAAAAGTCAAAGACAGCTTGAAGTAGATGAGAAAGTGTGGGCAGATTGTGATTTATACTTAGGAGTAAGTACTCCATGATATGAAATCATAGCTCCATCTTCAGTACCAACATTGTATACAGGTATGTTTTTTAAATTAAGCTCACTATTTGAGAGTGTAAGATTGTAATGTGTCTATCTAGTGTGAAAATGAGAGAATGCAATAAAATTTCCCCATCAGTGGTTGCCAAGTTTGGACAAAGGAGAGAGAGGTAGACAGACAGTTCAAACCAAGTGCATTAATGAATGTGTTGTATTTTTATTGGTAATTGACAGTTGTATTCACCATTCTTTGAAAACAGAGATAAACTTGATATAGGGCCCTAAGATACTATTGATAAATATTGGCAACTACACTTCAGAACCTGAAGAGGTGGGTTCAGGTCATCATTTTTTAGCTACATAATCTTAGGCAAGTCACTTTATCTCTTTGGACTTGAGCTTCCTTATCTGTTTCCCCTTGTTGGGCCAGCTAGGTGGCACAGTGGATAGAGTAGTTGCCTGGAGTCAGGAAGACCCGAGTTCAAATTTGGCCTCAGACACTCACTAACTGGGCTTACCCTGGGCTTAACTTAACACAACATTTAAATTTTGTCTGCCTCAGTTTCCTCATCTGTAAAATTTCATTAATAACAGTTCCTACCTCTTAAGGTTGAAACAATGATTGAAGAAGATCATACTTGTAAAGTGCTTAACACAGTGCCTGGTACATAGTAGGTGCTTAATAAATGCTTATTTCCTTCCTTCTCATCTATAAAATGTGAATAAAAATACTTGTATTAGCTACCTCACAGGGGAGTTAGGAGGATCAAGTGAGATTATATACCTATATATGTACACACACATGTATACACATATATACATACATATACACACACACATATATATATATCTCCTTTGCAATCTATGTACAGAGTGTGGTATAGAATAATAATAACAGTAATAGTAATGATAATAATAATAATAATGATAATAATAATAGCTAGCATTAATAGAGTGCTTTGTGATTTATAAGGCATTTTACATGATCTCATTCTATCTTCACATCAATCCTATGAAATAGGGGCTATTATTAGCCTCATTTTTACACATGAGAAAACTGAGGCCAAGAGTTAGTGACTTGCCCAAGATCACACAGCTAATAAGTAATTGAGGCAGGATTTGAACACAGATATTCCTAACCTACAGCCCACTGATGGACCCATTAAAAGTTTTTAGCTTCCCGGAGGAATATGTACTGGACTAGGGTAGGAAAACAAAGTCCTTCTTCTGCTATTGGCTAGCTGGGTGAACCTGGGTAAATTATTTAATGGTAATAATTGGAAGTAACATGGTAGAGTGAATCCACTGTTAGACTTGGAGTCAGGAAGACTGTGGTTCAAATCATGTCTCATATACTTACTAGCCATGTGATCCTGTGTAAATTACTTGACTTCTCTGTACCTCAGTTCCTTTGCCTGTAAAATGGAAGTTAATGATACACACACTACCTACCTCATATTTTGTTGCTGTTGTTGGGGAAAAAGTTTGTGAGCTTAAAACAATATAGAAATGTGAGGTATTTCTATTACCCTAACTCATTGCAAGAGATTGAAGGGCTATTCAGTGATGCACTGAAAAGAGTGCTACATTTAGAGACCATAGACTTGAGTTCATATTCTGAGACTGTTAATCATTATTTGCAGTCAGTGAATTTCTTTGGGTCTCAGTTTCCTCATCTGTAAAATGATAGATGACTTCGGAGGTCCTTTTTAGCACTACATCTATGATCCTAAATCTATGACCCTCCTAAGCTCCATTTTCCTCTTTTCTTGTTTTTGTTTTTATTTGTAAAATGGGAATAATAATAGCACCTGGGGCTCTGGAAAGAATCAAGTGAGATAATGCATTTGAAGAGCTCTGCAAATCTTGTTAGGCGGTGTGACATAGCACGTAGCCAGCTTTGGAGCCTGGGCAAACTGTGTGTATGCCCTCTTTGGGCATGTTGTCTGTAGTCAAATTGATTAACTTTTTGTGCTCTAGACAACTCTCTAAGACTGTAAGTTCCAGAGAAGGTTCCAATCTTCGCTGGTAAAGGGGCATTTCCTCACCAGAGAGTTCCTTATACTAATGAAATCACAGGTCTGTTCAGACCTTAAAGCACTGCATTATTGTTCTGGGAGTGCTGTATTATTCTGTGGTGCTGTAAGGTCCAAAATACTGGACCTCAAATTCCTCATTTGTAGACTGATATTGGTTAAAGGCCCTTCCATCTCTCAAATGCCATGAAATACTAGGGGTGACACAGTTGTAAAGAAAATTCATCTTGAAGCAGTTTCCATGTATGTGGCAGAATATACTTTCTAGTTAATGATGAGATTTGATTTTTGGTTACTCTGCTCATAAAATATGTTAGGGTTTCTACATAAATTTTTTTTCTTAAACTTTGTAACCATCAATAAAATATTCAAATTAACAACAAAGATTGTACAGAAAGTTATAAGTTCTTGCATCTAATTTTTCAAGGCCAGTGATTTCATCATGCTAGAGAACTCTCAATAAAGAAAATTGTTCTATTGATGTCACTCAGCAACTCATCTTAAGAGAATTGTCTTGGGCACTGAGAGGTCCGGTGATTTGCCTATATGGTCAACAATCAGGATACATTATAAGCAGTTCTTGAACTCAACTTTCTGGTGCCAATGCTTTTCCTTTACCCACTATGCCATGTGGCTTCTTAGACTATCATGGTGCAAAATCTCCAAAAACTTCCTAAACTTAAAAATTGTGAAATACAATGATTCATTTTGTAGTGTCAACGATTCAGATCCTATATGAAGTCATTTGGCTCATGATGAAAAGCTATTCCATACCCCCAAATTTATGGGTTCCTAAAGATCTGATTGTTGTATAGACTTTGATTCCTCATTTTTACCAAGTTAGCTGTGTGACCTTATTCAAGTTCTTTCATCTATTTGAGCCTCAGTTTCCTCACCTATAAAATGGGGGTTCATTATTATATATGATCTATCTCAAAGAGTTGTTATAAGGAGCAAATGAGAAGAAAATTATATAAAATTTAAATTCATTCTAAAATGATAACTATTTTTTTTACTATAGCTATGTTTTGGGTAGCCCTAATAATAATTAGTATTTATTTAGCACTTAAAATTTTTCAAAGCATTTTGCTTGCATTTCATCATTTAAGCCACAACAATAGTTTCATCAAACTATGTCTCACTCATAAAACACTCTAACTCTACCCATCCTTTCCAGTGTGCCCTCTGGAATTCCCATTCCATAGTGAACATAATTCCCTCAATCCTGAATCTTTTCCCCCTCTTCTTGCTCTCACTGAGACGTGGCTTCTCTGAGATGATGCTCCATACTTAGCAATCCTCTCTAGCACCATCTATATCTTCTCACAATCCTCTTTCTCTCCTTCCTCCATCTCCAACATACTGGTCTTGGAGGAAAAGTTGGAATGCTCCTTGCTCCCCACTACCACTTTCAGACTGTCCTTACTGCCATCGCAAAGCAACCTGTCCTCCTTTAAAATCCATAGAATCAAAAATTTCCACCTATTGTAATCATGGTGGTAGTTGGGTGTCAGCCCCCAAGTCATTTGCTTCTTTTTTTCTCAAAGAGTTTAGCACCTGCCTTACTGTCTTCCTCTCCTCTCTATATACCAGAGTATTTCAACATCTAAACTGATGTCCTCTCAAACTCCTTACCTTTCCAATTCCTCAGTCTCCTTAAATCTAATGACCTGCTCTTTCATTCCACCTCAGGTGAAATGACACCCAGACATTATCACCACCCGAATCTCACCCTTACTTACAAGTACTCCATTTAATAAAAATCTCTAACATTGCTTTACCTGACCACAACTTCCTATAATTCCTCCCTTCTGTATACCTCACCCCTCCTGACATATTCTTGGACTTAAGTATGAATTTCAATCCCACCAACCTTCAGTTATTTTCAGGCCAATCACCTGTTCTGACTCACTTTCCTTCCTTCTCAATCTTAACCATATAGTTAACTTATTTAATTCTATGCTGTCTTGAATGCCTCACCTCATTGTTCTTTTACTGCTTTTCCTTTGCCAAACCACAGTCCTAGGTTACTTCCACCATTTGCCTTCTCCATTCCTACTTCTACGTTTTTCTACAGAGCTGGAGGAAGTCACACAATGAGTGATGGCTTGTTACACTCTAAATTCACGTTATCCAACTTAAAATGGATCATCACTGCAATAAAGCAATACTTTTATTCCTCCCTGGATGATTCCCCACAGAAACTATTCCAAGTCTTCTCTTCTGTCCTCAATTCTCTCATCACCTCCCTCCCTCATCCCCTGAGGTGAGGACCTTGCCTCTTATTTTACTGAAAAAAAATCACTTTCTTCTTTTCCCTTTCTCTCTTTGATATCATCTCCTACTCTTTCTTCCTTTCCTCTAGTCTCTCATAATGATGTAGCTCTTTTTCCTTTCCAAGGTCAATCCTTCTACATGTGTGCTTGATTCTCTTCTACCATATTATTCCCTTAATCATCTCTTCCCTTTCTCTAGTCTTCAATTTTTTCCCATCTACTGTTTCCTTCTCTGCTGTTGTCAAATGTGGCCAGATCTCCCCTATTCTTAAAAACCTTCACTAGACCGTACCACTCCCTTAAGTAGAGCTTTCCAGGCCACTCCCTGCATGGTTACTCACTCAGGTAAGGTTAACTCTAGGAAAAAGATCACACTCATGGTGGCCACCTAATTGGACTTCTCTCTCTCAGTTTCACTCTTCTTCCTTACTTTCATCTTCACACTAGTCTTTGAAGCTTCTCCTTCATTGGGAAGGGTCTGTCTTAAGGCTCCAAACATTGTATGGTTTGGAGCCTGGTAGGAGGGAGATCACCATTGCTGATGTCATTTCCCCCATTCTTTCCACCTTCAAAGTTTAGGTTCAAGGATGTGTGCCCTGTACTCCTGATAAAAATGTGTACTATTGCCTGGATAGGCTCTCACCAGGCTGAGTGGCAACATACCCCCTACCTCAAAAACTAAATAATTTAAGATGATTACTCATCATTTGTAAAAACTATTTAAGCCCTTGGTAAAAAAAAATTCAATGTTTATTAGGAATTTATTTTTGTTGTGGTCTGTACTTGCAATTTTGTAAATGGAGACAACTAACTTCTGATGTGAAAACTCTCTCCACTGAGGTAAATCAGCACCTCATCTGGAACTTTACATCTTAAAGAGCTATCTGGGGGCACCTAGAAGTTAAGTGACTTGCTCAGGGTCACATAGCCATATGCCAGAAGAAGGACTTAAACTGGACTCTTCCAAACTCCAAGGCCACCTACAATTGACTATACTACTGGACTTCTTAAAGGATAAATTATATTTAGTTTATAAAATTTTCATTTTATTTCCATTAGAAATTTTTCTGCTTTTATGATAAAGTATGGATTGATTCAATCTGAATTAAAATGTGTTCTCTGAGGGTTTATAATGTTATGGAACCATTTTCACCAGTTTTCATTGTGTTGATTAGCCACAGTCAATCTATGTAGTGGGGAGATTAAAAAAAGACTTAGAAAGTACCCATAGATCCACATAGGTAGAGAATATTTAATAGATTGGATCCCAGTTTAGGGGAGAATGGTTCTGATGCCCACTGCACAGACAAAAAATACAGATCAGAGCTGGAGAGGCAGTAGTTTCCAGCCACTTGTTCTGGCCTAAAATAATTCGTAGTTGTTTTTCATTCTAGTCCTATACAAACATCCGGTGCAGAGAAATCACTAAAGGAGAGAGTTTAGAAAGAGTAAAAAACAGGGCTTTGGGCAAAACCTTGGGGAACATTCAAAGGGCAAGAGATGGGAAAAACTAATGCCTTTTTTGTTCCTCATCCTCCTTGATTCTTCTCCACTTTTTTTCTGACACTGGGCCTTCTCTTTTGATTCCATCCTTTCTTGGCCTCCTACACTGCTCTATGAATCCCCTCCTATCTCTTTGACTACTCCTTTTTTATTCTCTTTTTTTCTTGTATTCTAATTGTAAGTATTCCTCAAAGTTCTGCCCTGGGTTCTCTTTTCTTCTCTCTAATCCCTCTTGTAGTCCAATCCATCCCCATGCCTTCAATCATCACTTCTATGCAAGTGAACTATAAATCTTTATCTGTGCTCCCATTCTCTCCTCAGAATTTTCTTCCCATATTTCAATTGCCTGTTAGATTTCCTTACTTGGATGGACCACCAGAACCCCTAACTCAAAAGCAGAAATCATCATTTTCACCATTAAGTCTGTTTCTCTCTCAAACTTTTCAATTTCTGTTGATGATACTACCATCTCCCCAGCTATCCAGACACAAAACCTTGAAGTCCCCATTCCTCATCTCATGTAGACAATGAGGTGTCAAGTCCTGTCATTTCTATCTCTACAATATTGTGGGATTCTAGGCTGTCCTTACAACCACCGGAATTTATGTTCTTATCTCTTCTTTCCTAGATTATTTTTATGCCCTCCTAACTGGCTTTCTGCTTCCAGCTTGTTTGCTCTCTAAATTTGTCATCTGGGTTTTCAAGATCTGCTCTTCTCCATAGACCATCTCTTTTCTCAGTTGCTACAGGTCATGCTCATTGAAGCTGCTTCCCCCCTCAAGTGACTTCCTTTCAACATCTGGTTTGTCTCAAGTGTGTGTCTTTGCTACTTGCTAGACACAGTGTCTTCTACATGCCTGATAGTGTCTATCAAAGCTACTTATCCAATGGGAGGAGGGGAAGAGGAGAGGGAGATTTCCACAGAGGTCTCCTCCAGAGGAAGTTCTCCTTTTGTCCTCATATTTCAAGCTCTGAAATTCCCTAGTACTTAGATAGTTAAAGCCCTCAGAGGCATGGCTAGTTGTTTGCTCAGCCAACCACTTGTTCCCATCAGGGCTCAATTTGATTTTTGTTTTTGTTTTTGTTTTTTTTGATGAGGCAATTGGGGTTAAGTGACTTGCCTAGAGCCACACAGCTAGTGAGTGTTATGTGTCTTAGGTCAGATTTGAACTCAGGTCCTCTTGACTCCAAGGCTGGTGCTCTATCCACTGTGCCACCTAGCTGCCGCCAGGGCTCAATTTGAGAGAATTTAGATGCATCTTTACAGTCAGTTTAATATCTTATTAACACCTTGTGGTTGCATTCTGGACCTTCTGTCACTACATCAACTGAAGTGGAAAAGGGGATCCCTGACATGCATTAGAACAATCTTTCTAATATCTTGTCATGATTGTGTTATCCCTCTACTTAAAAGCGTCAGTGGCTCCCTCTTGCACGCAAAATAAAGTTTAGACCCCTGGTCCTAGCCTTCAAGATTTGTACAATCTGGCTTTCACTTTCTTTTGCATACATTTTAAAAAAAATTACTTTTGCACATTTTAAGTTCTATTCAGACTATACTTTGTCCCTAATTCTCATTCACCATCTCTGTCACCTTGCTCCCACCTTGCTCCAGGCTTGGAATAGCCTCCCTTTCCCCAATCCCACCCTTGCCCTCCACTTCTATCTGTTGAGATTCCTTTCTTCCTTCAAGGTCCAGTTTAGATACCACCCCTTCCCTGAAGCCTTCCATGACCTGACACTGCACTGTTCTCCCCACCCCCATCCCAGCCCAAGTAAAAGTGATCTCTCCCTTCTCAAATTTATCATGGCATTTAAAAATACATGATCCATGTATTTCCAGTGTCTAACACCATGCTTTGCCCGTTGCAGGTGATTGAAAAATGTTTTGAATTAGTAGATGCTCAGAGTCCAATAATAACTTCCTCCCAGAGATGAATCAATTATTATTTATGTGCTTATGAGGTACAGAGCATTGCTCCAGGCAGGGGTTTCATGGGGGTGGAGGGTGATAGAAAGTCATTAAAAACAATTTTTTGCATACACTGATTAGAACTGGTTGAAGGTTAGGTTAACAAACAAACACTTTAGGTGAAAAAGCCCAATAACCTCATGAAACAGTTGTTCTAGAATAGCAAGCATTTTCTTAGAAGCACAGCAGTCAGACACATGGACTATGAAGTGTGTCCTTGGACGCATGTCTCTTTCCTTTGGCATACCACAAATTTTCAGCTATGTACAGAAAGGGAAATAAAAGATGAACTAGGAGGGGCTGGCTGGGGCATGAGACAGATTGCTTTTGTATAACTCAGGGTCTGATCACTTCCATACTTCGGATATGCTATAGCATCTGTGGGAGAGAAAGGAATTTTCCAAATCTCAGAATTCATTTCTATTTGACAGATGAGCAAAAACTCTCTGGATTATAATAAAATGGTATCCTGTCTCTACACTAATGAATGAAGGAACACAGTAGAATAAATGTTTTCAGATTAAACCCCACTAAAATTATCCCAAGATCTAATTTCAAAGAAAAGTATAGGGGATGACTACAGACATGTCAGTCCAGAAGGGTGTTATTAAATTCAGTTACAGAACAGACCTGACATCTGCTCTTAGATATTTCTCAGAGCTTACCTGCAGTTTCTCCAAGCAAAGAATACCAATTGACTTAGAATAATTGTAGATGGTGTAATAGAGGCCCATGCTAGGCATTCACCTGTGGTAACCAGCTACTAGAACCAAGGTCTTTTGGGTCCAAATAATAGTACAAGTGAGCCAAAGATTGAACTTAGAGGCTGAAGCATGAGAATGACCAATAGATGAAAAATAAGAAATCATAATTTTTAAGCCTTTTATTAAATATACTATGGATTTGGCAGCACGGCACAATGGGTAAAAAGTTAACCTCAAAGCCAGATGAATGTGGATTTGAGCTCTGCCTCTGACAAATATTTACTGTGGGACCCTGGGTAAGTCACTTAACCTTTTGGTGCTCTTGGGAACTCTCTAAGACTCTAAGTTTCTGTATTAGTACAGCGAATTTCCACACGTGAGAGCTCCTTATATTAGTCATGATTTGAGTCCTTATTCCTAATGCTATTGTACTGACACTAGCTAAGGGGCAAAAGATAGGTGTCTTAGGCTGTCTGAACATCTGACAATTTCCAGAGCCTATTAGTTATGGGTTACAGTCTTCAGTAGAGGGAATCCCACAACAGGATGAATAAAATCAAGTGTATTGACATTCTGATGTATTGACACATTTATACTTTGTATTGAGTTACCATCAAAAGATCTAAAACCTGGAAAGGCCCTTCAAGGTCATAGAGCCCAATTGCCTTATTTATAGAAGAAAAAAATAGACTCAGAAAGAAAAAGTGACAACAAAGATCACACAACTAGCTGGTAGCAAAGAATTTAGATCTCCATATGTTTTTCAAAAAAAGTGTTTCCCTTAAACTTTAAAGTAGTTACTCCATTGGGTCTGGGATCTCATAAACATAGGCAGTCCCTCCCAAGATGTAGCTTGCAAACCTGTCTATGCCTGCCTACCCCATGTAGCTCTTGTCTCTGTTCTCCCATAAAACTGTCACAGAGGGTCAACCCATGCACTACGATGCCTCTCATCCTCCTGTTGATCTCTCAACTTCAATTTTTTGGCAACTATAACATTCCATGCTGTGTGGTCATATAGTATCACTGAAAGAATATTCCTGTTTAAAAAGATGGTCCTGTTGACTTCCTCATTGTCCACAGTGGCTGGGGCACATCTACTATTCAGGAGGCGGCAAAAGTAAGCAGGAACTTTCATACAAGTTTAGCTAGAAGGTCAGAATTGAAGGGCCGACCCTTTATCTCCAACACCTGCCTTTCCCCACAAACATATCTTGACTGAAAAAGTAATAGACCTCTGCTCCTGGAATGTGACAAATTGTGTCTTCATTTCCCACTTGGCTCCCGTACTCTGGATTTCATCATACCTCCATGCTGAGAACCTTCACCTCTCTTTTCTATACCTGCCCACCTCCCCTTCCCTCTTTAGCTTCTTTTTATGTACTGTCTTCACCCATTAGATTATGAACTCCTTGAGGGCAGGGATGGCCTTTTGCCTTTTTTGGTATCCCCAGTACTTAGCACAGTGCCTGGCACATACTAAGTACTTAGTGAATGTTTCTGAATGACTAAATCCTTGCTTTGAGCTCAAGATGATGTAAAGTAAGTCTACATACTTTACTTCAAATTCACGTAAATGTGGTTCTAACTAGACTCAACATTAGTCTGGCTAGGGAGAACCAGACCCTCCAGGTGTACTGACTGACTGTTTTGTTCAGTCTACAGCTGGGTTCACAGTTTCATGGACTGGTATAGCATGATCAGCATCTCTATTTGTGGCATCTTGCTTCAAGTTAGTGGAGGTATAGGAAATTTCTGACAGTGTGCCTATGAGGTAACCCATGATTTCCAATGGAATAAAGGAAGCTAAGTGGCTCAGTGGATAGTACTGGGTCTGGAGTCAGGAAGACCTGAGTTCAAATGTAGCTCCAGGCATTTACTAGTTTTGACCCTGGGCAAGTCACTTCTGTCTGCCTTGGTTTCCTCATCTTTAAAATGGAGATAATAATAGGGGACAAGATGAAAACAAGTGCTCAAACAAGATTTAGACAAGATAAACTGGAAATAATCAACAAAGGGAAGGCATTAGAATTAAGAAGGATCAGAAGAAGTTCTTGGGACTTCAAGGAAGTCAGGAAATCCAAGAGGCAGAGATGAGGAGGGAGAACATTTCAGGCATGGGGATAACCAGTGAAAATGTCTGGATTGGGAGATGGAGTGTCTTCTTTGAGGAACAGCAGAAGACTGGTGTCATTGGATTGCACAGTATGAAAAGTAGAATGGAATTAAGGGCTTTGAATGCCAAATAATGGATTTTATCTTTGATCCAGGAGGTGATAAGATACTGTTGGAGTTTATTGGCAGGAAATGACATGGCCACACTGGCACTTTAGGAAGATTACTTCAGCAGCTGAAGTTAGGGGGGACCAGAATGGGGAGAGGCTTGTGGCAGAGAGAGGTCATGCAGCAGTCAAGTACAGCCACTGTTCAGAAGATGGGTAGTGGTGGTTGTGGGACAGGCAGGTTGTATGTGGCATGGGATGTGTTCTGGCCACAATGTAGCCCTAGGAGTTATTTGGGGAAATATTTTCTCTTCCACCACTGTGGTAACTTCTGGAAGACTGTATCTGTTCATGTAAGATTCTTCTTTATTGCTCCTTGTTATTATTTTGCTGAGATGATACAATGATTTTTCAGAGATGGCCTTAGAGTAGGGAAGACCTTCATTCATATCTTGGCTCTGACTTTTACTTTTTTATATCATGCTGAGAAATTCATAACCTTTCACTGTCACAGGCAACTCTCTGAGTTATAAGATAGAGAGCAGGGATCAATCTATATTGTAGAGCGAGATTCCTTACTGGGAGTTCTCTAAATGAAATCACAGGTCAGCCCCCTTTCCCCCCCAAAAGAATCTTTGTTATTCTGGCCTAATGAAGTACTTTGTTATTAAATTTTTGATTCCTGCCTGGTCTGTTGATAGAGGAGGCAACTGGTCTGTGTATTCCTAACATCATGGTCACTGGACAAAATTTCTGACAGTTGTTCACCTTATTCCCTTCTGTATATACTTAGATTCATTGACCCTGGCACACTTACTCTTCCTCAAATAAGACATTTCATCTCCTGACTCCAGGGCATCTAGGTGGTACAGTAGATAAAGGGCTGAACCTGGAGTCAGGAAGATTTGAGTTGAAATCTGGCCTCAGACACTTACTAGCTACGTGATCCTGGGTGTCACTTAACCTTGTTTGCCTCAGTTTCCTCATCTGTAAAGTGAGTTGGAAAAGGAAATAACAAACCACTGCAGTATCTTTGCCAAGAAAACCCCAAATGGGCTCACAGATGGGGGATGTGACTGAAATGACTAAACAACAAATCTTCTGACTCTAGGCAGCTAGTCTCACCTTCTGCAAGAAGCATTTCACAGTCCTCCTTAATTTTAGTGCATTTCCTACCTTAATGGGATGAATCTCCAATTGATTCTGTATATATTTTGCTTATACACGTTAGAAGAAAACATTTTTCCTCCTATGAAATGAGAACTGGATTTGACACTTAAAATTCCTGCCTACTTAATCTATAAATCTTCCACTTGAGTTATCCACTCCAAACCAATGTTATAAAAAACAGTCAAGGTTAGTGATCAGATGATTGGAATAAGGGAAAACAATCTAGTTTCAGTTCATTTGGTAACTTAAAACACAAGTGCTAGAGGGAAGTTTGTAGATGTCTGGATTATTCACTAGGGGATGAGATTGACAAAAATGCAAATTTCTCTGTAATCCTAAAACCAACCCTGTGAAAATCACAACTACCACCTTCTTATTTTTAAGTCTGTTCAATAATAGCAAACTCTGATTGTATTTGGACCTTTGAAGAGCTTCTGCAATCTTGATGTGCAGAGCCTCAGACAGCTGCCACCTCAAAATAGCAGCTTTGGATATCACAAGAAGGCTGGGGCATCACAGATTCACCAATATAATGATTTGCCAAATGTAGGCATAAGATCATAGAGCTGGAAGGGGTGCTAGATACTATCTAGTTGTTGTTCAGTCATGTCTGACTCTTCATGACCCCATGGACCTTACTGTTGATGGGGTTTTCTTAGCAAAGATACTGGAGTGCTTTGCCATTTCCTTCTCCAGTGGTTTAAGGCAAAATATATACACAATCATGTTGCTTTTGAACTAAGGCACAAGATCATGAGCTCCCTGAGAGCAGGGACTGTATTTTGCTTTTTTTTTTTTTCCACCAGCACTTAGCAGAGTGCCGGGCACATAGTGGATACCCAATTATTGCTAGTTGACTGACCCAAAAGCCACTAATAACTAATGCACCTTTAAGGCATTTATGATCTCTTGGCAGAAGGTTTCTCTTTTTTTTTTTAACCAGGTAAAATTCCTGATCAAAGGTGGGTCCTCATAATTTTCCTATCAAGGAGACACCCCATTATAATATATCATTCTGTGTTTTGTCTAAAATATTAATTCTCACTGGCAACTCTTTATTCTTGTGCCTTGTGAGATGAGAACATAGAGGCTTAGGCAAAGGTGGATATGATGAAGGAATTTCTTACAGTATCAAGTGGGCAGCTACTGCCTTATATAGATGCAGAGACTCTGAGTAGCAAATGTGTGTCATAATTGAACCCAAGTCTCTTACATTTGTAGGACATATAACTTAGTTTGACTCTTTATCTTGTTCTACCCCTTTCCCACCATTTAATAGATAAAGAAACTGAAGACTAAGGAAGCAAGTGATTTGCTCAAGGGTCAACTAAAATGATTTTGGAGTGTGTAGAGAGTGACATAGACTCAGGTAAGTCTAGCAGGTTCAGGAAGGGCATGTTTGTATTGTTTAGGATCTTCTTGGATATAGACCTTTGGAAAGGTTACCAGAGAAATCATGTATAGTATACTTATTTCCCTTCTCCATGGTTATCAAGACCTCTAGGTCTTGAGTTCAAATCCTGGTCCTACCATTTCTGCCCTGTAAGATCTTGGACAAGTATCTTAACATTTCTGAGTCTCAGTTTCTTCATATATAAAACAAAGAGGTTGTGCTAGATTGCATCTTGAGGCATCTAGATGGCTCAGTGGATAGAGCTCTGGGCCTGGAGTCAGGAAGACCTCAGTTCAAAGCTGACCTCAGACACTTACTAGTTGTGTGACCCTGGGCAAGTCACTTAACCTCTGTTTGCCTTAAACCACTGGAGAAGGAAATGGCAAAGCACTCCAGCATCTTTGCTAAGAAAACCCCATGAACAATAAGGTCCATGGGGTCATGAAGAGTAAGGTCCGTGGGGTCATGAAGAGTCAGACATGACTGAACAACAACTAGATAGTATCTAGCACCCCTTCCAGCTCTATGATCTTATGCCTTGTTTGGCACCTCATTGTATAGGTGAATCTGTGATGCCCCAGCCTTCTTGTGATATCCAAAGCTGCTATTTCGAGGTGGCAGCTGTCTGAGGCTCTGCCCATCAAGATTGGAGAAGCTTTTCAAAGACCCAGATATAATCAGAGTTTGCTATTATTGAACAGATTTAAAAATAAGGTGGTAGTTGTAAATTTCCCAGGGTTAGTTTTAGGTTCACAGAGGACATTTGCATTTTTGTCAATCTACATTACCTAGTGAATAATCCAGACATCTACCAAACTTCCCTTTGGCACGTGTATTTTAAGTTACCAAATGAACTTATAATGAAACTAGATTGTTTTCCCTTATTCCAATCATCTGATCACTAAGCCAGATAGCTTGACTTTTTTGTTACATTGGTTTGGAGTGGATAACTACAGTGGAGGACTTTTAAGTTAAGTAGGCAGGAATTCTAAGCGGCAAATCCGATTCTCAATTCACAGGAGAAAAAATGTTTTCTTCTAAGATACTTCCACCTTTAATTTCACACTGAAATCGCTCTCTAGCTGATACACTTTGGGATTCTGTAGCTTTTCTCTTACAGCTGACACCTCTGTTCCTGTAATTATAAAAACTTTGCCTTACACAGTGGCCGTTTGGCAAAAATAGTTAATTTTCTGGATCAATGCTTAATGTGAAAGAACATTTCTTCCATAATAGGGAGGGCAAAGCAGCTTCTTGGCAATTAGCTGTTATTTAAAATGTGAATGAAATTAAGAAATTCCCAATATTTAATATTTAAATATTACTGACTTCCAAGGACCTCCTTTACAATCCTGGTCTAGGCCTAGGTAAGCTAATGAAGGACAGCTTAAGTCATTTGATGACCTGGTGTGGTAGATGGATTTAGGGTAAGTGGAATGGATTCAAGTTGTGATTCTGCCACTTACTCTTTTGTGATGTTTAAGCAAGAATCTTAACTTCTCTGGGATAGCTTCGGTTTGAAAAAAAAATCATAAACTTTATTTAAAAAATTAATAAACATTTATTTTTTATTCCCTCCTACTACCCCCTCCCCTGCCATTGGGGCAAATAAGAAAAGCTTTTGTAGTGTATATGCATATTATTGTTGTTTGTCCTTTGTTAATCAAGCAAAACAAATCCCCAAATTGGCCATGTTCAGAAATGTGTTCTTGAGTTCATCATTTCTCTGTCAGGAGGTGGATAGTATGCTTTATCAGTTCTCTGGAGTTGTGGCTAGTCATTAAATTGATCAGAATTCTTAAATCTGATCCTAGTCTGAGCTTTGCAAGCTCCTGACCCCTCCCTGAGTATGGGCAACACAACTGTAGACTTGCCCCTGGTTGAAGCTCTATTTGGTTGCTACTGATCCCAGGGCCTGTTAACTAACTGGAATGCTCTGCAGATTCAGGCTGTTAAAATTGTGGGCTCCCCTCAGTCTGTGCTGACTGCCCTGATCATTGACTAAACACACACACACACACACACACACACACACACACACACACACACAGAGACACATACCCTGCATATATATATATATAATATATATATAGAGAGAATATATTATATAGATTATAAAATAGACTATATAAAGAGTTTTTGCTGTTGTCCAGCTGTTTTTTAGTCATATCCAACTCTTCATTACTCCATTTGGTATTTTCTTGGCAAAGATATTGGAGTGGCTTGTCATTTCCTTCTCCAACTCATTTTACAGATAAGGAAACTTAGGCAAAGAGGGTTAAATGACTTGCCTAGAAGCATACACCTAGTAAGTGTCTAAGGCTAGATTTGATTTTAGGGAGATGAGTCTTCCTAACTCCAGGCTCAGCATTCTATCCACCTGTTTCATATATAGGTTAATATGTAATTATAAACTGTTATGTTATGATATAATAATATTATAATGTATAAAAAGGTATACATATATTATATAGACTATATAATAGTTAATTATATAGTTTATGCAATGTAGTCTGGTGAAGAAAATCCCTCTGTTATATAGACCATATGTAGTCTATTATATAGTCTATATAATGTAATTATATATATAACAATTATATGTATAAACACATTATTTAGACTATACATCGCTTAATATATAATGTAAACAATATATTTATATTATAATGATATGATATATGATAGCTTATGTTATATATATACTATAATCTATATAGTCCATACACTATACATGTGTATATATGCACATTGACTATATAAGTCAACAGATTATATAGACTATATTATGTAGATGAAATACATGATATAATATTGTATATATACAAATATATAATATAATATATTGGACTTGAGGTTTTGTTTTGCTTATTCTTTTTAATATTAGTTGCAAGTGATAGAATCCCCATTGGATTTGAAATTAAGCTATGGAGGTAGGATACATATATATGCATATATATAATTTATATTTGTATTTATGTTTATATATGTTTTCTATCTTCTATATATACTCTCTATGTCAATGTATATATGTACAACACACACGCATATGTGATTTCTTCGGTATATGCAACAGCTAGTCAGTGAAGAAAGTCCTTCTACTGATATAGATTGGCACTTTGCTGTAGCTTATGGATTTTGGGAGCTTCCTGGGGCACCGAGAAGTCACCCAAAATCAGGCTACCAGTTTGTATCAAAGGTGTGAAAAATGATTTCCCTTGGTAACCAGTGTCTTGGAGGCTCAGAGCTCCCAGCCCTGTCCTCTAAAGTTCTTCACAAGGACATTACTGACAGTAAGATTGTGTTGAGTCTTATTCTGGCCAAATTTCAACTCAGGCCTGAATTGATTTAATCTGCTCAGGTTTGGGTGGAAACAGATTCTTCTGCCTAGATAGCTCAAGATTGGGGGTGGTATTTCCTCTGTCCTCTGGATGGCTTGATGATATCAGCCCCCTGTTGACCAATTTGGAAACAACTACTCTTCAAAGGGCATATAATCCTGTATCCCAAAATCCCAAATCAAGCCAGTTCTGAACTCCCATGCAATACATATCAAATCAACTTGAGAGAAACTAAAATGTGGATACACATGCACCCTAATTTTGTTTGGCGCTTTCTCAGAATAGACTCTGCTTTTAAATTGGGGTTTGACAAAGGAAAGACAAGAGCCCAAGTCTTCTTGACTCCAAGGCTATCTTTCTGTGCCCTATACTTAGGTTGTCTCTCTTAAAAATGCATTTAATAGATGTTTGATGAATTGAATTTAATTACTAAGAACTCCATATGCCTTGTGGAGGCTTTAAATATTTTAAAATGTAGCTCCCTATGGTCTATAAGATAAAATAAAAACTTCTCACTCTTGTTTTTAAGATGCTCTTCAGCCTGGTTCCCTTTAGCTGCTTTGTGTGACTCTCCATTCTAGCCAGACTGTGTGTACTGCAGGCTGCTCCAGATCACAAATAGCCGTCTTTTGCTTCTGTGCATTTTCAAGGCTAATTCTCAAGCCTGGAGAACACACGCTTCATGTCTCTATATAAATGCTTCTTTTCCTTTAAGGCTTAGCTTATTATATGCTACCACCTTCCTCCATGCCAAATCTCTCTAAATGAAAATGATCTCCTATCTCTTACTTAAAAATATTGGTTAAATTGAAGAATCTAAGAAGAGTTATTGGTCTAAGAGTTCTTTCTAGAGATAAAGCTTATTTGATCTCATATTACCTTGGTTCTGCTTTTTAACGTTCTTGCATATCTGGGAAGACAAGTTATTTTTATAATTGACTTGATTTTATTCATGGTAGTTTAACCAGGACTTTACATTGCACATACCTAGGTCACCTAAAACGGAGGCACCCATGTAGGAGAGATCAGGGACCAGTGTCTGAGAGAATACATCCTGTTCCCCTATGATGTGAGTGGCAACAGTCTCTTATTGGCTGTGCAGCTGGAACAGGCTGTGTCTTCAAAGCTACAAAATTGGAACAGTCACTCTGTCCTTTCCTCTCCTGTCCAGAAAGGGGTGAAGGTTATATATATATATATATATATATATATATATATATATACACACACACACACATACACACACATACACATACACATATATATGTATATATATGTATATATATGTGTGTGTATATATATATATATATATATTTATATTCACCCAGAACATGGACACCATGAACTAAGCAGAGGAGGGGGAAAGGACCACATTCACTTCTTTTTTTCTTATCTTATAGCCCTGAGAAATGGGTTTAGGGCTTTGTTTTGCTTGTCCTTTTTGGTTCTAGTTTCAAATGTTAGAATTCCTATTGGATCTGGAATTAAATTATAGAGGCAAGATTCCAGGCTGAATGTTGCAGCCAGTCAGCCCCAGCAAGGAAGCCCTGAGAAACCTGGTGCCTGGTGTTTTTAGCCCAGTGGGGCAGGGCACTTTGGGCTTGTAACTTGGTGAGACTGTACTACATAAAGGAACTGTGCTAAATTGTAAACTTGCTTTTCCTTATCAGGAGACCCCCTTCCCCTCTCCAGAGACTGAGGTTGTTCAAGGGGATCCCCCTGTCAACCTGAACTTTAGTGAAAAAGTCAATACAACAAAAATGAAGGTCTTTAATTGAGTGAAGTGAGTTGCAGCTCGGGTACTACACAGCAAGTGCTGGAGTACCACTGAGGGAGGCTGGGAACAGGTAAACCCTATGTAAACTGTAGGGTGCACAGGACAGAAAGAATGACTAGGTTCCAGGTGTGGTTTAGGCATCTCACAGGTAAGCTGTTTTTCATAACAAACAAAAGTCCACAAAGAAAGCTTGGGAATCTTTGGAGGGGGAAGTTTGGAACATCTACAAAATGATCACAGGCTGGAATTGACATAGTCTGGTCAGCTCCCAGGCAATTCATTGGACTGGGAATGGAGACCAGGGCAGCTTCAGTGAGTTCTTACTCAACTGAATTTGTTAACCCCAAATGTGTGTATGGGGATGTTTGTTTATTTATTCTTGCTATACCTTAAAATATATATATTTTAAAATATTCATTTGTATAAAGCTAGTCCAATTGTTAAGTCATTAACTGGGAATCCTCTTAGAATTGGGGGAACACAGTGAGTGGGAGATGGAGCCTATAACAGCCTAGGTATCCTCAAACTCCCTTAACTTGTCAGAGAATCCTAAGGGGGAGGGTTGAAATGTAGTACACCTGGCAATTGGGAGCTAGAGAACTTACTGTTGTACTAATAACTAGTAATTAACAAGAAAATATTTCATACACCACTTTGGGGGAGCTATAAAGCTTGACACTATGTCTCATTGAAAAAATGCACTTCTTGATTTTCCATTCAAGCAGTGATTTGACATGTGATGAATCTTAAGGCTATTACAAAAAACACATCAGGAAGCTATGTGGCCAAGTGCTGGACCAAAAGTCAGGAAGAATAGAGTTCAAAATCTGGTTTTCTGTAACCTCCTATCTGTGTAACACTGGGCAATTCACTTAAACTCTGCCTCCCCTAGTTTCTGTAGCTATAAAATGGAGATGATAATGATAACACCTACTTCAGAGTTGTGAAGATGAAAAATGAAATAAAATATATAAAACCTTTTGTAAACTTTAATTGCTAGCTATTGCTATTATCCTTAAATATTATAAGAAAAAAATGAGAGAATCATACCTTTAAAATCCCTTCATGTCTTAACATGTGTCGAGCTGTGATTTCTTCTCTCTAATCTCCCTCTCACTTCCCTTCTCAGGGACTTTTCTTTCTAGGAAAAAAAATGAGTCACAAACATCATAGTGATTGCAAGGATGGTGCTCTGACTTTTTCCTCCCAAGACTGTCTCAGATCCTCCACCTATTTAACCTTCCCAGAACAGTTTGCATTAAATCTGAGGGATCTTCTAACCATCTCCAAAAAGTTTTGGGAATTGTGAATAAATTCAGCATGTGTCCTGGTAATAATATTAATGGCCTGAGCAGTTGTTCTTCTGTTGAATGTTTAACCCATATCTTAAAGACCATTGGTTTGGGAGTCTTTCCTTTTGGCTGGAGTTGAAGGCCTACCTTGTATTAGGGTGGACAGGGGAGTTGGTGAGAGATGAGAGCTTCAGTTCCCCAGTCTCTCTTCGGGAATTCTTCAAGTGGGAGTCTCTCTTTGGGACTCTTCAAGACCTGTCTCCTTTGGGACTTTACTCAGGGCAATTTCTCTTTGGGGACTGGTCAAATTTCAAGTTTTTTTGAGCATGGATTTGGCTTCTAGCTTTGAGAGAGAAGATGGAAGAGGCCAACCCCACTTCCAGTTGCTGAAGGAAAAGACTCTGGAAAGACAGGAGAGGAGTTGGCAATCTTATCATATCCCTATCCCCATTTCATTACACTAGACACTTCAAGGAGTTACAGCTTGGGTGAGATCTAAATCACTCCCTCTTAGTTGACCCGAGTTACTTCATTCCTAATGGGAGAGCACCTTCACTCTATATTGTCTGGTATATATTTTCTTATATACACCTTCTGTTTTCCTATGACTTGTATAAAGTCATCTTTGCTATTTGCTATATGTATTCATTGTGGAATGGCATGAGGTTGGAAAGAGGTCAAGCCTTATATACAGAACTTGGGGTTCTCCTTTCCCCAAAATGACAAAGTGTTAAAAAATTAGATGGAACCCAATCATATTCCCCAGATGAACAATAATTAAGGGAGTGGATAGATATAATTCTAGCCCAATAACCCCTCTCTCTGATGAGAGCAGAGTGGCCTCAGGTCCCAATTTCCTTCTACTCACCAGGCAGGAATGAAAATCTCCCTTGGAGAAGGGTGGCGGGGGTGGGGGAAGAGGCTAGAGACATCTATTCTGTTTCCCTATGAACCACACAATGATAGGCCTTGCCACAAGTGGTGCTTCACTACACATGTAGGGGAGACTCTTTTCCCTACAAATGGTATTAAGCAAAGAAATCCGGATAGGAAAGACTTCCCAAGGGAGTTCACCATAAATCAGAAATGCTACTGCTATAGAGCAAAGAAAATGGCAAACGATTCTAAAAATGTTCTATTTTTTTTTTCTAGACTCACATGTGTTTTAGGATCTCTTCTACTTTCTTTATCCCTGGAATATTCTCCCCCTCCATCTCAACTTTTGAAATCTTCCTTATCCTTCAAGACATAGCCCCAAGTACCACAGTTTTCATGAAATCCTTCCCAATTCCAGTTGGTAGTAATTTTCCTGTTCTCTGAGTTCCTCTAATACTTTGAACATCTCCTAAACACTTAATGTCAATACTTAAGGGTCTTGTGATTTTTTTTTTTGTCCTTATGGGAAGTCCTCGTATGAGCACTTTCTCTAGCTACTCAGACTGCAACCCGTCTATAACTTACAGTCTTAGAAGCTATATGAAGGGTGTTTATTTATCTATATGCTTATTTACCCCTACCCCCAGGTTGGAAGCTTTTTGAGACATGAGTACAATGTCTTGCATGTAGTAGGCCATTATTTTGTAAAAAGTCTGTTTTGTCGAACTTGATATGCCTGAGAAATATGGAGTCACAACAAGTAATACACAAAGTTGGCATAAAGCCCATCTCCTGTGACATCAAAGCATTTTTGAATGCTGATCTTTGCACTCAGTTCATTTTTAGGATATGTTTGTTTTTGCTCCTGGTTGGATAAAAGCCAATCTTATTGGCAATTCCTGATGGCATATTTTAGTTATCTAAAATTTCTTAAAATAATTTTTAGAAAAAACATTTTTTTTCACAAGGCCCCAAAGTGAATTATCACATGATGCCAAATTTTGATGTTGAAGTGGTCAACTTACAAGAGACACCTTGTCATTAAAAATCTATAGGGAGAAAAACTTATTTTGCCAGAACAAGCATGTTAGTTCTTACCTTTAACTTAGTATAGGCAATAACAATAATAATGATGATGATATCTAACATTTATATCACACTTACTATGTGCCAGGCACTGTGCTAAGTGCTTTACAATTGTTTTCTTATTTGATCCTCCCAACAACTTTGGGAAGTAGGTCATGCCCATAGTTATATATTGGATGTCAATTCTGTAAGCATGAGGATTTAAAAGTTCAAAGAGTAGAATTTTTAGTCATTCCCATCATTTTAAAAAAATTGATATCTTTTGTCTTTTTGCTATATTTATCTCCAAATAAATAGTTTTCCTCCCATAGATAATGAGGAACAAAGATTAAAGAGAGGGAGAAAAAGAAGTTCAATCTCCTGATTGAATGCTCAATCTGAGAGCATATGTAATATTTCACACCCATAATCCCCCACCTCTACACAGAGCAGAGGGAGATGCATTTTCTAAAGTATTCTCCAGGATCAAGCTTCTCAGTTATTGTAATTGCACAGAATTCACTTTTGTTTTTGTGTTCTTTCCCTTTATTGTTATAATAAAATCAACCAATAAACATTTATTAACCCTCTAGACAAGTCTTCCCAGGCTTCTCTGAATTCTTCATTTCCCCCTGTTCCTTATGGCACAGAGATATTCCATTTCATCATGTACCATAATTTGTTTATCTATTCCCCAGTCTTTTTCTTTGGTGGTGACAAACAGCCCCCAAAC
Organism: Vombatus ursinus; assembly: GCF_900497805.2. NCBI lineage: Eukaryota > Metazoa > Chordata > Mammalia > Diprotodontia > Vombatidae > Vombatus > Vombatus ursinus. The sequence goes on along the minus strand of NW_020954562.1, from coordinate 20,625,136 downwards.
TATACATAAGGATTTCTGTAGGCTGCATGTTGACTTAGAAAACCATGTATTAATGTTATCCATATTTTATTGTATTTATTTATTTAGTTAACTAGTTCCCAATTACATTTTTTTGCTTTTTTTTTTGTGAGGCAATCGGGATTAAGTGACTTGCCCAGGATCACACAAGTTAGTAAGTGTCGGAGGCCAGATTTGAACTCAGATCCTCCTGACTCCAGGGCTAGTGTTCTGTCCATTGTGCCACCTAGCTATCCCCCCCCCATTACATTTTAATAAGATTCTGGCTGCGCTAGGGAGTATTGTGAACTGTTTTGATATTTCTTTTTTTTTCCAGCCTTTTGTTTCCAACTGTGTTTTTCCAGCACTTGGAAGGTGCTTCCAAGAATATTTGGGTCTATGTAATTCCCAGTCTATAAAGTGGGAATCTGCTTCCACTCTATAATTCCAGAAGTATATTGATTGAAGTCTGCTTTTATTTATCCAATTATGAACAATGAGAAAAAAATGGATCTTGAAATCAGCCAATTAGAATCATAAAGGTATTTAGTTTATATCTAGTTCTATAACTAGAAAATCTAAGTTATAGAGAGACAGTATTAGTCCCAATCAATACTACTTCAGAAACCACCACTGTGCCGTTGATTCAGTTACCCACAAGGCCTGCTCCTAATTTGCTTGGGCTGGGTCTGCTCTGGTGTGGCCTGTAACAGACTGCGCTCCACTATCACTCTGGTGCAATAGACCTTTCTTGCCGACCTTTTAAGTTGTCTTACGCTGAAAAATTGTTTCACTCTGTCCTTTTGTGAGTTCTGCTGCTTTAGAATCTATCTCGAGTCATTATTTAAAGGTATTTGGAGGGGTTTGGTGGAGAGGTCAGGCAAATCCCTGCGTTTCCTCTGACATCTTGACTATGCCTCCCCCAATCAATATTTATTTAACAATCCAACACATGCTTTTGATGTGCTTGCTATGAGCACAGGCACTCTGGTAGGCATTGGAAAGACAAAATACAAAAAGAAAAAAGAAACAGTTCTTGCCCTCAAGGATTTTGCTTTCTCCTGGAGGATACAACATGAACACTCAAGTCAGCAGTTAAAAGAAAGGGAAGGCTCTAATAAGAAGGGTTGGTGGGATCAGAGGAGGTTACACAGAAGAGGTGGTGCCCAAGTTGAGTCCCAAAGAGAGTCAACTTATGAAAGGCATAGCTGAGAAACAGGTGCTTTATGGGGAGGGAAGGCCCAAGCAAATGCAAAGAGGTGGGAAATGAAAGGTCCACTTTGGAACAGCTATTAGAATTTGACCGAAACATAGAATTCATGAAAGAGAGTAATGTGAAATAAGATTGTAAAGCTAGGTAGGAGCCAGACAATGGAAGGCTATAAAGGCAAGGGTTAAGAGTTTACATGTTACCTTAGAGTAGAGATTCTAAATCTAGGGTCCAAGAACTTTTAAAAAATATATATTAATAACTACATTTCAATATAATTTGTTTTTTCTGTAATCCTCCATATTTTATTTTATGCATTTAAAATATTACCCTGAGAGAAGGCCCATAGGCTTTGTCAGCCTGCCGTGTGTGTCCATGACACACAAAAAATGATTAAGAATCTGTGTCTAGAAGCAATGGTGGTGGGAGTCACCAGAAAGTTTTTGAAAAAGAGAGTGACGTGATCAGGTCTGGACTGTACTGGACTAGATGGCCTCCTAACTTCTCTCCAGCTCTACATCTATGATAATTTTTAGATTGAGGACAGGAAGGATTAGAAACCAAGGGATCCATTAGGAGGATATCACAATAGTACAGGTGAAAGGTGAATGGCAAGTGCCTGAACAAGGTTAATACTCATGTTAGTTGGTTGAAATTTGGTTGAAGGGTAAAGATGCAATAGATGCTGTGAAGGTAGTGCTTTTTTACAGTTAGCTTGAGAGATTGAAGCTGGATATATCAATGTGATAGCTGTATGGAAGGGAAGAACTTTCTATCAGTTAGATCTATCTGAAAAGGAAGCATTGAAGCAAATGTCGGAGGACCATTTATCAGGGATGTTGTAGAGGGAATCTGTGAGTTGGATAAGCTGTTGGACTGGATAGCCTCCCAGGTTCCTTTCAACATGAAGAATTGATAATATCCTGACTAAGAATTTTTGTCATTTATTTGGAAGATGCTTAAATAGCTTCCATTTATTTCTCTAAACATTCTCCTTATCAATGATGTCTAATGTGGATTGCATCTTCTCATTAAAAAACCAACTCTTTGATAACTTCACTTTCCAAGGGTGTCTAACTTTTCTTCTTTTTTTCTTAAGGTGCTTTGTATTTTCTGAATTAATTACAGAGCTGTTCACAGGAGCAAGGGGACAGGGTTGAGTAGAATACATCCTAATTTGTAGCAGTGGGCCTTGGGTCATGGTAATAACAAGATAGTCCGGGGAATGTATTACAGATGAACACAATTAAAGAACTCGAAGTAACCTGGGAGCCACTCCTAAACTAGACTTGATAAATGAGATCTCTCCTAATTTGACAGACTTCCTTGGAATAATTATCTTTCATTTGAGGAAATGTCATCTAAAAAACCCTATTCCCCCCAAATTTTTCAAAGTCTTCCTTTTTTTCTTTTGTTTTCAGTGAAAAGCTGCTGTCTGAAAGACAAATCCCCTACAGAATCAAGGCTCTCATCCCCAGCCCTTCTGTGACCCACGTCAGTCTGTGCCATAGCGGTGGCAACATCATTACCTAGTCACAGAGGGTGACTTTCTTCCTGTTCCATGTTCTTATAGAAGAAACATGAAGATCTTCCTAAAATAAGATCATTTAGGACAAGGAGTCTATAATTACCACTATGTAATTTCCACAGCATACAGATAGATTATTGCTTTTTTCTTTTATCCTCCATGGGGTATGTAATAGGCCAGCAATTTATGAAGTGACATTGACTTTTCTGGATGACAGAATGTCCTATGAGGAAGCGGGCTTCTAACACAGAAGTCATTATCCTTGCTACTATGTCTTCTATGTTGTACAGGTATCCCTTGTGTAATGACGACTCACTATGGGATTAAAATCAGGCCCAACCTCCCTAGGAATGGTGAAGACACTTGGGACAGCAGGAGACGTTTTTTAATGTTTTTAAGTGAGCTATGATAAGATGAAAAGCTCTTGTACAGTAGTATTCATGGAACATTTTCTTTTTGCTTGATCCCCACTATTCAGCAGGGTAGTGACTCTCTTCCTGTCTCTAACACTGAAGCTAACTTACTGTTTAATTATGTCTGAATGCACACAGCATCTAACAAAGGCACTATGTAAAGACCTTCTGAATGTAATTTTCCATCTTAGAGTTGTACTCTTTGTTCAATTCAAAGTCCATAATTTTGAATATTTGCCATATTAAAGAAATGAAAAAGAAAACCAGCTTTATGAAAAGGAGAAAAGTATTAAATTCAAATAAAAGACTTTTGCAAAGCACAGGACAAAACAATACTATACATTTCTAAATGCCTCTTTGTATTATCAGCATTTGTTAATCCTTGAGCTTATTCAAGGGTAGGTGACATTTCCTCCTCAAATGTATAGTTAAAAGCTTGAAAAAGAAAAGTAGAAAGGAATTATTGGTAAAATAATAACATTTCACACAAAGCTATAATGCTTTGTACTTACGTATCAGCTTTTGTCTGAGGGGGTCAAAAGAATTTTCAAATAGGGACCTGATCAATAGAGTTCCTTGATCAATTCCTTAAATTTGCAGATAAAGGATTTTTGAAAGCATTTCCCTATAAAAGTTGTCAATGTGTTTATTGGCATGTTGTCAAGAGGACCAAAGACATCTATCTGATTGTCTCAGAGAGTGGAGCTGCCTCTAAAATGAATCAGTTGGTTTGGAGTTACTCCTTGACATCTCCCTGAGGATGCCTTTTAATGATAGGAACTTCTGGCAAAATAAACTGTCTGGCTAGTACTTTTGCGGGAACAGAAATTTGTGGGAAAAATCATCCCTTTGAGTTGGCCTATAAAAGAAATCTGACAAACTAGTGCACTATCTTTCCTTTTTTCTATCCATCTTCCATAGAAAGCACAAAAGTTCAGCAGGTGTGGGTATTATGGAACTGTTAATGGCCAGGAGCCATTAATGGAAGCTTTGAAGATGCACATGGTCAAGGTTGACCTGTGCTTTTCTACCCAGCCTGACCAGGGAGTTTCTGGACCTCAAGTTCCTGACTCCTTTTTAATTTTCTTTTTTCATTTTCTGAGCCCAGACTAGAGAGAGCAGATACCCAAGAGTAAACTTTCTTGGTTCAAGAGTAGGTTCAAGAGGCATTGTTGGAGTATTAAGAGCTCCTGGAGAGACACATGAGCAAATGTTTAAGTAGCAAAGCAAGGATATTGATCTCACACATCCCTTCCACTAAAGGGTTATGTTAGGGAGTAGTGGGAGGCAAGGTTTCAGATGTGAAGCTGTTTCAATTTATATGTTAACTATATTGTAAAACTAGATTCTTTTGCTGATTTCAATTTTATAATAGATTTAGAGGTGCAAAGGATTTTAGAGATCATTACCATCTTAATTTGGGGTCCATGAACTTTCTTTTAAAAAAAATTTTTTTTTGAGGAGCAGCTAGGTGGTGCAGTGGATAGAGTACCAGCCCTGGAGTCAGGGGAACTTGAGTTCAAATCTGGCCTCAGACACTTATTGGCTGTGTGATCCTGGGCAAGTCACTTAACTCTAATTGTGTGTGTCTCTCTCTGTATCTCCACACACACACACACACACAAACACACACACATTAATAATTTGATTTTCTTTGTAAATATATTTCATTTTATACTCTTGAAGATATTTTGACAAGGGGATTTTAGGCTTTGCCAGAATTCTAAAGGGGTCTATGACTCAAAAAGAAGTTAAGAATCCCTGAAAATCCCTCAATTTACTACTAAGAAAATTGAGTTCCAGACAGCCTAAATAACTTGCCTGTGAGCACTCATGCAGATCCAAATTCTCAAGAACCCATAGTCCCTGATCCAAAGCCAAAGCTGTCTTCTACACCAGTTGTGTCAAACTTGAAATAGCAAGGAAAGTCACTAATTCAAGGATTGCTGTGGGCCACATAGTAACTTCCTTTTAAAATATAATATTACCTTTGTTTTAAAGTATTTTTATTAATGTTGTTATATATTTCCTAATTATATTTCAATCTGGTTTGGGCAGCACTTGGGAGTATGGTGGGCCTCATGTGGCCTGTGGGCCATATCTTTGATGCCTCTGCTCTCCACTATGTTGGTGTCATCTTGTACATGACCATTTTAATAAGGACATTAGATTCATTTGTTTTTTGAGGTTGAAGATTTCTTTTTCTGATAATAAAAAGGCATCATGTTTTATTCATTTCTTAGATATGATGGACCTACCTAAAGAATCATTTTCTGGTTCCCTTTGTATTTTTTGTAAAACATATCTCTTTTTTTTCTTTTCTTTTTCCTATTTTTATCCCTATATGTCTACTATTTGTGCCCCATCTATAATCAATCCTATAGAAAACTCCCTTTTACAAACCAAGGATCACAGAATTAGAAGAGGAAACTTAGGAGAAATGGCATAGGGAGGAGCCACAAGAGAGAGACACAGAAAATACAAGAAGATTGAAGTTAACAAAAATGTTCAGGTCCTAAGATACCGTTCTCCCCTCCAGTCAGCCACTCATTTCTTCCTTCATTTTCTTCCCTTACATATCCTTTCAAGTAAACAATTTGTAGGTTTCCAGTAACTAAGGGTCATGTTTCTTTTTCCACTAATAGTGAATGTGAAATTTGGCCATAAACTGGAAAGCTGTCTCTTTTCCTTCACATAGGAAGTTCTGTTTAATGTCGTAGGGTTCTTGTTTTTTCCTAGGCTGAGTCAGAGTTTTAAAAAATAATGAACATAACAGCTTTTTGCCTTCATATTCTACATCTTTTGACTTTTAGTCACTTGCTAGTAGTTTATGGCAACCATCTAATTAATATCTTCCCCCAATCTCCTTTATGGTCAAAGCAGTTAGAAAATTTACTTTTTCAAAGATCTACTGTACTTATCTTTTATATTAAATCCTAATATCTTTGGAAAGGCCTCCAATGACATCATAATCATAGCTGATGTTTACATAGGACTTTCCATGCACTTTTCCTGGGATCTTCTCAATCTATGTGAAATAGATACCCTACTGGTGTAAGGGTGGGGCTCAATTGAATCAAGCAAACAATTACTTCACTCCACTTAAAGTAAGTGAGAAGATGATACATCCTAATATCTCAACTAGGTGAGAACAATTACTGATTGAATCAGTCTAAAATTGGCTTTAAATTAAATGCAGAAAAAGTCCTAGATCAATTAAGATATCTTTGAAATCCATCAGATTAACGGGCATGATGGAATCTAAAAAAATTATGTTCAGATTGGTTGAAGAAATAGCAAGCATGCTCAGAACTCAGGGATCCAAGTATCTGGAAGCTTAATGGTGGAAGCTAAGAAGGAATTACTTTGGAGTGGGAGAAGTGGGGGGATCTTACTTTGGGGAAGAGGAGCCCTGGCTTTGGCTTTAGACTCACTTTCCCTTCCTGGGGTTTTTTTCCTCTGTTGGAGGACCTAGTGAACCTTTGAGTACCAGAGGATTAAGACTTGTCACTGGCATCCTAGCAGTGTCCCTGAGTAGCAAATGCTGAGGGCAGTATCTGCATTGGGAGCTGAGAACTAGACACGTTGAGGAAAGGTACTTTTAAGGACTTTCCAATGAGCCCAGCAGAAAAGTTACACCATACCTAAGGGGAAAATCTTGTGGACTCCAACAAAAGAATTTCCAAGAGTTGTGTTATTGCTTTTGCCACAAATGGTCTCTAAGCCAGAGTGGACTTTCCTCTGGCCTCTGTATATACTTGTGGGAGATTGTGTTACAGATTTTTTTGGGGGGATATTTTGTATTAACTCTTAGTACCAAGGATGGAGGGGAAATCACACCAGTGGGGATTGGTGAATTATAATACTAGACTCCTATAGCCCTGATGGGGGTGTAGCTGCTGAGCTCTGGGTACTTACTTGCCACTGCCAATGGGAGTTAGGAACTTTCTTGATATAGCTCTAGGTCATGAACTTCACAAGTATTATTATCCCCATTTTATAAATGAGGAAACTGAGACAGAGAGATGAGGCCACTTGCCCATGATCAGAAAACTAGTAATTGTTAAAGGTAGAACTCAACCCCAGCTCTTTCACAGACAGGCAGCATGCCAGAATGGATTGTGTCACTGGACTTAGAGTCACCAAGACCTCAATTCATGAGCACTTACTATCTAGGTAACTAAGCTAGTACTAAGTCACTTAACTTCTTCCAATCTCAGTTTCCTCATACGTAAAATGGGGATAATAGTAACTGTGTGATTAATCTCTCAGGATTTTTCCTGCTTTAGTAGAACTCTTTCTACTAAAACAGTTTGCCTTTTCATGATTTTTTTTTTGGTGAGCTCTACTCCTTTACAGTAGAAGATAGATGATAATAACAGACATTTATATGTCACCTTAAGGTTTGTAGAGAATTTTGAATATACTATATCATTTGAGACTTCTACCAGCACTATGGAGTCAGTAACTATTATTGGTTTGTTTTCGTGACCTAAAAAAACTATGACCTGTATTGATTTTTAATAGTATTACATTTGCCTGTCAGCACAGAGAGTGAGAGTAACACAATTTTCCACGAATCACACAACGAAACTTCTTTTGCATTTGTAGCTTGGAGCTGTTAAGCGTTATGTGTTACTATTTGTGCCTTTTTCCCTTGAACACTTAGATTTTGCACATAATGGGATATCTCATTTATTGTTATTGCACTCCAGTTTTGTCTGTCTGCAACTGCCATTTCTTTGTAGCCTACTTCAAAGTGGCATTATTTGAAGCTGTTCTTCAATATGTCTTTAAAGTATTTTCCCATCCTACCTAGGCCATAACTACTTGGGCTTCCTTCCATAGGACAGCTTCTGGAGCATCCTGTTACCGTAAATGCCTCCATAACCTGACCCCTTCTTACTATTTCTGCTTGGCCTCCCTTTACTTCCCAACACAAACCCTGTGTTTCATTCTCAGGCTGGATTCCTTAACATACTTCTTCCCATCACACCATGCTAGTGCTTGCTATGTCTTTGCTATGTTGGAATTTCCTCTTCTCTCCTCCATATCTATTTACATCATTCAAAGCCAAGCTCAAGTTCCTTCAAGACTAAACTGGACGATGATAGACTCCTCCTAATCTAATTTCTATAGCACTGCATCAATATGTCTTTTGGCACATTGTTGTACATTATTCTTTGATTGTTTCTTGGCTCCCAGAAAACTGTGAGGTTCTTGAGGGTAGAACTCATGCTTTATTCATCTTGTGCACCATATTTCCATACAATGCCTAATGCTATGCTAGATAGACAGTAGGTATAGGATAAGGCTTTGGTGAAGATAACTGGATTTAGAATAAGAGAACCTGGGGTTAAGGACAGGTTTTCCCACTTGTAACTTAGTGACCTTGCTCAGGTCACATCACCTTTCTAGGGTTTATTTTCTTGATTTGTAAAGTTAAGGGCTTAGACTAAGTAATCTTTAAGGTTCCTTCAAAGTTTAAATTGGATGATCCTATGAATTTAATTTAATTATTTATCTTTACATGTATGTGAAAATGATGGCAATGGGCATTCTTTCAATGCATATTAGAATTGCATTATTTCTGATCATGAAATCCCAGGGTTAATGGCATAGCTGCTACTGTTTGATTCATAGATGATGCTTGTGAATGTGCTTAGGAAGTCAGGTGGCTAGAGACTTTTTGCCCATATAGAAGGTTAAACACCTCCAGCAACCTGTAAAAGTTTAATTTCACTTGGAGTGTGATGTGATATTGATGTCACTCTGCCAGTCAGTCAAAGAACAAGTTTGACTTCTGTGATTTGGTCTCTGTTCAGAGTAGCCATGGTGATGTGGATAGGGAGCTGGCCTTGGAGACAGAAAAATGTGTTCTCAAGTCCTATCTTTAACTTAAACTGACTGTGTGACCCTGAGCAAGTTATTTGACCTTTCAGTGTTCTAGGCAAATGTTTATATCTTAAAGTTGTAGAGAATGTGCCAACCAGCATTGGTAGAGTGAATAGAAAGAATCCTTATCATTTGACAGTATTCCATAGAAAGCAGTGATGGTTTTCTGCTCATGGTTGCCAATGAGAAGATTTGACTCTAGGCTTTTCATCAGTATATAACACTATGCAGACTCCTTGGTCCATAATCATTAGCTGTCTTTGGTGTGTGGTTTATGGACACCATAACTACAAGAAAAACACTCTTGGATGAATGACAATTCTTGTACTTTAGATGTTGGTCACGGCCTATTGAGTTGAAAGAGGTCCCCAGAGAACTAACTAATCTTTTTTTTAATGATACTTTCTAGGACAAAACAGTTTACATATATCATCTCTTTTGATTCTTACTACAACCCAGGGAGGTAGGTGCTATAATTATTCCCATTTTATGGGTGAGAAAACTGAAGCTAAGAGTTAGATTAAATGACTTGCCTGGGGTCAGACAGCTACTAATGTCTGAAGTAGGATTTGAAACCATGTCTTCTTGACTCGAAGTCAGACTGATTACTCTCCCTACTTTAATTTTTTTGGTATTATTTCATTCAATCCAAGGATTTTCCTGTTTTTTATTACTGTGACTTTAGCACTGACTTAATGATGATTCTGGATAAAGTCCATGTTGTTTCACCTTGACAAATTCTCTTCATTTCACATGAATTTGAATATTGATTTTGGAATTTGTGTTAAGAAAATTGTGTGAGGTTTGTAGCAATCTCCTTGAGGTTCCCCCTCTATCTATGAAGAAGGTGATCTGGGATTATGAAGAGCTATAAGATGTAGTCTCTGTCCTGCTTTCCTGATAGCAGTTTTCTTTTTGTTCTCTGGATTGTTAGTTTATGTTCTTGGCCCTGTTTAGTAGGACTCATGATGATTATGACTGTCTGGGGAATGCTATTTTGGAAAGTCATTCATTCATTGCTCATTCTGTTACTAGCATCTGGGATGAGATGTCTGTTCTGAGATGGAAGCCAAGATCCTAAGGAGCTCAACATTTTAGTGAGTCACTTAAATGGTCCAGTTTACATTTTGAATTCACTGTGTATATCACCAATGAGAAAGATTAGGACATTTCAGATTTCAGAGGCTCACATAACTTCAATTACTTGATCCCTTTGAGAGATTCTAGTAACAAAGAATAAGTTACAATCAGATAACACTTTTTATATGTTGGTTGAATTCATAATATTTTACATTTGTGCTTGGTAGGCAGGAGATGATGTAGGTGAGGATAATCTAACTGCTGTGAATTTGGAAGAGTGTTTATGTTCTCCATATGGGATGGTCATAGTACAGCCAAACGATACTGGGTGATATTCAGTAGGTTTGGCAAGTTTTGGGCAGCCAATAGAGTATATGCAACAAGTGTGTTCACATAAGCATAATAGGACTCCAGTCAGTTACAGCAGCAGTCAGACAGGGGCGAGAAATGGAATTAAAAATAATCAGGATACAAGAATGTGCCTAATATGACTAACAGTCCAGTGGTTAGTACAAGCTTTGGTGGAATCAGGACCCTGGATAGCTCAAGGAAAAATTAGTCCTCTTTAGACAAAGCTTTTGAGCTTTTAGCCAGGTAATTGAAGGGCTAACTGATTATCCTATACTCTGGGGAAAACCCTCTGAAGTTTAAGAGGCCCTTGCTCATTATTATTAGCCTTTTTTTCTTTCTTGCAGAATGGATACATCATTATTGACTTAGAGTCCTTTGATGTGATGGTAAAACCAAGTCTTTTGAGCTGACAGAGAGATAGTCAGAGGATCCTATGTCCCCTGAGATTTCAGCAAGATCTAACCCCATATAGAGAAGCATATGATTCCTTCTTCCTCTTTGGAGTTCACATCCCTCAGCTTCCCTGTGTCTCCTGAGGTATAGAGGCCAGGATCATAAGAGGAGTAAGAGCCTTGATGCTAGGCAGGAACAAGATTTTTGTCATTCTGTTTTATAATTTTATGAGGTCTGATGAGTTCTAATTAGGACCATAGACTTTGAGTTCAAAATGGATCTTAGAAGACACCTAAAAACAAACCCCTTATTTTAAATATGAAGAAAATGGGGCTCAGAGAAATAAAATGGCATGCCTAATGACACACATGGAATGAATGACATGAGGGATTTGTACCAAAGTCCTTTGGCTTCAAATCTGGTGCTCTATTTGTTGCATTATTCTACCTATTCATTTCAATATTGCTACTGACACTGTGACCATAAAATGTGCCACTTAAGATTTAGCCACTTAAAAGAAATTTGTGTTTTTTTTTAAAACACTGTGAATAATTTCAGATATGATTGACTATTCCAAACATATGTGGACAACTGGCACTATTCTCCCATTAGGCAGAATCTAAAAATCATAAGATTGTAGGGTTGGAAGGGACTTCAGAGGTAACTTAACTAACCCATACCTAGAGCCTGAATCTTATCAACAACATTCCTGACAAGAGGCCATTCAAGTTCCACTTGAGGACTTCCAGTGATAGGGAAATCATGGGACAACCCATTCCATTATTGGAGAGTTTCAATTATTGAGACTTCTCCCTTATATCAAGATGAAATCTCCCCTTCCTCTTCTCTCATGTGCATAACTTCCTTCATTGGTCTTAGTTCTCTGGAGGCCAAATAGAATGATACTAATCTGGCTTTAACATGACAACCTTCAATCATAAAAGGCCAGTTAATTATTTCCCCTCTAGGTCTTCACTCTCCAGGCCAGATATCCCTGATTTATTCAACCAATTCTCTTATGGCATGAACGAGTCTAGTTACTAACCTGTCACATATTCTAAGTCATTAATTATGTCTCTAAAATTGTGACATCAGGACTGTTCAGAACAAAGCATAATAAGACACTAGACTTCTATTAATGTAACTTGTTTTCATTTTTTTTCTTTTTCAGCTGCCAAAATACTCTGTTGACTTTTATTTGCAAATAAACAGCAAAAGTTCTTGCTGCCTTGGAATTGTCAAATGGTTTGACATTAGAAACTAGTAGGATTTGTATCAGTAGGAATGGCATTAAAGAAGAGCAATTGATATCTGCTTTGTCACAATACCCTAAAGGCCATGAGACTTGCACTTGAAATCTTCCATATGTGTTGTTGCTTCTTGAGAATGTGTGCTTCTTGAGAGCCTGCAGAGAGACCATCTCATTTTCTTTTTGTATACTTAGTACTTTGCACATGGTAAGAACTTAATAAATGTTTCATAAATCAATGAATCACTTAATATTACAATATACCAGAACTCATGTCTTTTTTCAGATACCACTTTCTAGTAGTATATCTTTCTTTTTAAAAATTTATTTATCTTTTTGTTTTCAACATTCACTTACACAAGATTTTGAGTTCCAAGTTTTCTCCTAAACTCGTCTCTCCCCCATCCCAAGATGGCATGCATCCTGAATACCCTTCCCCTAATCTGCCTTCTCTTCTATCATCTCCCCCTTCTCTTATCCCCTTCCCCTTCTATTTTACTGTAGGGCAGGATAGATTTCTATACCCCGTTGATTGTATATCTTATTTCCCAGTTGCATGTGAAAACAATTTTTAACATTTGTTTTTAAAACTTTGGATTCTGAATTTTCTCCCTTTCTCCCTCCCCACCCACGCTCATTGAGAAGTCAAACAACTAAATTCACATTATACATGTGTAGTCACACAAAATACTTCCATAGTAGTCATATTGTGAAAAACTAACTGTATTTCTCTTCATTCTAAGCTGCCGCCCATTTATTCTATTCTCTCTTTTAACTCTGTCCCTCCTCAGAAGAGTTTGCTTCTGATCACCCACTCCCCCAATCTGCTCTCCCTTCTATCATCCCCCTGCTCTCTCATCCCCTTCCCCTCTATTTTCCTGTAGGGTAAGATAGATTTCCATACCCAATGGAGTGTGTGTGTTATTCCTTCCTTAAACCAAATCTGATGAGAGTAAGATTCACTAATTCCCTCTCACCTTCCCCTACTTCTCTTCCACTTTAAAAGCTTTTTCTTGTCTGTTTTATGTGAGATAATTTACCCCATTCTATCTCTCCCTTTCTCCTTTTCTCAGTATAATCCTCTCTCACCCCTTAATTTTATTCTACAGATATCACCCATTCATCTTCAACTCACCTTGTGTCCTCTATCTATCAATATATCTATACATATAATTTTTTTCCCTTTTTTACCCTAATACTGATAAAGGTCTCATGAGTTACAAATATCATCTTTCCATGTAGGAATGTAAACAATTCAACCTTAATAAGTCCCTTATGATTTCTCTTTCCTGTTTACCTCTTCGTACTTTTCTTGAGTCTTGCATTTGAAAGTAGAATTTTCTATTCAGCTTTGGTCTTTTCATCAAGAGTGCTTGAAAGTCCTCTATTTCACTGAATGTCCATTTTTCCCCCTGAAGGATTATACTTAATTTTGCTGGGTAGGTGATTCTTGGCTGTAATCCTATCTCTTTTGCCCTCCAGAATATCATATTCCAAGTCCTCTGGTCCCTTAATGTAGAAAAGTTGCTAAATCTTGTGTTATCCTGATTGTGTTTCCACAATACGTGAATTGTTTCTTTCTGGTTGCTTGCAATATTTTCTCCTTGACCTGGGAACTCTGGAATTTGGCTATAATATTCCTAGGAGTTTTCTTTTGGGGATCTCTTTCAGGAGGTGATTGGTGGATTCTTTCCATTTCTATTTTACCCTCTGGTTCTAGAATATCAGGGCCGTTTTCCTTGATTATTTCTTGAAAGATGATGTCTAGGCTCTTCTTTTCATCATGGCTTTCAGATAGCCCAATGATTTTTAAATTCTCTCTCCTGGATCTATTTTCCAGGTCAGTTGTTTTTCCAATGAGATATTTCACATTGTCTTCTACTTTTTCATTCTTTCGGTTTTATTTTACAATTTCTCAATTTCTCATGAAGTCATTAGCTTCCATTTCCTCCATTCTAATTTTTAAGGAAGTATTTTCTTCAGTGAGCTTTTAGACTTCCTTTTGCATTTGGCCAGTTCTGCTTTTTAAAGCATTCTTCTCCTCATTGGCTTTCTGGACCTCTTTTGCCATTTGGGTTAGTCTATTTTTTAAGGTGTTATTTCCTTTAGTAATTTTTTTATCTCCTTTAGCAAGCTGTTGACTTGTTTTTCATAATTTTCTTGCATCACTCTCATTTCTCTTCCTGGTTTTTCCTCTATTTCTCTTACTTGCCTCTCAAAATCCTTTTAAAGCTCTTCCATGGCCTGGGACTGGTTCATAATTTTCTTGGAGGCTTTGGATGTAGGAACTTTGACTCTGTTGTCTTCTTCTGGTTGTATATTTTGATCTTCTTTGTCAGCAAAGTAAGATTCTATGGTCTGACTTTTTCTCTCTGTTTGCTCATGATCCCAGCCAATTACTTGAGTTTTAAACTCTTTGTTAAGGTAGGGGTCTGCTTCCAGTGTGGAGAATATACTGTCCCAAGCTTTAGGGGTTTTGTGCAGCTGTTTTCAGAGATACTTCTAGGGACCTGTAAGTTTTTAGTTCTTCCACAGTGGTATGATCAAGGTGAGGTGTTTACTCCTTTTTTGGCTTGGGTTCTAGTCTCTGAGTGACCATAACCACTCTTTTCTGCTTTGGACTGTGAGGAGGATTCCCTTTCCACTGCTGCCACAAGGTCCACCATGCCAGCACTCTTCTTAACCCCACAACCTAGAACTGTGACCCAGATCCACGTATGGGCAAAGGAAGAGAATCCTGCCTCAGTACCAGCAAAGAGATCCCTGTAATCTCCCTCTGATCAGTCACTTGATTTCCCTCCATCTGTGGGCTGAGAGCTCTGGAAGCAGCCATGGCCCCAGGGCAGCACTGAGACTGTCCCTTTCTCCATTTCATTCTGAGGCCCCTGGCAGATGTTGGATATGTGAGATGGTAAAGCAGACAAAGAGTTATACCAGACTGGATGCTCTCTTCTGCTCATTTATCCCTGATGTTCAAATTCTTCCTTTCTCACCATTTAGTGGAAGGGTAGGCTTTGTTGCTGTCAGTTAAAACCAGTGTGGCTGATTACCAGGTGGGCTAATGGTGGGGAACTGGGTTTTTCAGTTTACAGTGTCCACAGCAGCTGCAGCCTCAGAGAGACATTCCAATAGCCTTTCAGTTGCAAGGGGTAGGTAACAGTATAACTGAGAAGCTAGAAGCTTCCAGCCCATAAATTCCAATTTGCAAGAGACCAGGAGTAACATCAAGAGGGTTGGCTTGGAGTTAAATCATAGAAGCCCTTGGGGCTTTGGATGTGTGGACCCAAATATAGACTCAGTAAAAGCCAGGCCATTTTTGAAAACCTTAGAAGGAATTCTTGGCACCCCTCTCTCTCTAATTTATCCCTTGCTATCATTATTTCAGTTCTCAAATCCAGATCTGGGCTTTATATCCTGTTCTTTTCTGTGTAATCAAAAATACTTCAATGGCCCTCTTTTCTTTCTTTCTCTTTTTTTTGGAGGTGGGAAGGAGAGATCCTATCCTCCATCCCTGCCCCACAAATTGGAAAAAGAAAACTCTTGTAACAAATAGGCATTGTCAAGCAAAAAAAAAAATCCCATATTGGCCATGTCTAAAAATGTATTTTATTTTGCATCTTGAGTTCATCCCTTCTCTGTCAGGAAATGGGTAGCATGCTTCATCATTCATCCTCTGAAATCATGGTTGGTTATTGTACTTATCCACATTCCCAAGGTTTTCAAAGTTGTTTGCCTTTATAATGTCATGGTTATTGTATAAATTGTTCTCTTGATTCCATACCATCCATTTTTGTTCTATTCTTCCCAATTAAAAAATGATACTATTAGATCACTTACAAATCAATCAGTCAGTCAACAACCTTTTATAAAGGCAAGGGCAAGGAGTGCCAAAGGAATCTTAAACAGAGATGAGAAGGTTTGGAAACCTTGGAAAGGTGGTTGTGGAGAGTGGGATAACAAATTGATTAAGGAGGAATTGAATGTTTTCCTTCCTGAAGTTAGGGCCCAGTTGAGATTAAATAACCTAAATTTGTAAAGGACTCAATAAGAATGGTTTTGTGATTTCCTCTAGCTCTAATTAGCAGCTTGTGATTAAGAGTGAAAGAGGTGGATACAGGGAGTAATCTGGGCTTATAGTTCATGATACAACAACAAGGGGAATTTGAAAGCAGCCAATAATATAGAGTTGAGTTGGTTCACCAATGGATTGAAATAGAAAGGGAGGAGAGTGTAGCCTCTGTGGGGGTTATGACCTATAAAAGAACTGAAGGGTGGGGAGGATTGAGGTAATAATGAGGATGACAGGGAAAGATGGAAGAATAAATGATTATGTTCATATGAAACATATGAGTTTATGAACATGGAACTTGAATACTTGTGGGAAATGGTAAATCAAGGGTGTGGCCATCTCTGTGTATAGCAGAGGTGGAACAGAGGAATAGATCATGGGGAATGAGTAGATTGAGGAACTGTAAATTTGAATTTCATTATGTACGTTGAAGTCTCCCAGTATGAGGACTGGAAATAAAGAGGAAAGAATGCCTAAGTAAAGCCCTGAACTCATTGAAGAGGGAAAAAACGATTGGAAGGTGGTCAATAGATATTTAGTTATTATGAACCCTAAGGATGAAACGTTGCTTAGTGAAGATGGTAGAGGGAGAGTCTATAAGGGGAAAGGCAGACAGGAAATGGTATGAAAGAATGTATAGCCAATACCAGAAAGGGTAACAAGGAAAGCAGTATCATTAAGTAGGAGTCAGGTCTCAGTGAGAGCCAGAAAATGGAAGGTGTGAGACAGGAAGGGGTTTAAGATGAAAGGAAGTTTGTTAACGATAGAGCAAGAATTCCAGAAGGCACAGTAGAAGGGTGGGCAGATTGGAATTGGACATTGGTAGGGCTGAGCTGGATAGGAGCAAGGAAATAACTATTTGGGGATAGGGAACAGGGTGTGTATACTGGCACCTGAGAGTTCTGAATTGTGAATGCTTGGTTTGAGACAGAATCTGTTATGCAAAGCTCACATTTCCATGTATTTTTCATTTGAAAACTGCAACTACGAAAGGCCAATATTCTAACAAAATCATACATACATATATACCTGCATATATATGTATATATATGTGCATATTTATTTAAATTTCGGATTGAACCATTTGTCAGGAATAAGCAGTAAGCAGTGTGTATGTACAGCTGGAGTTTGAAGATAAGGGCTTAATTCACTGCCATTCTTCTCTTTTGGTCCTTATTTCACTTAACTTCACTCTCTTCTTTTCCTCCCAGGAAAAGATGAAAAAAGGAAGTTCTTTATATACATAATTGGTTTCAGCAAGTTTATTTTATTACTTTAAACCCAGCCCAGCCTTTGTCTTTCTGCAGTCATGGGGACTCAATGAGAAGAATATAATACAATGTAGTAAAATTTAAAGTTCTTTTCAGTTGTGATACTTTGAAATTGTAATAGATTAGTGAATCTGGCCTCCTATAGGCTACATGACTAGACAATGGATGATTTTGTCAATTTAATTCAAATACAGGGATAAGAAAAACATTTTAACCGACCATCTTCCTTTTGACAACAACCTTAAAGCAATCGGCACAGTTAATTAACTCAACACAGCCCTAGTGCTGGAATAATGACTTTCCCACTTCCCCAAAGAAATCATAAACTGCCTTTTTGTTTACTGGTAATCAAATAAAGGTAAAACAAAACTGATTGAAGTATTATCTTGGTTGGACGCAGAGAAATTTCAAATCAGAAGATTTATTTTAATTTCTGTTCAAAAAGGAAAGTCTGTGTGTGCTCTAGCAAAGCCTGAGCAAATTTTTGGATGCTGAACTGTCCTTCAGCTAAATGTGGTGGATAGAGCAGAAGCGAGGCCTCTGAAGACCTGAGTTGGAGTCTTAGGTCAGGCACTTACAAGTTTACTTTGTTTCATCTTGTTTCTACCATATTTTTCAAGGATCTATAATTTAAATGGTTATTGGCATGTCCTTTACTAATGAAAACATAACTCTTCTATAATTCAACCAGTAATTAAGCTTGTACTGTAAAGCAGTCACTGGGCTGGATACTGTAAATAAAAAAGACAAAAGTGAAACTGTCCTTGCCCTCAAACAGTTTATATTCTATGGAGGGAAAACAACCTTTAAATGTTATTTGCCAACTTGATGATGAACCCAAGGTAATTTCCAAACCATGATGAGGCATCAGAATAAGACCTAAATAAACATTTCCAAAGCCCCTTTCCTGTTAATAGATGACTTTCTACCAACTGACCATTAGGCAGTCATGGAGAAGAATTAACATAATCCATAGGAGGTTGAATTATTTCTTGATAGTTAAATATCTGTTTAAATAGACAATTAAATTTATGCTTGGTTTTCAAAACATTTTAGTTTGAATATAGAGAGTAAGAAATTTGCTTCTTGCAAGAAATATATTTTAAATAGATTTTTGGCATCTGGACTGTTGATACTTAATACCAGCTTTTTTGAGCTGGGGAAGAAATGATCAAGACAAAATAGAATGTGTTTTGATATTATATTATCAGGAACTGTTGAGCACAGTAAAAAGTAGGATGGACTCATATCAGTTAAGTAAATTCCAATAGGTCAAGACTTTTCCAAAAACAAATTTATTCATTATCTCTTAATCTAAATTGGAGTTTTAATGGGGAAAAGAGGTGACAGAAAGATTTGAAGTGGAGCTTGAGAAGGAAGGTATATTAAAGTCTTCTATCTAGAATCTTATGTCTTAGAATAGAAAGAAAATTTATTTCTCAGATTTAGAGAAATAGAGTATAGACATACTAGATAATAGATAATATTAGGCAATATTGGATAATACTGGGCAACTTGTGGCACAGTAGATAGAACATTGGGCTTGCAATGAGGAAGACCTCAGTTCAAATCTGGCCTCAGACACTTATTAGCTGTGTAATCCTGGAAAAGTCATATAATCTCTGCTTCAGTTTCTTCAACTGTAAAATGAGGATAATAGTAACACTTATCTCATAGGATTGTTGTGCAGATCAAAGGTGCTATACAGTAGATATCATGTTAATGCTTATTCCTTTCCCTTATTCCCTATAATAGCATTGCTCTGTAATTCTTCCTGAAAGTTCTTCAAAAATTAGGGGTATCCCCCTTTTTCCTGTGGTATGGCATGCCATATTTTAAAGAGATTAATAAATTCCTCTAATGTAATATAATCTTAATAATGAAGTCATAAATGTGGAAAAGGAATGGAGCCTATAACCTTGTAATAGGAGCTTAACATTATATGATGCATTTTAGAAAGAAGAGTTCAAGTATCAAGGAAGAAATAATATTGCTCCTTAACCTGGTGCATCCAATTAACCTTACTTAGCAAGACCAATAATAAGAAAGAATGAGAACACATTGGAAGAAGGTGCTTTGAGAATATTCTTTTAGAAGTAAAATAAGGAAGGATAATGATGATGTAGGGAGGCATGTCATTGGAAGGAACAAAGAACAAAGGCAGAAATGTAGAACAAGTGTATTAGCTTGGAGGTTACCACTCCCACTCACTCCACTTTTTAGTCTTGCATCGAGTTAGGTATGTATAAAGGAATATTGACAGTCAAAACTGGCTAGATCCACTTCAGTTCCTTTGTTTTATATCTCTTCCTTTGTCAAGGTGTTCTTTCCAGGAATGAAATAATTGGTGAATATATGTGAATATATGATGGAAATGATTCATTAAGGTATGGTATGTGTGTGGAGGGGCTGAAAGTGCGGCAGAACTATCAACCATGACTGAAATTGTCACAAATTAAAATCTATGAAGAATAAGAAATCCAAATAAAATATATGGCATTAATTTAGAGTACACCTTTTCTCCCAAATCTGCCTTACAGATACATTTATTGATAAACATCTAAGCCAATCTCTTTAGAAATTCCATTCCCTGAAAATATTAAGTAAAACCATCACTATAATTGCAACTTATAGTATGTGTCATGTTCCACTTTTATAGTGTATTAATTATTAACAGAAATGAAGGATTTTGCCTTATTACAAAGGCAAAGGTATTTGTATCTTTGGGCTATGTATTTGACTCAAAATTTTATGTTTTTTTAAAGAGTTATCATTATTTAAATGATTGTAATCACTGTGTATGTTGTTCTTTGGGATCTACTTTCTTCACTCTGTACTCCTTTTTTTCTCTCTCTGCCGATTTCTTCATATTTGTCATTCCTTATGATACACACTAATATATACTTATTATATTCATATTCATTTATTCTCATGACCTTTCCACAGCAAACACCATGTGACCTGGTACAGGCACCAAGCCCTGGAGGACTTAACTCTTTCATTCTTAGAACTTTTGCCTTGGGCCTCTACAGTACTGATTAGTGGTTGCCTCAGTCAGCTATACAGGGGCTATGCTTCACTTTACTCCTAGATATCTATATACTAATTTCTCCCTTTTGTTCCAGTTATAGAACCATAGCCAAATCAACTCTGTCATTGTCTCTGAAAGAATATATCAATCTACTCCCCTATGGTTCCACTCATGATTCCTGTAATTTTCCAAATCAAAATGTCTTTTCCTGGATATCACTGCACCATGCATGTTGTTTCTTTCTATTTGTGTTCTTAGTACTTAACAAAATGGTTGGTGTATAGTAACCACTTAAAAATGCTTTTTCATTCATTCATACACTTTGTTATTTAGTTCCCCGTGATTTATGGACAGATATTTTGTTTCTAGCTTTTTGTTTTCACAGAAATGCTTCTGTGAATATTTTTGCACATACAGATCTTTTTTTATAATGTCAATAATCTTCTTGAGGATATGGTCCAATAATAGAATTGTTAGGCCAAAAATGTGAAAGAGGGATTAGACTTCTGCTCTTTGTCCTGAGAAGACAGAACTGGGAGTAATGGTAGAAGTTATAAGGAGGCGAATTTAAGTCTGAAGAAAGGATAAACTTTCTGACAATAAGAGGTACTCCAGAGTGGAAAGAGCTGTATTAGGTAATGGGTAGCTCTCCCTCTTTGGATGTTGTGCTTTCAAGCAAAGGTTGGTAAATAATTCTTTTCAGGTAAATAATTATTTTTCGGGAATAGTTTGTACTTGATGGATGGAGCCTGGGCCTATCAGGTAGTCTTGACTACCTGATAAAGTCAGGTAGACTTGACTTCAAACAGAGTTTAAGACACTTGAGTTCAAGGTACCTGAGTTCAAGACACTTACTAGCTGTGTTACTCTAGCCAAGTCACTTAACTCTCTGTCTGTTTCAGTTTATCTTTAAAATGGGGATAATAATAACATTGCTTCCAAGAGTTGTTGGGAAGACAAAATGACATATTTGTAAAGTGTTTTGTAAAACTCAAAGTGCTATATGGATGCTATGATGATAAAAATGATGCTGCTTGCAACTCTGAAATCCCTTCCAACTTGGAAATTTTGTAGTTTTGAGAAAAATCTGATAGTTTATTCCTAATTGTTTTCCAGAACAGGAAGCCAATCCACAGCTTCACCAGCAGAAAGTTTGTCTTTCTGTTTTTCCACAATTCTATACACAAGTTTTCCCATGTTTGTTAATTTTGCTGATACTGATGATGTAACTTGTAGCTGAATTGAACAAAAGTTGTTTTTTTAAAGCTTTCAATAGGTATATTTTTACTATGGGAATTTTGCATAATTATTTTATTTTTTCAAAAGCAATGTCTTTTGCCTATGTTAGGAAGAATTTGAATTCTTGAGCAACAACAAAGGCCTTAGAACAGTCATTATCTGTGGTCAATACTGGATACTGCTTTATTCTGTAGATACCATCACTAGTAATGTTTTTTAGAACATGTGTATGTGTATATGTGTGTGTATGTATGTACATATATATATACACACACATACATATCTTTTTTGGTATTTGACTTCAGAATTTCTCAGTAGTAGTGAGGCTTATCACCTGCTATTTCAGGATCAACTATCAACCCAGGCTGAGGAGGATCAGGCGCTGTAGAAGTTTTGCAGCAATTGGGATTAGAACTGTCAGAGAACCACAGAGCCCTGGGCATGCATTCTACCAAAATGACCAGTCATACTGGCTACAGCCTGATTCCCTGCTAGGATTGACTCCTTTGGGTTTTGATTCCTTGGTTCTGATTCTTTGTCTTTTTTTCTGAACTTCTGTTACCAGGATGTTGGTATTTCATCCTCTGTTTACCTCTCCAGATGGACCTTTTTGTTATGATACTGTATTCAGCACACTCTCAATGGAATAGGCCACCTGCTACAGACTGCTGTGTGGGGCCCTGACTTCCTTGTAGCTTTACCCTCCCTGGTCTACAACAACTTTCTGGGTAGAGGGCATCTTTTAAGGGTTCAATTTGAAAGGTAAATTCTGAAATAACCTTTCTGAAAGGTGTCCATCGCCATATTAGCATGGATGTTCTATTGGAGATTGATGCAAAAAACAAAACAAAACAAAACAAAACAAAATAAAACCCAAACCCAAACAATCTAAGTTTTTTTTTTTTTCATAAGAGATTACAACTGATTTCTGAAGGGCAGGGCATTTGGGAATTTAAAGACCTTGATGGGATTCTTTTTTTTTTTCAGAGGGAAACAAGTTGTTCTAGGTGATTCACTTTGGGGTGAATTTCCACTTTGTGACATTTTCCCCAAATTCTTGTAAATTTCATCCTAAGTAAAATACTTTCAATTCTGAAGCAATAAATGCAACCTTCTCCACCAAAACCTATTGTTGATAAAAAAAAGGATAAAAGCATCAAGATTGTCCCCATTACTTTCTGAGAGCTGCCTTTTTGGGCAAATAACCTTTTTCCCATTACAAAGGTATTTTACATTTCTACAGAAGAATTTTAGGGAGGAAACAGATTTGCTTTTGCATACATGAAAAGCAAGTTGGCTTTGCTTTATAATTTTCCTTTCCATCAGAATATTTCTACATATGGTGGCTCTGATTCTATAAAAAATCCAAAAAACAAACATTGGGGATATTGTTAGAACACATTTTGATATTGGAGTCCTCTTAGGATTAGGATTAGAATTTAATGTCAATTTCTGTGATCAGAACCATTAGTTTTGAGTAAGCCTTTTATAGCAGTATCAGTACATCAATATTCTAATGATTTTGTAATCTTACCAGTGTGGGTATTGCTTCCACTGGTGCAGATCACAATTCAGGCATGCTTTCCCATCCATTCCTGCCCTCATTCATGCAGGAGTTCTCAATAGAGGATCTACCAAATGTGTTAGAAGCCTTTTCTTTGTGTTTCTTTTGTATTTTATGAGTTTTGATGATGTGTGATTGATCTTAATGGTTCTTCATAGACTAGAGGTTCTTAACCTGGAGGCTGTGAACTTGTTTTTTAATATTTTAATAGTCGTATTTCAATATAATTGGTTTCCTTTGTAACACTACAAAGTATTCTTATTTTATGTATATATTTTATTTTAAGCACTGAAAGCCATTATTCTAGGAAAGGGGTCAATAGATTTTATCAGATGGCCAAAAGTGTCTATGACATGCAAAAGGTGAAGAATCAGTGCTTTGAGTGGAATAATTTTGGATAATGCTTCATAGTAATGGAATCCCTGGATTCTTATCAGCTATCATATTGGAATGTGCTTTACAACTTCTAAAAAGTTAGAGTGAATATATGTCCAGGGAAAAGTAGTTGCCTATAACTTATGAGAAATAGCTCTGTTTAAATCTTTCTGCTATTCATTTAAAATCCTTCCACCAATTTATTGAACAGTATGAAAATAAAAAGACTTGGGATACTTCAGTAATACTCCTAATAGCTGATTTTATATGTGCTTTAAGGTTTGCAAAGCACTTTACAAAAATGAGCTTACTTTTTCCTTCCCAGTCTCCCCATGAAGTAGGTACTTGTAGATTTCATTACCCTCATTTTTCAGATGAAATAACCAAGGATCAAGCATGTTAGATGACTTAGCATCAGAGGTAGCATTTGAACTAAGGTTTCTCTTCCCTACATGTTTTGGAGGGAGTGAAAGGGAATCTGTGAATTCATTGGCATAGGGAACTCCTGATGAGGGAAACATCTTCTATCAATTCAAATTGGCACCTGCTGGCAACTTAGAGAGTTTCCTGAAGGGTCAAGTGACTATCATGAGATCGGATATCCATTATGGAAGGGGTAGCTAGGTGGTATAGTGGATAGAACACTGGCCTGAAGTTGGGGAGATCTGAGTTCAAATCCAGCCTCAGACACTTACTAGATGTGTAAGCCTGGGTAAGTCACTTAACCCCTATTTACTGCAGTGCCTCATCTGTAAAATGGTGACACACTGGAGAAGGAGATGGCAAACTACTCCAGTAACTTTGCCAAAAAACTGAAAAGTCTGGCACAACTGAATTACTTAAGAACTGGATGACCTAACAACAACATCCAGTATGTATCAGAACCTTCCTGACTCAGAAGCCAGCTTATTTTCCATCAAAATTACCTTGCTTGTGTATGGTATATACTTCTATGTGTACATGTTGCCTCTCCTGATGGATTGTAAGCTCCTTGAGCGTAATGGCTGTTTCACTTTGTTTTTTATTCCCTAGAGCCCAGCACAATGCCCTGGACACAGAAGGCACTTAAAAATAGTTGATTGACTCTAAAGACAGAATCCTTTCCACCATTTCAAAGAACAGTACAAAGTATTTCATTGGTACTGGGGTTGTCCATTTTCAGGGTTTCATAATGGTTTTTCATAGAAAGGATATGGTAAATTTCCAGAGTGCCAAGCCATTAGACAGACTTTCTTAGGCTTGTATTTGTGGTGAGGGACAAGGAAGAGGTGATATAGTATGGAGGCAGGAGGGAAATAGACTGCTTTTGTCTCAATACTCCCCTGCCCCCACAAAAGTTCTTTCATTGGACAAACATGTATTCAGGAAAAGTTATTGCTATCAGTATATTTTTTAAGTCGGTAGGCTTCAGGTTCCTTGGAGAATTAGGAAGTTTGATATGGTAGAACTACATATTTAGTGAACTGTGAGCTTTCCTACCTAGTGGTAATCTACTGGGAACTAATAGGACCCTTGGGCCCTTTTTCTACTTTCTCTAAACTTTCAAGTTGCTTCCAATTAATTCAGGAGCAAGGAGGGTGACATCAAAGAACTCTCTTCATCAGTTGAGAAAGGAATAGCTCCTTATTGCTTTTTGATCTCCGGTTTAGCATCTTCCTGTGTCTTGTTTTATGTACCTCTTAGGGTCTGTGGCAAAACTCCTGGACACTCCTGCCAAGAAGATGACATTAGATTTGCTCTTGATCACCCAGGGGAGCAGCTCCTGACTAACCCTAGATGTAAGCAAGCAAAGGAAGTTTCAGATTTTTGTGACTGAGCCACCATGGAAGAATATTATTATTTAACATTAACTGACCTCATTGGTGAGGGTAGGCCTAATTATTTCTATCTTTGTGGCAGTCGTTTTCAAAGAAAAAAGTTGGTCATGGAATCAATTGGAAAGGATATAAAGGTTTAGGGGCCCATATCTAAATATTTAAGATGTTATCTCACCAATCTATAAGAGGATAGATTCTCAGATGAAAGATGGAGGGAATAAAGCAATATTAAGCCTTTCTGTCCTGAGAGAATGATTGAAACAAGTGTGGTCAACAGCAGTGGCCTTTTAGGTGAGACTTGTGGTACTGTTCAGCAAATAGGCTGTGCCCACAATAAGGAGAGCAATGTTCCTGTTTATTTAAAAAGAAGTCCTGGGGTAGCTAGGTGGCACAGTGGATAGAGCACTGGCCCTGGAGTCAGGAGGACCTGAGTTCAAATTTGGATTCAGACCAAACACTTGACACTTACTAGCTGTGTGACCCTGGGCAAGTCACTTAACCCCAATTGCCTTAAAAAAAAATAAAAAAAATAAAAAGAAGTCTTTCTTCTATTTCTTCTATTCTTCCTCCTTTCCCTCTTTTATGTAGTTATAGCATGGGAATGGCTTCAATCCAATTCTTCCCAAACTTTGTTGTGGTTGTGATTGTTGTTGTTGACATCAGGCGAAGGGATGCCTAGAATTTTACTCTCTCTTCTGAGTAAGCAAGGATAATTCTCAGGATGTCAGGCTCTCAGGTAGATTTTCTTAGATGTGTTTGTCATTGAAGAAGACTACTGATGTCCTCAGTTCTTGGGGAAAGTTCAGAAAATCCAGAAAGTCCCATCTCATGAACTTCTGGAACTGTGAGAACAGGGTGTGACAGCAAACCCACTGGATGTGGTTTTAGAGAACCTGGGTTCAAATCCTGGTCTTGCCATTTATATAATTTTGGTCTCTAGGTCTTGGTTTCTTCATCTGTAAAATTAGGGGCTTTGATTTAATGACTTTTGTGATACCTTCCAGCTCTGAATCTATGATTCTTTAAATTTCTTTCAGGATAGTTTGACACCATGTTGTGCAGGCTGTTGGATCTGAGCAACTATATGGAGTCTGGCATGATGGAAAGAGCCCTGACTGAGGAAGCCTAGACCTGGGTTCAATGACCTGAGTTCTGATGCTTACTACCCAAATGGTCTTAGGCAAGTCACATAATCTTCTTGAGTTAGTCACTTCACCTCTCCCACCCATCAAATGAGGGGGGTTAGACTCGGTAGCCTCTAAGCAGAACTTCCAGCTCTAGATGTTTGTATTTTTGGATACTCAACACCTTTTCAACTCCCTCAGGTGCCTCTCCCCTCTGCTTGGAGAGCCTGAGGGTGGAACCATAATTTCCTCCCAAAGTCTTCCTTCAGAGAAGGCTCAGATCTTTGAAAGCAACTCTCCATTTTCCATCAGCAGCTCTGCTTAGTTTCCATTCCATGGAAGATTATGCCCCTGTGCCAAGTACCCCTTGGTGCCCCTCCTGCCCCCCAGTTTTTAGCTTCCTTTTATGTATTGTCTTCCTCTAGTAGATTGTAAGCTCCTTGAGGGGGATGACAGGCTTTTTCTTATTTGTATCCCCAGTCCTTAGCACAGTGCCTGGAGCACAGTAGGCACTTTAAAATGTTTATTGAATTAAACTCAATTAGATCTATGATCTTAGGGATGGTTCTCGCTTCACAAAGATGGGAGATAAATTCTCTTCCAGCTCATCTTCCGTCCACCCCACCAAAGGTGACATCAACCTGTAGGAGAACATATCTCTGTAGGTCTGTGTCACATGAAATCCAAAGAATTATCAATAATAAGAATGGTTTGGATTTATATGGAATGTTACTGTTTCCAGCAGAAAAATGAGGTAGGGAACCTGGGTTTGAATCCTGGCATTGCTAGTTGCTACTTGCAGTATAGCCTTGGGCAAGGTGTTTTATCTCACTGAGTTTCAGTTTCATCATCTGTGAAATGAAGGACTCGGAAACATTCTCCTTTTGATGTTTCCAGCTTCTCGCATTGGGGAACAAAACAATTCAGCTGAAAAATCAGCGATTCAAAATTCCAAGGGACAAAGAAAACTTGCACAAGCACAGATTCCTAAAATGCTGGTATAGGTTTTCTTTTTTCCTTGGGATTTTGAATATATATATATATATATTATATATAATATATATTATATAATATATAATATATATAATATATATATATTATATATAATATATATATTATATATAATATATATATTTCTGGCAGTGATGTTTATATATATATACATATATATTCAATATATATTGTTTTATAATAAATACATTATATAGGTTTCATAATATAAAAGAAAAGGTGAGCCTACACTATCACTTCAGGAATTCATTGAGAATGTATATACATATATTATGTCTATATATGCATATGTCTGTATCTCATAATACTAAAAATAGCTGTCTGTATTATCACTGCCAGAATCCATTGAAGATATGTATGGTATACACATCAATTCACATACACTCACATCTCACGCTTTTTAACTATATGATCCAAGGCAAATGTTTTAATTTCCCTGAGTTTTATTACATTCATCTATAAAATGAAATTATTACATATCTATATAGACACACAACCAAATGAATACATATACACACATATATATCTATATATGCACAAAAGTATACATATACATAATCAATGGATTACAAAAATGATATTATTGATGGATTTTTAAAAAAAAAGATTTTGAAACACTGAATTTCAAGCCAAATTTTTTACAATATATGGCAAGGACAGTATGAAAAATAATTCTGCACACATGTGTTTAATAGAGTCCACATATATGTGCACACGTATTACACATATGCATATGGTCATAGATACATACATGTTGTTGCTTAGTAGTTTTTCAGTCTTGTCTGACTTTTCAGGATCTTTTGGGATTTTCTTGGCAAAGATACTGGAGTGTTTTGCCATTTTGTTCTCCAGCCCATTTTACATATGAGGAAACTGAGCCAAACAAGGTTAAGTGATTTGCCTAGAGTCACACAGCTAGTTAAATGTCTGAAGCCCTATCTGAACTCAGGAATAGGAGTCTTTCTGACTTCAGGCCTGTGCCACCCAGCTGCCAGATAAATGTAGGTAGTGGTGTTTTTTTTTTTTAACCCCTCTAGTATATATCCCACTAGCAATCTAGGCAGCTTGATTTAAGGAACTAATATATGTTAATGTGACTTTGTATACAGAGTAAACAACATCCACAACTATTCAGTTGAGAGAGAGAGAGAGAGAGAGAGAGAGAGAGAATTTGTAAATATGTACATCTGTGTGTGTCTGTGTGTGCCCCCTATGTATGTCTTGAGGGGATAGAATTTCAGAGAGGATTTTTTTAGTTTAGAGGATGACCCCTGCTTGTGATGATGATGCTATTAAGGAGATTTTATATGATGCAATGGTCTCTTTTAGATATGTAAGGTACTAGACATTATAAGTAGTAGAGTTATAACTAGCCCAGGGTGAGTGGGGTTTTGCTGTAAGGTACTGATATCCTGCAGAGTGTGCTACCTTCCTGGATAAATATGCTTCTTTCCCATGGTGCCTACAGACCCTGGTATCATCTTTCAATTCTCTGTTGTGTTACTATAGATGCACTATCAATTTCAGGACCACCATCTCTAGCATCCTGAATGTAACTGCTATTGGACTGTCCCCTCTTGCCCCAATCAGATTGTATTCTACATGGCATAGTCCATTGGCCTTGCTCCATTATTCTTGTTCCAAGCGAAGAAAATTTTATTTATAGTTCTTGAATATAGACAGGGGAGAAATGATGCAGAAATTGTATCATGTGAATTGCTGGAAATTGTGAAACATTCCCAGATCCCCCAAAAGATAATTGGTAAATGAGTCAACAAGAATTTATTAAGTATCTACTTTGTTCCAATTATTGTGCTAAGCTAAGCACCGAGTATAAAAAGAACAGTAAAAGACAGTCCATGCTTTCAGGATTTCACAGTCTAATGAGGGAGACAACATGTAAATAACTACATACAAACAAAATGTACACAGCATAAATTGGAAATAATTGACACAGGGAAAATACTAGCATTAAGAAGGGTCAGGAAAGGTTTTGTGTAGAAGGTAAGATTTTGGTTGGGATTTGAAAGAAGTCAGGGAAGACAGGTGATAGAAATGAGGTAAGAGAAAATTCCAGGCATGGGGGATAGTTAATGAAAATGCACCTAATGGGGAGATGGAATGTTCTGTGGTGGTAACAACAAGGTCAGTGTCCCTGGATCATAGGATAAGTAGCAGTGAGTAAGGTATAAAAATAATGGAAAATTGGAAGGTACAAGGTGAAGGCCTTTTCAAAGCCAGATAACTTTTATATTTTATTCTGGATGCTGAATGGAGTGATGACATGGTCAAATTTGCACTTCGGAACAATCAATTTTACAGCTGGAGAATGGACTGAAGTGGGGAGAGACTACGGGGTTTGTCTTACCCAGGTAGAAGACCTGGGCTTGAATCCAGTTTCTTAAGTATGTCAGTTATATGACCATGGTCGATTGCTTAACCTCTCAGTGCCTGGCAATTTTTTCTTTCTAAGACGGACAGTTGTAGATCTGCATCAGTGGAGGGAGTTTTAATATAAGAAGAGTTTACCACTTCTGTGAAATCACAGGTCAGTCCCTCTCCCCCCTCCAAGAAATGAAAGTATCTACATTTTCTTGGTGCTTCTAACCAGAAAAAGAATGTTTTACATTTATTGCTTTTTTTTTTAGATGTTATGAAGGTAAAATTGATAGGACTTGACAATAGATTGAATATGAGTGGCTAGAGACAATGAGGACTTGAGGATGATAACTGAGGAGGACTCGTGTGCCCTCAAGAGTAATAGAGAAATTAGGAATAGGAGAAGATTTGGCAGAAAGCTAGTGGATTCAGTTTTGGATATGGTGAATTTAAGATGTCTATGGGCGTGGAGTTTGAGATGTTTAATAGGTAGTTGGAGATGCTAGTCTGTAGGTTCGGAGAAAGATTAGGTCTGGGTATGTAGATCTGAGCATCATCAGCATATGGAAGCTGATGAGATCATCAAGAAAAGTAATATGGACAGAGAAGAGAAGAGGGCCCAGGACAGAGCTTTCGGGGACACTCATGGTTAGCAAACGTGACTTGAATGAAGATCCAGCAAAGGAGATAGGTAGGAGGAGAACCAGGAGAGGGTAGTATAGTATAAAGTATAGTGTAAGGGAAATCTAGATAGAAAAGAATGTGGAGTACAAGTGGAGGAGCATCATAGATTCAGAGCTGGGAGGAAAGTGAAGCATCCTTAAGAAGGAGGAACATGAAGCCCAGTGTGGTTCAGGGACTTGCCCAAGGTCACACAGGTGGACACTGGATTTGAATCCAGTTCTTTTGATTCTAAATAGTGTTCTTTCTACTGTGCCACACTGGATATTGATTTTCAAAAATTAATCAAAAAGTATTTACTGGGTCTTACTATGTGCTGTTCATTTTGCTGGGCACTGGAGATACAAGTACAAAGAGCGAAGCAATGCCTACTCACAAGGGACTTACATTCTAATGGGTGTATGTATATACATATATATATATACACACACACACACACACACACATATGCACATATGTACATTATATATATATATATATAAGTTAACAAACACGTATATATGTATACAAAGTAGTCAAGTAAAAGGCATTTTGGAAGGGATGGGATGGCACTAGTAAATGGGAAGATAAGGAAAGGCTTCATATAGGTGATGTTCTTAAAACTACTTCTTAGGGGCAGCTAGGTGGCGCAGTGGATAGACTGGAGTCAGGAGGACCTGAGTTCAAATGTGATCTCAGATATATAACACTTACCAGCTGTGTGACTCTGGGCAAGTCATTTAACCCCAAATGCCTCACAAAAAAACAAACCAACAAAAAAGCCCTACATCTTAAAGAAAGAGAGGGACTGTCTGAGGTGGAGGTAAAAAGGGGGTGAATTCCAGGGATGATAGGCATTAGATACCAATCCCATCACTGCTGAATAGTATTTGCTGAGTGAGTTAGGTCATGGTCAGAGCATGATAGACTGAAGGCAACATAAAAGTTCTACTGAAGATAGTAGTATCTCTTCATTAGTCAGTAATCTAGTGGCAGAGAGAGTAGTTGGAAGTGATAAAAACTGATCTCATGCAGCCTCACTGATCTGCTCAGATGTGGGCCACTGAGACTAAAAGAGAGACTGCCTTGGTTTAACTGGATTTCTTTTAGAGAGCTTGGGACAAGATTGACAGAAGATGAAACAGCATGGAGAGTGAACCTTCCTTGAAGGGACCAAGTCTGCGAATTTAGGTTCCATGTATTATTTCAGCTTTGTAGCACTTCCCCCCCAGTACCTATCAGGATTCCTCATGTAATAGCTATCTGTTGTATTTGTAAAACAGTCCATTAACTTGGAAAACATAGTGGTGGCTGGAGAATGTTAGGGAGCTAGGAGGGAAGCCAGATGGAAGCCAAGAATGGGGGGGGTGTATCTAGGATAATAATAAAGTTGCTATCTAGCAGGGACTGTATTTGAGTATGTGGCTGTTTGGCCTCAAATCATTTCATTTCAAGTTGAGTCTTATTTCCCTCAAGTTAATTCTTGGGAACAAAAGTCTGGCTCACATTGACTTTCAAAGAAATGTTCATGTCTGGAATGAGTTATTAAATTCAACTGTGTAATTTACCATACAGCCATTTATAGACACCCATAATTACAACCAACCAGGAGCGCAACAAAACAACAGTGAAAAAAATACAAGTTGAGAAGAGGTATATGAAGCTCTCTGTCGTATATGGCTTTCTGTCTGTGCCAGGCCATTTTCTGTGTTCCCTTTTTTAATAGAGTTCTCATTCTTCAGTTCAGGATAGCTTTATAGCCACTTATGGGAGGCAATGTGAAAAGAGCCCTGCTATAACATTGTGTTCGTCAGTAAGTTCTGGTGTAGAGACTAAGGTTTGAATCCTGGATCACTGACTTATGACTATTGTGGTTTTCTCTATGTTGCTTCACTTCTTAGAGCCTCAGTTTCCCGGTCTGTAAAATGAGGGGCATTAACAAAATTATCTCTATAAATTCTATGGAGTGTAATTTCGGGGAGACCAGAAAGGTCACTTCCCTACCCCATTCCAAATAGTTACTGCTTTTTCCTAATTAGTAAAGATATAAGGGACTAATTTTTGTTTCCTTTTAAAATGCAAATCTCTTGTGAGGGAGGACATGTAGTAAATATGATGTTTTATCAATTAATTTATAAGGCAGGCAGGTGATGCAGTGGATAGAGCAATGGGCCTGTGTCAGGAAGACCTGAGTTCAAATTTAGCTTCTGATACCTACTAGCTGTGTGACCCTGGGCAAGTCACTTAACACAGTTTCCTTATCTATAAAATGATCTGGAGAAGGAAATGGCAAACCATTCCAGTATCTTTGCCAAGAAAACTTGGATGAGGTCATGAAGAGTTGAGCACAACTGAAAAATGACTGAACAAATCTATTAATCACATCTTAGTGTAAATTTTTATTAGATTCCTTTCTGAGAATAAGTTTGGATGGAAGGAAAAACAGATAAGAGGACACTAACTCAGTGGTACATTGGAAAGAACACTGGTAATGGAGGAAGAAGACTTGGGTTCAAATCTTACCTCTGATACTATCTGTGTAACTGTTGGCAAGTCCCATAGCTTTCCTGGGCCTCAGTTTTCTAAAGTTCTACGTCTGTGATCCTTTAACCCAATAATGGGAAAATGGAAACTTCATTGGGGGCTAGAGGGCTGGTGGTGTTGGGAGACAGTCACAGAAAGGAAAGGTGGGAAGCATCAAATAATAATGGCCTACTTGGAGAAGAATTATGCTGTAGTGGAGAAAGCATTATGCTTGAAATCAGGAAAATTGAGTTTAAATCCTACCTCAGGCATTTATTAGTTGTGTGCTTATGGGGTAAGTCTTCATACACTCAGTTTGCTCATCTGTAAAACAGGAATAGGAATATTTGCACTGCCTACTATACCAGGGTTGTTGGGAAAGAAGTGTTTTTCAAACCATAAATTTCACTTCTTTGGGTCTCAGTTTCCCAGTCTGTAAAATGAGAGTTAAAGACTAGATGATCTCTATGACCCGAAATCCTATGGGGTATAATTTCAGAGATACCAGAAAGGTCACTGCCTGCACCCTCCCCCCAACCCCCACCTCCTAAATAATTACTAATATTGACTTAAAAATCTAGGAAATTGATTTGTTGTCAAACACTAATATAAGACAACTAGGTAGCACAATGGATAAGATGCTGGGCCTGGAGTCAAAAAGACCTGAGTTCAAATTTGGCCTTGGACACTTACTAGCTGCATAACTGTGGGCAAGTCATTTAACCTCTGTTCATTTGAGTTTCCTCAAAATGGAGATAGTAACACCTACTTCCCAGAGTTTTTATGAAGATCAAATGAGACAGTGTTTATAAAATGGTTTGCAAACCTCAAAGCACTATATTTTCAGTAGTTTTGCAGTTGTGTCTGACTCTTTGTGACCCTATCTGGGGTTTTCTTGGGAAAGATACTGGAGTAATTTTCCTTCTTTAGCTCATTTTACAGATGAGGAAACTGAGGCAAATAGGGTTAAGTGACTTGCCCGGGGTCACACAGCTAGTAAGTGTCTGAGGCTGGATTTGAATGCAGATCTTCCTGACTCCAGGTTCAGTGCTTTAACCACTGTACCATCTAGCTGCCCAAAGCACTATACATATATTCTAGCTACAGATGCTATCTGTTATGTGAATTCTTATTTCCTAATCTTGCCTCAGGCTGGTCCTGTTAGAATTTGAGCATGGCAGTGGAAAAGATGCTCAGCTGAAAAAGGTGATGCATTGCCTAATCCAGGGATAACTTGCTGATTTGAAGCCCTTAGAAAGCTACAGTTGAGAAGAAAGAAATCGGTAATAATCAATTTTTATGCTCAATTGAAAAAGAAGTCACACATCTTTGAAGTTCATAAATGCAATGGTTAATTTATGTAACTTCAGATTTATTTATTTATTGAGATAAGATGCAGAAAGTAAAAGTTAGTAATAGACATAGCCCTCCAACCATTCATAGGCTTGTGTTTAATCTCCTCATTTGTACTCGATGCTGAGCTATCTGATAGGGAACATAAAAAATTCATTTAGATAAAGATCACCCACAAATTTGAAATTGGACAATTCTACTGAGGTACTTGTGACTTGGCTTGTATAACTATGGACGTAAATGAGTGCTTAGCATTCTACCATGCTTACTCTTCATTGGTCTTTCCACAACATTTTAAGTTTGTTTTCCATTCCCAGAATGACGTGGGTGGACATTTACAAGGGCAACTTAGTCAATGTTTATTCCTTTCCATCACTAATGCCTTGTCATATCAATTTAGAAATGGAACAAAACCAAACTGCACAATTTGGGGGAAATTAGATTATAGCTTGTTGGAAAATTTGTAGTTGATACTCAAGGATAAGATTTTATGAGTGAAACACTTTAAGAGGCGGTTGGTGGAAAAGCAATGTCACAGCTGGAGCAGAAAAGTCAGTGATCAAGGAAAGGTGAATGAAACTTGATCACATCAAGGAATCTTCAGATTCCTCTGTGACTGCTATTGTCATTGTGGAAGTGATGCTTGGTGGGTTTGATGCATTTAAGAGATTATAGGTGAGGGAAATTGGGGCAGATAAATACACAGTTGGAGCTGTTTGGGGAAATGTGTTTCTTGAAAGAGAAAGGAAAGTGAAATGGTTTAGTGGGAAAAGGCCTTAGGTTTGAATTCTTACTCTGGAATCTACATGCATGACTCTGGGCAAGTTGCTTCTCTTTCTCTGAAGAAACCTCAGTCTCTTCATCGGTCAAGTAAAATGATTGGACTAGATGGCCCCTTCCATCTCTGAATCTAGGATCTGATGACTAAGATATCTTTCAGTCCTAACTCTAATTCTAGGGAAGATGAGTGGTGTGTATTATGAGGAATATTTAGGATATATCTATAAATTATTCATGTTGTTTTCATTTGTTATCTCACAAAGTGATGGTAGAAATTATTTTGTGGTACCATGGAATATTACACCTGGAAGTTACATTAGAAATAATCTTTTAAAATTTATTTTGTTTTTAATTTATGAAATAAGAAGTCATAGATGAGAAAAATAATATCTAGAGAGGGCAAGTGATTTATTTAAAGGTATGCGTAGTTATTGTCTGAATTGGGAATTGAACCTTGGTCTATTGAGTCACATTCTAGTGCTCTTTAAGTGATTTATTAGCAATATATAAATATATTTATATGTGTGATGAGGTCTAGAGATTTAGGGGTGCTAGAACACTGAGATCGCGACACACAGGTCCTGCCCAAAAGAATTTGACCCAAGCCTTCTTTCAACCAAAGACAAGGTTTATTAAAGATACGTCATATTAGCCAGACTCTTAAGGAATCTGAGCATCTGTGAGCTATTGGCTAGGTTGTAAAAATCTGAGCAGTGGCTAGATTATAAGAATCTGAGCATTTTAAT
The DNA here is from genome assembly GCF_900497805.2 of Vombatus ursinus. Classification (NCBI taxonomy): domain Eukaryota; kingdom Metazoa; phylum Chordata; class Mammalia; order Diprotodontia; family Vombatidae; genus Vombatus; species Vombatus ursinus. Next base: position 20,589,078 of record NW_020954562.1, on the reverse strand, counting down.
GGAGACAAAATGGACCCTATATACAGAAAGACTGTAGGAGGGATCTAGGAGTGGCCAAGTAGTTTGGGATGGCTGGAGGAGGGGTCTAAGAAGGATCTGGTTGGGAGTGGCCAGTAAACTGGGGTGAACAGAACTATTGGGACCTGGACCACGTGGCCAAGGGACAATGGAGCCTAGCTAGGATTAAGGGTAGGAAGTGACCTGAGGCCAATAAGGAGGTAAGACAATGGAGGGCTAGGCTAGGTTAAAGGTAGCAGAGAATTGGGAGATTGGGTGTAGCCACAATGAAAGGCCACTTGATGGGATTATAGCCTCAGGCAAATGTCAGAGATTTGGCCATGTGGGAAAGTCAAGGGTTTTTCCTTTTTGGGGTCTAGCTCCCATCCTCATCATATGTATACACGTATATGCATACATATTTCACGATTATTTTGACAAAGCACCCTTTTTTGACAAAAATTTCAACATTTGCTAAGTGATATTCACAGTCTATATTGATGGAGGGAATACCTATAATCAAGAAATTACAGATCTTTGAAATAGTGAAGCTGTTAATGATTTTTTTAAACTGTAAATATAAGGAAATATATTCTTGGTTCAGTTTACTATTAAACCGTAAGTACAGGATAAATTGCTGATGACAAAAAAGTATATTAACTAATTCGTAAGAATCTGTTGACAACATATGCGTATATTTTAATATACATCAAAGGACAAAATATCTATTTTATGTTTTCCCTTGGATACTTTGAGCAAGATATTTCATTTGCATATTTAAATTTGTTTGGCTTTTAAAAAATTTATTTTGCTAATGTTTCGTATACTTCTGTTTTCTTTTTGCAGCCTAGGCTACAAAAGTTTCTTCAGAGAAGTCTAGTAATACATCTGTATAAAAGAAGGAAGTGTTGATTTTTCTGATTAGTATTAGTATTAGTAATTAAATTAGTATCAAAGAAAGGCCTTCAAAGCTTTTGGTGGATGTTCTGTGCAAGGACATGTATCAAAGGGTCACAGGATTATAAGATCATGGATTTAGAAATGAAAATAACTTGAAAGGCCACCTAATCTAACCCCCTCATTTTACAAATGAGGAAATTGAGATCCAGAAAGGTTAAGTTATTTTTCTTTCAATCATTCAACGAATTGCCAAGCATATGTTAAGCCCCTGGCAGACATGGTGCTAGGTGCTAGGTATATCAATACAAAATATTTCTACACATAAGGATCTTAACTTGCCTTTCCTTTATAACTTTCTTCTGCTCCAGCCATAACATTGCTTTTCCAACAAACACCCTCTTAAAGTGTTTCGTTCATAATGGGATATGAACACATGACCTTTGATTATAAGATCAACAGAGGAAAAAGCAAGGATAGGTTCTGAAGCATACTGGTGGTAAGAATGCTTACTTTGATGGAAACATGGACTGCTGAAGTATTAAGGAAAGGATTTTGAGTTGATCATAATAAAATACATGGGTAAATAGTATAGGACAGATGCTATTAATATATAATAGGGGTGGATTAATGAGAATAGCCTTTATCAATTCTCTCCCCTCCTCCCCAGCTGATTTAATGATTTAATAACAGCAAGTAAGAGGAAGGTAACAGGCAAGGAGGCGTTAAGAATTTACATAAAATATAAAAAAAGTATTTACACATTTTTGCTACTCTTTTATAAAAAATGAAGTTCTTTGGAACAAATTTGATAGAATTAAAGGGCAGCTTGACACTGTCTAGTAAAAGATTGGCTTTGCCCTTGGTGGTTTTTCAAAAGCAAGTTTGCCAGCTTTGGAAGACCATCAACATAGGAGATGTCTTGGAAGCCTAACCCCTGTAAGCACAAGAGTGCCAATTTTGGAGGAAAACCATAACTTTTGAGAGAGGATCACTCTTTTCCCCTTGTGCATCTACCAGAGGGCATTAGAGGTGGAAATTTCTCTCTCTTTCCTCCTATTTCTTGCTACCTCTCTCCTCTCATATCCCCATGGACAAAACATCTCTTTGAAGAACTACTCACCCAAGCAGGGAGCAAGATAAAAAAAGAGCAGAGGCAGGTGACCTCCTTTAGGAGTATGATCCCTGGCAGCAGAGAAGAGAGTCAGCTATGGATTCATTACAGAACTGACCCTGGCAGTTGGAAGTCAAGCTGTGGAGAATAGCAAGTTCAAGGAGTTCATATGAGAGACCTGTCGAGCAAAACTGCTACATCCTCTGGGGGAAGGGTGATGGTAGTGGTGGTAGAGAAGTGTGAGGATACCATGAGAAGAGAAAGTATACTGGGGACATGGCACTGTTAGATGAACTATTGCAATAACTATTTGGTTGCTCTCCCTGCCTCAAGTCTCTCCTAGTCAATCCTTCACTTAGCTGTCAAATTGATCTTCCTAAAGCTCAGATCTGACCATGACAGTTTTAATCCCCTCTTCCTCCCTGCCCCCTGCTTCTATTCAACAAGCTCTAGTAGCACTTTATTGTCTCCAGCATCAAATATAAAATTCTCTAAATTTGCAGTTCAAAGCCTTTTATAGTCTAGCCCGTTCCTACCTTTCCAGTGTTCATACACCTTTCTCCCCTCCATGTACTCTATGATATAGGGACATTGGCCCTCTTGCTGTCCCGCACAAGACAATCTTTTTTATTGGGTAGATTTTCACTGTCTATCCCTCTGGTACCTGGAATTCTTCTTTGTCATCTCTGTCTCCATTCTTCCTTGGCTTTTTTCAAGTCCCACCTAAAATCTCACCTTCTACAGGACACCCTTCCCAATTTCCCTTAATGTTAGTACCTCTCTGTTGATTATGTCCAACTTATCCTTTATACATCTTGTTTGTACATAGGTATTTTCATGTTGCCTCCCCCATTAGACCATGAGATCCTGGAAAGCAAGGACTGGTTTTTTTTTTTTGTTTTTGTTTTTGTATTTTGCTTTTTGTTGCTTACCAGTGTTTAGCACAGTGCCTGAAACATAGTAGGTATGCATTAAAGTCTTGCTGACTGAACAACTAGATGAACCAGTTGCCTTGGTTTTGTATGTTCCCTATGTGTGTGCCTGGCTATCAGTGTGCTCTATGTTTACATGAACTTTTCACTGACAATCTGTTTAGTTGGAAGGGATTATTTTCTAGGCACAGAGGTAATATAAGTATATAGGAGATCTTAGTGAATGTCTCCTCCTATGTGACCCTGGTTGAGTCATTTAGCCACTTTAGGTCTCAGTTTCCTCACTTGTAAAATAAGGTATTTAGATTACATAGTTTATCCAAGATCCTGATATAACCTTTTACACTAAGCTAAATATGTCTATTGTTAGACTATTAAAAGTAACTGGGGGTTCATGAGGTATACTTTTAGGAGTATGGACCCCCAAAATTCCTTGAACCTTGGGTAGTAGTTGCCCCTCCTAAGGACCCAAACTTCTAGCTTGGAATGCTGAATTTGGGGTGTGACAAATTGGTGGCCCAGCAGAGGAACTACAGAGGTACCTTGTGGAGCAATGAAAATGTGATGTTTCTTTTAGCTCTGCCCATGGTTGGGTTCTATATGGAACCCACCTTGAGCTGGGGCTGAGGGTCCCCTGTGGTACAGGCTGAAGCAATGTAAGCAGGAGATGGATATAACCAAAAGCCTCATAATAAGAGTGAGGTTAGAAGTATTTCATCAGCCACACAAAGCTTAGGGGTGGGGGCACTATATGAGAGATATTATAGCTAATAAACTAAGGGAATGGAGTGAAGGACATTAATTGTCTTCTCGATTAAAATACAAGTTTTTCATGAGAAGGGATTGTTCCACTCTTCGTGCTTATATGCCCAGCAGCTAGCAGAGTGCTTGGATAATAATAAGCACTTAATAAGTGTTTGTTGATTGATTGACTGGTTGGTTGAGACAGGATGCAGTATATGAATCCAAGAAGTGTGGTTACAGGAGTGTGAGCAGAAGGCAAGGAGATGCAATAAGAGGAGCCAGTATTGAGGGAATGAGGAAGTTTCAAATTTAGCACAGTAACCACCACAGCCTGTTATACTCAACGTCTTGGAAAGTGTACCTTGTGGTATATATATATGTGTATGTGTGAGTGTGTGTGTGTGTGTGTATGTGTATGTGTGTGTATGTATGTATATATATAAGTATATAATATATACAGTACATATAGTATGTATATAATATATATAGTATATATATAATGTAGTATATAATATATATATATTAGTATGCCAAAAATCTTAGTGCAGTTTTAAACTATTAAAGCTCAGCTGCACTAAGACTTTTTGGGACAGCCTTTGCATACATATATACACACATATGTATACACACACATAGCAACATGCTTATGTACATCTGTGTATATTTATTCCTGGATCTATAAGGCTAACCTTGCCTTTTTGCTTCCACTGAATGAGTTTCAACTAGTCCACTCCTTACCACCATTAGCAAGATGCTCAAGGGAAATGGCCATTTCTAAGTGGTAAAGCAATTAGAAACCATGAGATATACATAAACAGTTTTGGTATGCACCATAATCATTCAAGTTGTAAATGTAAAAGCATTGCTGCTGTTAGGAACATGTTTTATAAGTTTTAAATGGATAGGAATAGGAACTGGGCCTGTAATTTCATTGACAGATGAGAAAATTCTCTTTACCAATGAAATTTCTCTGCAATTTATAGTCTTACATAGTTGCCAGTGATATTAAATAGAAAAGAATACTTGCTTGTTGCATATTGACTTAGAAAAATTAACATTATCTATGTTGTATTTAATTTTTATTTATTTTATTAAACATTTCCCAATTACATTTTAATCTGGTTGGGTAGAGCACTCCTTTCTGTCTGAATTTGAACCTCTGGTTAGGCATCTTAGAAGTTATGATTTGCCCAGGACTGCTCCGCTAGCGTATGTCAGATTATGAACTTGAAGCCAGGTCATTCTGTCTTTGAGACCTTTTTCTCTCTTTCTAGTATGTTATGTTCCTTCTCCTGCAGTGACCTATTGTCATTTTCTTTTTATCACATTTGGTTGTTATGCTGGGCATGTATCCAGTTCTATCTCTTCTCTCTCAGTGATCCTAGAAGTGTTTTTGTTCAGACATATAGACATTCAAACCTAAGTAAGCTTATGTTCAGTCCTGCAGAGTCCTTTTATTTTCCAAGCCAGAAAATTTTAAATGAATTCTTCCAGTAAACAGTGGTACATGATGATCGTCAATTCCCTAGAACCTAGTGCCCAAGAATACATCCAACTTTTTCACATTCATTCTCTTCATTCTTTTATATCTCTATGCCATCAAACAGCAAATAAAAGTACCTTTAAAATTTCCGTGGACTTCAAGCTTTTGTATGGTGAGAGCACAGCATACATGCTTCAGTGGATAAAACCCACACAAGAGCAATGGGTTTGGAGCCAGAGGGCCTAGGTTTGAATCCTAGCTCTCTTCCTTGCTTCTTGTCCAATATTGGGCAAGTCTCTGTTGCTTCTGTAAAATTAGAATTTTAGATTAGGTGATCCCTATGGTCTCTTCTAGCTTGAGATTCTATGATAATTCTAATAATTGTTGACATTTTTATAGAACTTTAAGATCTGTGAAGTGTTTTTTACAAATGTTATTTCACTTTGGTCTCACAACAACCCTGGAAGGTAGGTATGATTTTGCAGATGAGGAAAGTGAGACTTAGAGAGGATAAATCACTTGCCCAGTGTCACATAAGTTGGTTATTCAATCATGTCAGTTGTGTCTGACTCTTCATGACCCGTTTGGGGTTTTCTTGGCAAAGATGCTGGAGTGGTTTGCCGTTTCCTTCTCCAGTTCATTTTACAAAAGAGAAAACTGAGACAAACAGGGTTAAGTGACTTATCCAGAGTCACACAGCTAGTAAGTATCTGAGGCTGGATTTGAACACAGGTCTTCCTGACACCAGGCCTGGCACTCTATCTACTGAGCCACTCGCTGCCCTTCACATAAGTACTGAATGTTTGTGGCAGGATTTTAATTCAAATCATTCTAAGCCTAAGCCTAATTCTATTGAGTGCACTAAGGATTTTTTATAAATGGAATGTACCCTGTGTATCAGGGTTGAGTTATCTCTGTCAATTAGTTGTGCAGATAAATAGTTTCTAAAGATGACAGGCTCTGACTACCCTTTCTGCTCTTGGGAAAGTTACCAAAATAATGCTAGTAAATTGGGCAAATGCCTTATTACACTGAGAAATCCAAATATGTCTCAGACCTTCATGCATAGTCTGAGTCTGATTGAGGATTGAGGAAGAACCAGAATGAACCTTAACGGTTACCAGGAGTGTTTTTTGTCAGTCATCTAGTATTTATTATGTTCTGGGAAGTGTGCTAAGCACTACTGATACTAAGAAAGGCCAGAAAACAAAACAAAACCCCAGTTCCTGCCCTTAAATGACATATATTCTAATAAGGGGTGATGACATAGCTAAGCAAATAACTAAGTAAATACAAGTGTGATGGGACTGGTCATTGAACCCAGTCCCTATGAGCCTGCTTGGAATGTATCAGTGTGCCTGGCTGATGCTATTTTCCAAAATGAAGAGGCTGAAGATTCCATTTCTAGGACAGGTGAGATCATGGCTAGACTTTGGAGTAAGTATAGACATTCTATTACTGGTTCCAATTGACTAACAATGTGGACCTCAGGCTCCTTAATTGGCTGCAGCCAATCAAATGAAACTGGGGATGCCTTCAAAAGACCTTTGTCTGCCTTGGCCTCTCTCTTCCATGGTTCTACTCTGCTGAAGGTGATGGGTGAGAGACAGTGCTGTGAGGGGAGATGCCTTGGGTTCTCTTCCTCTGAGGTCTATACATGGTCCCATGAATATGTACTTTAGTACTTTGTCTTTCTCAGTATTTGTTGCTTTGTTTTAGGTGAAGGAGATTACTTGAGGGTATAACCTTGTGAGTTTTGAAAGGTCATGAGAATGAATCACCTGAGAACCAGAAATCTGGGAGACTGAATTGTGCAGCCAACCTAGCACTGATGCCCTAAGAATTGAGGAGCAGCCTTTAGGACTTAGTCCAGTGCTATGTGAGATGAGCACTCATCTCCTAGTGATGCTGTTTGAATGTGAATTTGTTGGGACCAAAGTTATATGAAAACTGTTCTAGGAGAGAGCCCATTCCCCTCAGAGACTGAGGTGGTTTAAGGGCGAGGGCGCTTTGGAAGTGTTGGGGGAAGTTTTATTATTGCCAATATCTTCAAAGAAAACATCTCTATGTAATAATTAATTAATTTTATTTGGTTAAGTGGAACTGGGGTGCTGGTCATGCAGTGGTGGCTAATAATGAGCGGGGCACAACAAGTGGAGTTGAACTAATAGCATTAAAGAAGAAATATTGAATCCCTCATTAGTAACTCCGGAAACTGAGGGAATAATGTAGTAGCCTGGCTCTGAAAAATTAAGGCAGAAAGCATACTTGCTACACAAGTTAAATAAAGAATAGAGAAAAAAAAACATTTACTAGAGAAGGTATTAGTAGCTAGGGCGAATAGGAAAAGCTTCCTGTAGAAAATGGGGTTTGAACTGAATCTTGATTGAAGTCAGGAAAACTGAGAGGTAGAGGTGAGGAGACAGAAGATTTGAGGTGTGGGGAATAGACAGTCCAAAGGCAAAGGTGGGAGATGGAGTGTTGTTTTTCAAGGATATGCCAGGAAGCCAGTGTAGATATATCATAGAATGTGTGGAAGAACATAAAGTATAAGAAGATTGGAAAGGTAGGCAGGAGAAAGGTTTTGGAGAGCTTTAAATTCCAAAGAGAGAAGCTCATATTTGATTCTGGAGGTAAAAGGAAGAAAATGGAGCTTACTTCACACAGGATTGATATTGTCAGACATGCTTTGGAAAAATCACCTTGGCAGCCAAGTGGAGGAATGTCCTGGAGCAAGAGATTGGAGACAGGGAGATCAGTTAAAGGGCTATTGCAATATTCCAGGTGAGAGGTAATAAGGACCTAAACCAGGGTTCAGGAGAGATACATATGAGATACATTGGGAAGATACAAGATTTAGCAATGGACTGGATATGGAGGTGAGAGGGAAGAGTAGAGGGTAGCACCAAGGTTGCAAGTCTGGGTAACTAGGGAGATGGTGGGGCCTTCAGGAGTAATAGGGAATCCATTCAGAAGAGGAGAGGGTTGAGTAGGGGGTGAGAAAATGAATTTGGTTTGGACATGCTGAATTTGAGATGTCTAAGGAAGAGGTAGTTCATTATGTCCAAAAGGCTGTTGGTGAAATGTGACTGTAGCTTAGGAGAGAGGCTAAGGTTATACAGAACTGGGAATCATCTGCAAAGAATAGTAATTGAAGATATAGGACCTGATAAAAGAAGTGAAATTGTAGGAACAAAAGAAAAGAGGGCCAAGGAGAGAGCTTTGGGTGACATCAGTTTAGTCAAAAGAAAGACATAAGACATGACTGGATGGAATGAAAGAGTATTAGAAAAGAGTAGTATAACAAAAAAAAGGAGAAGAGAAGATATCCAGGAGGAAAAGATGATCAGAAGTGTCAAATGGTGCATAGAAGTAAAGGAGAAGGAGAATTGACAAAAGGATAACAGATCAGGGAATGAAGAGGTCGTTCAGATCTTCGAAGAGAGTTGTTTCAGTTGAATAATGAGTTGGGAAGCCAGACTTCAGAAAACTTTAGAAGGGAATGAAAGTAAAGTAAATAGAGGCAGAGAGAATAGAGAGCTTTCTGAAGGAATTTCACTGGGAAAGAAGATGATAGCTGAGGTTCTGATGTGATGGTTTTTTTTTTTAAGGATGGGAGAAACATAAGCTTGTTTGTAGGTGGCAGGGAAGGAGCCAGTAGATTGGGAGAGATCGAAAACAGGGACAAAAGTAGGAATGACAATGGGGGTGATCTTCTAGAGAAGTCTGGAGAGCATGAGATCAAGAGTACTTTCAGAAGGGTTGGCTTTGACGAGGAGAAGAGCTGCCTCTTCATCCAAGACCAGAGTGAAGGATTTAGGTAATATGACTTAGTGGATAGAGAGCTGTCTTTGGAGTACGAGAGAGCTAAGTTTAAGCAATGGCTCTGACACTCATGGGCTGTGAGGTACCAGGCAAGCCACAACTTCTCATTGTTCCCTGTCAACTCTGTAAGACTCTCAGTTGCAGAGTAGGTGCCTTATTCCAGGGAAATCATAGGTCTAGCTTTTTAAAAAATCCCATAGGCAGATGATTTCTATAGCACAACTAATGGCAAAGGTCTCCATGATATGTTAAAGCATTTGTGTAAAGAGTGGTCTCTGCATTTCTGCTTATACTTTTATGAAGAAAACTTCCTCATTGTAAGGTCTGCTTATACTGAATTTGTTCTTTCAGATTGGACATTTCCATCAAAGTAGGCTTTTGTCCAGGCATAATGCAAGATTTAAGTATAACTGCTTGCCATTCCTGTCCCCTGAGCCTGCTGCCCTGTGGGATTGAGTCTGGTCAAACTGTCCTTGTCCCTTTTGGCTAGAATTACAATGAGGGAGAATAATAGTTCCCCAGAAACTAAAACAGCAACATTTTTTTTCTTTGTGATGGCTGCAGAGCCAGGAGATCAAATTGTTTTTTCTAATCAACTACATTTTAGGTGATTTTCTGTACAATTTCTCTCTTTCTTTTAAAAACACAGAGTTATTTTTATTTCATACACTTTGTCAGGGAACATGTTGAGTGAGGTTGAGCAGTCTCAGGGCTGACTAGTGTGGCGATGCTAGGAATATATAAATAGTTTGGAAGTGTTCCATCGTTTGAACCCTCACTGTTTCATATTTTGTATGCCTGCTGTCATCCATAAGAAAGTCTTGTAAGGTGCTTGTGAGTGAACTTGACCTAGTTTGATAACATCTGTGGACAAAACAAGTAGTGTTGTAGTCTAAGAACTAAGGAATGGAAGTTTCTTGTCACTGGCAGCGGAGAAATTTATTTTGCTAAATTATCAACAATAGTCATTTTGGCTACAATGCATGAGAGCAAGTAATCGAAATAAGTCTGGTTTAGTAGACTGGAGCCAGATTGTGAAAGGTTTGAAATGTCAAACAAAAGAATTCGTATTTTATCCTAGAAGTTATAGGGCTCTACTAAGGCTTCTGGAGCGGGAGAAGGACATGGTGTGGATTATGCTTTAGAAAGATGATTTTGGCAGTTGTGTGGAGGATGGATTGAATAGAGGAGATACTGGAAGCCAGGAGGCTATTATGGTAGTCTAAAATAATGATGATAATGACTTGAGCTAAGATGATGTACCCGGTCTGTACACACAACACTTATCTAGGTCACCAATGATCTCCTTGTTAATGAAATTAAAGCACATTATTCATTCTGATATTTTCTGCCCTTTTACATCAGTGTCATATAATAAGGTTGTGTTTGAGTTTCAGAAAACTCTTAATTTGTGCAATGTATGTGTAATAATAATAATAATATTAATAGCTGATGTTTATATAGTACTTTTAAAAAGGTTTGCAAAGAGTTTACATATGATATCTCATTTGAGCCTCCCAACAACCCTATGATGTAGGTGTTATTATTATTCTCATTTTACAGTTGAGGAAACTGACTTGCCCAAAGTCACATAGTTAATAAATGTCAGCCAACATTTGAACCCTGTTCTTCTGACCAGAGTCAGTGTTCTTACTCTTCTACCATGTTGCTTCTTAATTGTTGTATGTATGCTATAAAACAGAATTTTTTTCTTAGATAACTTCAGAAAAACCATTTTTTCCTACTTGAAGTATCCTGGTATTTCAAATGCATTTCTTGCCTATGCTGGCTCTGGAATTCTGAATATAGATCTTTTCTTCTGTGAGCTTTACAAGGAGAATGTTAATAGATGACACACACCAGCCTCCTGTGTTGATGTTTGGGATCATCATTGTCAAAAAGTCTCTTTTAACTTTAATCAGGAACTATAATCTGCATTGCAGACCTTGTAGGGACTCTCTTTGAGGTGTAATATGTAGCCTGCTGTACAGTAACTCACTCCAATATCATTTGGGTATTTCAACTATGGCACAATAGTTGTTATTCTGTCAAAGAAGCTGCACTGATGTTTATCAAGACTTGACTCTTGGGTAAAAATAGCAGGCTTTTTATCAGACAGTCAATACAGAGAACAAACATTCTGCCTTCAGTTGTGTGCATTCTTCACTAAAACAAAAAAAAAATTCCTGCAGGTGGATGAGGTAAATTTTTAGGGTTTTTTCTTGGTCCAAAACATAAAATGTTTATTAAGTAAACCATAGGGGAGTTCAGAATTTGCATAAAGTTGAAAGCTGTGGTGAAAAAGAGTCTCAAACCCAGGCCAAATGGTGTACTAGTTTCTTAGAAGGGGCAATAGAAGGTAACATTATTATTATCATTATCGTTATTATTAACAGATGCTTATATAACACAAATAATGTACTTATCTTTAATATTAAGACAAGAAAAAAGGTTTGGGAAAATAGAGCTTTAATTTCCTATCTATATTGTTTTTCCCCCAAGTACAATTTTCTATATAGACTGTTCTCTTAGAGAATTAACTAAGGGCAATTTTTAATCCCAATTTGACTTCCTTCTGCCACTCTAGTATACTCCTACAAGTTCCCTTATGTAGTTGGGGACCCAAAGGAGGTGAAAACTCATTTTAACATTAGTCTAAGCAAAGCTGAAAGAAACCTTAGATGTCGTGTAGTCCAATCCTTTTATTTTACACATGAGGAAACTGAAGTTTGGAGAGATTAAATGATTTGTTCAAGGTCATTCAAGTAGTAAGGAGGAGGAGGAGTGACAGAATCTGAACTTGGGACCTCCACTGAACTCTCCCAAAATAGACAATGTAGTCAAAAGCAAATATAAATGACTTATAGTTTTCCATGGTTTTGAATTATGTAGGATACTGCTTTAACCATTAGCACAGAAAATAGAAGTCAATTTTTTTTTAGAATGTTACCTTCTATAGATATTATTTTTCAAACAATATTTTATTTTCCCCCAATTACATGTTAAAACAATTTTTTTTAATATTTGAAAAATTGAGTTCCAAATTCTATGCCTCTCCCCACTCCCTGAGATGGTAAGCAATCAGATATAGGTTATACCTGTGAAATTGTGTAAAATATTTTCTTATTAGTCATTTTGTATAAGAAGATTCAAATAAAAAAGATTAAAGGAAAGATAAAAAGAAAGTGAAAAATATCATGCATTCAGTGTGTATTCAGATAATATCAACTCTTTCTCTGGAGGCAGATAGCATGTTTCATCATGAGTCCTTTGGGATTGTCTTGGATCATTGTATTGCTGAGGATAGCTAAGTCATTCGCAGTATTTTATCATACAATATTACTGTTCCTGTGTACAGTGTACCTGGTTTTGCTCACTTCACATTGCATCAGTTTATGTAAGTCTTTCCAGGTTTTTCTAAAATCAACCTGCTTGTCATTTCTTTTAGTACAATAATACTCCATCACAATCACATACTACAACCTGTTCAGCCATTCTCCAATTGATGGGCATCCCTGAAATTTCCAATTCTAAGCCACCATGAAAAAGAGCTGCTATAAATATTTTTGTACACGTGGGTCTTTTTCCCTTTTTATCTCTTTGGGATATAGACCTAGCAGTGGTATTGCTGGAGTACAGGGTATGCACAGTTTTATGACCCTTTGGGCATAGTTCGAAGTTGGTCTCTAGAATGGTTGGATCATTTCGCAACTGCACACAACAGTGCATTACTGTCCCATTTTTCCCACATCCCCTCCAACTAGATGTTATTTTTTATGGTGTTGTTCAGTCATTTCAGTTGTGTCTGACTTTGTGACCCCATTTGGGATTTTCTTGGCGAAGATACTAGAGTAATTTGTCATTTCCTCTTCCAGTTCATTTTACAGATTAGGAAACGGAGACAAACAGGGGTAAGTGACTTGCCCAGGGTCACACCACTAGCAAGTATCTGAGGCTGGATTTGTACTCAGGTCTTCCTCACTCTAGGCCCAGCACACTATCTGGGCCAAACTAGGTGTGCCTAGCACCACCTAGCTGCCATTTTATGGTATACATACATACATACATACATACACACATACACACACAAACATATAACACACACACAGCCACGCATGTCTACATACACATAGAAACATATACATATTATTTTATTGCATATATATAGGTGTGTGTATGTATATATGTGTGTCTGTGTATCTTTTACTCTCTCTGTATGTAAAAATATACCTCTATATAATCTCTCAATATAATCACTAGTGAATTATTTGGAGATATTTGTATGTTGCATACAAATATACACACATGTACACCTAATACATATAATACACCTATACAATACTAGCACATATGTATACATTTACATATGTATATAAATATTTATAATATAAAAATATAAATATCTATAAAAATAAATATATGCAAATATATAAATATTTATCTTTCTATATGAATAATACCCAAATTGCTTACTAGTGAATATGATAAGAATTAATAGCAACCATAACATGTATATTAGTATACTCTGGGATAGAAACTATCATTTCATATTGGATTACTAATAGAAAATTAAGGTCTATAATATGCAATAATAATAGTCACTTTATCATGTTTCTTTGGTTACTATTCATGAGTCACTCCTTTAATTATTTTTCTTGTTTCAATCTTCCTACTTTCCAGTGAATTTAAATGATCATATTTTACATTTTAAAATAGTATCTTAATCAGTGAAGCCAAGCAGTCAGAAAAAGTAAAGTTAGCATTCTCAATCTTCACTCTACAGACAACAGTCTCAATCTCCATCCAACTCATCAAGTATATATTGAGCATTTGTTATGTGCCAAACATTGTGCTAAACCCTAAGGTGGAATCCAAAGAAGTGGGGATAAGCAAGATCTGGCCTTCACAGAATGTGTTCCTGTTAACCCCATTGGACCTGACACCATGGTGGTCTAAGGTGAATCAGACAATGCCTTGGTACTGTATACCATAAGAGTAAAGTTGAGATATTTCTGCCAAATGCATGGGATGGGGAGAATGGCATTCACATCCAAAATCTGTCTTGAGTAAATGGTCTGGTGTTCTCCTTACCCATCTCTATTCTACTATGCTTCTAACTTCAATATCCTTGTTGATGAATTGGGATAACTACTGAGTTGTAGTTCAGCAAATAGACTTGTCAAGGAAGAAAAATTTCATCTGTGCTTGTCTACACTCGATGGTGATACAATTTCAAGCTTCATAATTCTGAAATGACTCTTAAAATTTACTTATCTTATAAGCTAAATTATTCCTAATGCCCAAGTTACTCTTTGTTGGAGGTTTAGTCAACTAGGTAGATACACTGAGTCTTTCTCAAGGCATTTGGAGCAACCAGGATGGTGAAGGGCTTTGTGACTCTGTGATGTGTGGATTGGTTGAAGAATTGGGGATGTTTAGCTTTGAGAAGAGAAAATACGAGTATGTGTGTGTTATGTATGAGAGCAAATAGTTGAAAGTCTATCTCTTGGAACAGGGATTATGTTCTGTTTGGCCATAGAGGTGAGAGTTAGGAACAATGGGTTGAAGTGGCGAAGATGAAAATTTAGGCTAAATGTAAGGTAAAAACTTCCTATCAACTAAAACTATTCCAAAGTAGAATTCATTGCCTTTGGAGGTAGTGAAGTCTGCTCACTAGAAATGTTCATTAAAAGGTGGATAGTCACTTGTCAAAGTACTGGAGAGAAGATTCTTCTGCCAATAATGATTTGGAGTAGGTGATATCTAAGCTCCGTTCCAACTCTGAGATTGTGTGATTTTGAATTGAGCAGATTACAAACACTTGTTCTATTTTAAACCTGCCTTTATTGAATATCATGAGCCAAAATGAACATAGTGTTTCTTTAATTCATTTCTCTTCTGTGAGTATTGTTGGAGTGTGTGTGCCAGGTAGTATAGTGCAAAGAATGTGTCTCTGAAGTCAGAAGACTGAGGTTCAAATCCTTTCTCTGATGTTCTTTGTAATAGAACTCTGGGGAGTCACTCAACTTCCCTAGGCCCTTAGTTTCCTCATCTGTCAAACGAAGAGGTTGGACTAAATGGCATCTGAAGGCCCTTCTCATTCTAGATCTATGATCCTATTTATTGTCTACTATGTGACAGACTCACTTGCTAGGTGTTGGTTATGCAATGATGAAAATGGAGCAATCCTTGCCCTCATGGAGCTTATATTTTTCCATCACATATGCATATAAGTAAATATGAAATATATGAAAAGCTATTTGGGGGAAGGGGACGCTAAGAACTTGGACGAGGACTTCTAAACTGAGCTTTGAAGGGAACTAGGGATTCCAAGAAGCAGAGATGAGGAGAGAGCACTCTCCATGCACATGTGACAACCTATACAAAGGCACAGAGGTGGGAGATGAAGTGTTGTGTATGGGGAACAGTAAGTAGACCAGTTTGACTGGAACAAAGAGTGAGAGGGAGTACTATGAAATCAGTTTAGAAAAATAGGTTGGTATATGTACAAAAATATTTATAGCAAATCTTTTCTGGGGGTAAAGAATTAGAAATTGGAGGGGATGCACATCAGTTGGGGAATGGCTGAATAAGTTGTCATATATAATTGTGATGGAATACTATTGTACTATAAGAAATGAGAGCAGGATGCTCTCAGAAAAACCTAGAAAAAACTTATATGGGTTGATGCAAAGTGAAATGCAGTGGGTACAAAGTAGCAGCAATATGGTAAGATGATCAGCTGTGAGTGACTTGGCTGTTCTCAGCAACACAACGATGCATGACAACTCTGGAGGACTTAAGCTGAAAAATGCTGTCCATCCCCAGAGAAAGAATTGATGGTGTCTGAACACAGATTGAAGCAACATTTTTTCCCACTTTCTTTATTTTTCTTGAGTTTTTTGTCTGTTTTTTTTCCCACAACATGACTATTATGGATATCTTTTGCATGACCACACATATGTAACCTAAAAAAAAAGAAAGATAGGTTGGAGTCAGAGTGTGAAGGATGCTATATTCAGACAGGCAAGAGAATTTGATGAATGGCCTCCATATTACCATCCTAGTTCTAGGATTTAGGGTTTGGGCTGAGTCAGGAATACTTGAGTTCAAACTGGTCTCACACTTATTAGCTGCTGGGTGACCCTGGGCAAATTCCCTGATTGCTTCAGTTTCCTTATTTTTAAACTAGGGGAATGATAAAAGCACTCATCTTCCAGTGTTGTGAGAATCAAACAAGATAATATTTGTAAAGTGCTTAGCACAGTGCCTCACACATAGTAGGGACTTAATTAATCCTTGTTCCCCTCTTACCAATGGAGGCTTTACGTATTTGAGTTTCCAATTCATTAGCATCCTCCTTTGAAGGTATATGATAAGCAGAAAGAAGAGATGTGGCCCATCCACCTGCCTGCTAAAGTCTTCCCCAAAGCCATTTTTTCCTCAGAGTACATTTTGTAAAGGATAGCAGATGTATTGTTGAAATGACCTGATCTTTTTCACAGTTAGGTCAAAATCAGTCAATTTTTGTGAAATGCTAAACATTTTAGAGTAACATGTCCTACAGTTACTACAAATTATATAACTCAAATATTAGCTCTATTAGAACAAGTCTTGGAAACATATGAATCATTTGTAAGACTGGAGGTCTCAGCAGGATCATAAGAAAAAATGATTGATGATCTGTATTTAGGAATCAACATTCTGGTTTTGTAGTCTCTGATGTGTTATTTTTATTAATGCAATTAAGCTTATTTCACTTCGGTCCTTCTGTTGCTTGAGGCTGGAGTTTCAAGGCAATTCTCATTCATCTGTCTTAAAGTATATTCCATTTCAGAGAAAATGGCTGATACAAATGGATATTTATTGTTTTCCTAATTTTGTAATTTCAGGAGGTGGTTTGATGGAGAGCACCTCGAGCTAAAAATCTTTCTTGTAACTCATGCTTTCTTAAATTTACAGAACACAGCTAATGGGATGTAAATAACATTCTCCTGCCAATGTTTTAATTTTAATTCTACAAGCCTTCTCATTATCGGACTAATCATTGACCATTAACCTACTCACTATATACCAATGATGGAGAGATTGAGATCTTATTATCTTTGGATAATTTGCTGAACATGGTTCCTATGCTAATAATCCTTAATTTTACAGCCTGATGGCTATTGCAGAGGCATCTTGTCTTTAAGGATAGATAGTAGATTAGGAATAAACTTAGCTGGCACAATTTATATAGTTTGATCCAAGGTGAACTTGAAATGCAGTTTTATTATAAATTAAGACTACAGATTAAGCATCAGAATAGATTTTCGAGGACTCTCCACTTTACAAAAGAGGAAATTGAAAAATAGAGAGATATTTGAAAAATCATGCAAAATGAGAGCAGTGCTACCAAAATGGAAAAAAAAAACTTGTCCCAATTTACAAAAAAGGTGAGAGAACAGTTTGTATACTACAAGCTAGTGAGTTTGACTTAAATTCCTGAAAAAGTCCTGAAGGTGATCATTAAAGAGAAAAAAAGAAAAGTTTTGATTATAAAGAGCCAATGTGGCTTCATTCAGTTAATCAATCAACAAACATCAGGAATAGGTCATGCCAGATTACCCTCATTTCCTTTTTTGACAGAATTACTAAAATAGTAAAGGAGGAGAGTGCTGTTGATTTAATTTGCCCACATTTTAGCAAAACTTTTGATAACTTATTTCATAATATTCTTGTGGGGAAGATGGAGAGATATGGTTTAATTATAATCAAATGGATTTGAAATTGTTTGGATGACTTGACTCAAAAAGTAACTTTTAATGATTCAATGTCAACATGGCAGGAAGTCTCCAGAGGAGAAGCACAGGGATCTGTGTTTGATCCTCTGCTCTTTAACATTTTATCATTGACTTGGATAAAGGCATAAATGGTGTGCCCATCCAATTTGCAGATGACACAAAGTTTGGCATGATAGCACAACTGGATGACAGAGTCAGAATTTAAAATGATTTTAATAGTATAGAGTTTCTGAATTGAATCTCATAAGATTAAATTCAATAGGAATAAAGGTAGTCTTGCTCTTGTAATCAGCTTCACACAGATGGATGGGGCCATGGGTTAGCTAAAAGTTGTTCTGACAAAGATCTGGAGGTTCCAATGGACTACAAGTTCAATATACATCAGCAGTGTGAATTGACACCCAAAACAGCTCACGTGACCTTGGGTTGCATTAAGAAGGGTAGAGCTTCCAGGAATAAGGAGATGATAGTTTCACTGTATTCTGATCTTTTCAGATCTCATCTAGAGTATTACGTTCAGTTTTGGGCACCATGATTTAACAAGGACATTGATTAGCTGGAGAGTATCCAAAGGAGGGAAAACAAGATATTCAGTAAAAGACCTTGATTCCA
Organism: Vombatus ursinus; assembly: GCF_900497805.2. Lineage (NCBI taxonomy): Eukaryota > Metazoa > Chordata > Mammalia > Diprotodontia > Vombatidae > Vombatus > Vombatus ursinus. Next base: position 20,570,691 of record NW_020954562.1, on the reverse strand, counting down.
TGTCATGTGAGGGCTGGTTGAAGGAAATGGGCAAGTTTTGTTTGGATAAGAAAAGACTTGGAGGAAAATGTGATAACTGACTTCAAATATCCAGAGGACTGGCATAGACAGGAGAGATTAGACTTGTTCTATTAGACCCCTGAACATAAAACTAGGTGGAATGGGTGGAAGTTGCAAAAAGGCAAGTTTACACTTCATGTCAGGAAGAACTTTCTAACTATTAGCACAGTTCTAGGGTGGCATAGGCTGCCAAGAGAGATGTCAGGTTCCCACTCCTTGGAGATCTTCAAGGAGAGACTGTATGACCCTTTGTTGTAGAAAGGATTCCTTTTGCATGTGGGTTGGCCTGGATGACTTCAGAGGTTCTGTTCTGTTCTCGGGCTCCAAATTCAACACTTTACAACACCATGCTGCCTCTTAATTCCTTTAATTGTGGTGTATCTTTTGTTTGAGGTTTCAAACACCATAACCAACTCCACATCAACATAGACATGTGTGAGTACCCTATTTAACCTTATTCATATTGAAGATCCAAGGAGAGAAGCTCAAATACCTTGGCCACACAGCAATACCCTTCTTCTCAGCCTCCATCTAAATCCACAACACCTCTTCTGTTGGCTGTTCTGTGTACCCTGGTCTAATCAATGCACACTAGCTTTGTTTCCACTATCTGACTCCTTTTGCACCCTGGCAGAAGTACTGATACTCCATTTGGTTCTTTCTCTCAGTCCTGACCCCACAGAAATCTCCTGCATGTAGAATGGATGCCACCTACTGCCTCCTCCATCTCTGCTCCCCACAGTGAGTTGCCCATTCTCTCTCCTATAGTGATGCTCTGATTTGCAGGGGTGTGCTGTAGCCAGCTCCTGCTAGCTCTTGATTCCCAATTGTTAAGTTTTCAGTGGGAACGTTTACACCTCGGAAATCAGCAAACTCTACAAATCAGAGCTTTCACTGAGGTTTAAGAAAGTTATGAAGAAAATGTTGATAATGCAGATTTAATTTAAAATATGCTGTGCATACATATTTTTCAGAACCTATTATTAAATATTTACCATGTTCCTGCTTACATATGTATAGATACATAAACATACATACGTTTTAAGTGAAATATTATTTGTAGATCTTACTAAAGTATATATATACATATACAAAAGTATATTTATTTTATCAAAAGGAAGATAACATACTAGAAGACAATCGCTTAAAACATTAATTGATTAGCTGGAGAATGAACAAGAGGTTCCTCCTAGGATAAGGTCATCACTTCAAAACTCACCACCATGTTGCTATGTCAAGCCTTGAATCCCTCAGCCTCCTCTCCCCTCTGTTTGGAGGGTTGGAAGGCAACTCTTCTTAATGTCTTCTTTCATAAAACTGGACTTTCAGTTCACACAACTTTGCATCTGATGCCTCGCCTGACTTCAACTCCATAGAACGAAACGCCCCTGTGCTGTATCCTCCCTGGTGCCTCTCTCTCCTCCATCCCCACACTTTCCTTTCTTCCTCTTGTGTGTGGTCTCCTTCTTCAGATTTTAAGCTCATGGAGGGCAGGGACTTTCTTTTTATTTATTATATTCCCAGTGCTTAGCACAGTGCCTGGCACATTGTAGGCACTTAACAAATGTTTATTGGATTGGATTGGATTGCAGTGCTCAGAGGAGGGCCACAAGATATTCAGTAAGGAGCTCTGAGTCCATGTCATATGAAGATCAGTTGAAGTAACTGGGCAAGTTTAACTTGGAGAAGAGAAGACTGAGGGGGACACGTGATGTCCAACATTTTAGAAGCTAAGAAATGTACAGAGAACTTTCATAATAAAAGGATGGTGAGAATAAAGGAATTTAGAGCTGGCAAAGGATCTTAGAGACCATCTGGATCCTATTTCCTCATTTTATAGTTGAGGAAACAGGTTCAGAAAGGTTAAGGGCCTTATGCTTAAGGTCACACCTGTACTAAGGATTAGAGACAGATTTGAATCTAGGTCGTTTGACTCCAAACACATTGCTCTTTTCACTGAACCATATTGCCTTTCTCTAAGACACACTGTAATTACAATAGGCATGAGTTGAGGAGATGGGTTAGCTCCTTCCCCTTTGGTGCACAGAAGATTCTTAGGTGTCAAATACAAGGGGAACTCTAAGTATGGCTAAGAAGAAGAGAGCTAAAATGGAGGGTAGATATAGACATAGATTAATACCATACGGTCAAATAGCAAGACAGTGAAAAGGCAAATGGAAGTGAAGAGAGTATAATCTCTACCAGGGGTGGGGAACCTGCAGCCTCAGGGCCACATGTGGCCTACTAGGTCCTTGGGTGTGTCTTTTGACTGATTCCAAGTTTTACAGAATAAGTCCTTTTATTTAGGGGATTTGTTCTGTGAAGCTTGGATTCAGTCAAATGGCTGCACTTGAGGACCTAGAGGGCCACATGTGGCCTGGAGGCTGCAAGTTCCCCGAATCTGCTGAGTCTAGACAAAAGGAAAGGAGTGTGCTAAAGGTAGAGCTAGGACAGGGAAATCAGGGTTTTGTCCCAAATTTTGCACTAAAATATAGAAGGGGGAAAGAATTTAACACATCATGTACCTCTATGTAGCTAGATGACATTGTAGCATGGGTTTTTTCACCTTTTTTTTTTTGTTGTGGTTATTGTTGTTATGACCTGCTTTGGCAGTCTGGTAAAGTCACTAGCCACCTTGTCAGAATGTCTTTAAATGCATATAAAAAGGATTTCAAACGGAAAAGATTACAGCCTATATATATAGCCTATATACAATACAGCCTATATAACTATACAGTTATCAACACATTTTTAGAAATCAAATGTATAGATCTCCTGAACCATACAAACACATTTAGGGTCTGCGGATCCCAGGTTAAGAATTTCTGCAGTATAGTTACTAATTCTTCCTCTTGCTGAACTAAAAATTTCAGAATTATTTCTTGTAATTTTTTGTAACATCGTGAATTACATGTTTGATTTGAGAGTTCCAAGCTTGCCCTAAGTACCAAAATTGCTAGTTATGACTCTGGCTAAGACAACATTGTGTGGTTGGGAATTTAGGGTCTAGAAACAAACCAAAGCAACCAAAAATGTGTCAACAATGCTGTATAGCATAAGCCATACCCCAAGTGTGAGATTAGCCCCTATATTAAGAGGCCTTTGGTTCCTAAGGGGACAGGCTCTGTCACAATATTTTCTGTTCTCTTTCCTCAGATAGCTCCTTGGTTGGGAGGCAGGCAACACTCTTAGGCAGTAAAGGAAGTGTCCAAAGGTTCTCAAAGTGTGACTTTTTCTGTGCCCTTGGGCCTTTGTGATCTGATATATCCTTTGGTGGGGAGTCTTGAGAGAGCTTTAGAACCCAAGTCTTTACAAGAGGAAAGAAAAGCAAATAAAACATGTCTGCTTTGCTTCATTCAAGCAGCTTTGCTAAACTATTTCTGTGGGTGATGAGGGTGAAATTATTAGTTATAAATTAGGTTTGCAGGTTAGCTGTGACTACATGCTTGTCCTTTATTGCCACAAAAATCAAACTGCCCAAAATTTGAGCAGACAGACCAAGAGCTCACTCAAATAGAGAACGGCAGATGTAATCAACTTTTCTAAGTGTAAGGAGAGTGAAGTCTGGGTATGGTGCTACCTTGATTGCTCTTCTTCATTTCAAAGTGATTTAAGAATAATCTATCCATTCTTCAGTCTTTGATGGGCTCTAGGTAAGGGAAAAATATGGTACTTTTTTTTTAACTTTAGGACTTGGGGTTCTGAAAATTCAATAAAAGTTTACCCTTCTGGAAAAGTTGGAACTCATTTTACTCTCCACACAAGTCTTTCTTTTTCTAAGAAATTAAAAAAAAACCAAACCAAACCAAGAGGTTTGGGGAGAATGTCTCACAACTTCCTATTCAACTATAAAACTGAAAATACATCTGTGAAATAGAAAGGTATCATTCCCCTAGATGATTCAGTCACAAAGTAAATGTTTCCCCTCCTTATCTGGATATTAAAGGGAAAATATTTTCTTTGGTGTGTTTGTAATTGTCTGAATAATTGTTTCAATTCTCTATTTTACTAGATGATCTAAGATGTCACCATTTGACTTCAGGGCACCTTCTGGCTCTCCTGGCAGCTTACCAAGTCCATTCCAGAGCAACAAGCAAAATCAGTGAACTTGGTATAGCAGAATCTTAAAAAATGGGAGTGTGTATGGATTGGTAACTAGGCATTAGGCTAGCACTGATAGGTGAAGACTGTTTGGACTACCAATCTCTTTTTCAGGCTTACACAGGCCAATTACCAGATCTCTTACTACAGAGCCAAGGTGAGAAACTAGAAACATGTGTCTGCTGCTGGTGAAAGGCAGGATATGGAGGCCAGAGCAGCAACTAAATTTGTATGGCAAATTTAGGCATAAGAGATACATGAAAAGTGACTGCGTCAAGAGACAGTATGGTGTAGGGGAGTGGATGCTTGATTTAGAATTAGGAAGAGCTGAATTCATGTCCCACCTCATATATTTAGAAGATGGGTGACCTCGAGTAACTTAAGTTCCTTGGACCTCAGTTTCTTTATCTCTAAAATCTAGGAGTTGGAAGAGATGACCTGTGAGGTCCCTTTTACTTCTAAATCTAAGAACCTGTGAGTGCTAGGTAGAACTTTATGTGGCTCTAAGTAGAAATTAATTCAAAACACATGTGAGATCTAGGGTTCTCAAACTTGGTTTCAACTTCTGTAAAAGTTGTCAAGGAAATGTTTTGATGCTATTGATACTATTGATATTGTCCTGTTCTTTATCTCCTGTTACTAGAAGACACAGACAAGAGTTGTACAGGATACACAGATGCAAATGGTTATAATGTGTATCATAGGAAGGTCATATACTTCAATGAGATCATAAATATGAGTTTTTGAATTGCTCTTTCTTCTTTACCAAATAGCACCTTGATTTTCTACTGTCACCATCTTTTTAGACATTATTCTTGGGTAAGATTGTTTACCTCCATAGCCTGTGATGAAAACAGGGCCTACAGCAATCCCCAAACAGAAGGTCCCCAACTATATCCATCATTAAATAATCTTCAGTTGCCACTAACCAGAAGATTGATTGGTTGATTCATTCATTCAAATATTCATTCCAACATTATATAGAAGGCAATATAGGCACTAGTGATACAAAGATATATTTAGCATAGACTGTGAGCTCAAGGAATTTATAATCTAGTCGGGGAAAGACATGTATCGAAATAATTTTGATGGGGCAGCCAGGTGGCACAGTGGATAGAGCACCGGCCCTGGAGTCAGGAAGACCTGAGTTCAAATCCGGCCTCAGACACATAACACTCACTAGCTGTGTGACTCTGGGCAAGTCATTTAACCCCAATCGCCTCACCAAAAAAAAAAAAAAAAGAAATAATTTTTATACAAAAGACAGTGATATAAATACAACAGAAAGATGTAGGCAAAATTCCATGATAAATTTGAAGAGGGAAAGACTGTTTTTACTTAAGTAAGGCAAGGAGATCAAAGAAAACTTTATGGAGGAGGTAGTACCTAAATGAGGCCTTGAAAAGAGGGACTTAGACAGGAGTTGGAGGCACATTCCAGGAATGGGGAACCATGGGAGCAAAAATGCAGAGACTGGAGAGCAAAGTTCAAGGTTTGATAACTGATAGGCTATAAAATGTGGGGGAGAAAGAAGTGTTGAAGATAACATGATAATTTCAAATACTAGAGACTGAATGGTAGTGCCACTAATTTGCTATCAAATGAGATAACATAGACACTACACAAATACCTGCTATTAATAGGAATAATTAAGTTAGAAAGAGATTGAAGTAGAATAATTATAAGCTATGTTTTGTACATGTTGATTTTCAGATTGCAGTGAGATGTACAGTAGAAATGTCCAGTAGGTGAATGGAGATATGAGTCTGGAAATCAAAAGACAGCTCAGTGTTCAAAATGTAGACTTGATGCTATCTGCAGAGAGGCTATAGCATCATAGAAAAACAAATCGAGAGGCTCTTCAATCTAACTCCCCTAACTTCTTCATTTTATGGTTGAGCAAACTGTGGTACTGAGATGTTAAGTGATTTGCTCAGTTTTATACAGCTAGAAAGTATCTGAGGTAGGTTTTGAACCCAGGCCTTTCTGACTCCAGATACAGAATTCCATCTACTCTGTCCACCTAGCTGCCTCCTAGGCGGTACGTATAGCTGTGAGTGGATAAAATTGTCAAAGGAAAGAATGTAAAAAAAAAAAAAAGGCCAAAAATAAAATATTGGGAAATAACTGCCTTAAGGAGGAGGCAAAAGTCCAAGAAACTAGCAAAAAAAGAATTAGAAAGGCAGGAGGAGAATCAGGGATGTGGTATCTCTAAAGTTAAGGGAGGAGAGTATATATATTAAAGGTAGGTCAACAGGACCAGGGAGAAGAAACTAGATTGCAAGGGGTTCAGGAAAGAGATAGCGGTGAGGGAGTAGAGGAAGTAGAGATTTAGACAGGCTTTTTTTTTGAGAAATTTGATGTAAAACAAAGGACAGCAATGAGAGAGTCATTGGATGGGAGTAGTAGTTTCAAGAGGAAAGTTTTCTTTTTAAATTGAGGATGTGAGCATCTTTATAGGCAATTGGGAAGAAGTGAATGGTAAGGGAATGATGGAAGATGCCTGAGAAGAAGCATGTTATTATTGGATTGAAATACTGGAGCAGACAGGAAGGAATGAGATCAAAGATGTACTCTAAAAATTATAAGCCTTAGTGAGGAATAGGAAGACCTCTCTTTCTGTGTCCAGGGGGCAGAGAGATAAAGAAGTGTCATCAATAAATCAATCGATATTTATTAAGCACATACTATGTGGCAGATACGGTGCTAAGAGTTGGAAATGGAATATTATACTACATGCAGTCTCTAGCTTCCTAAAATTTCTTCTAATCAGTGAATTAGCCAGAAAAAAATTTACAAATAGCTTTGTTTATAGAACAAACAAAAAATTTTGTACCATGTGGAAAGCAAATGAAAGCAAGTACATTTTTATGATTCTGAAGAGGGTATAATTATTAGATGAGCAAGTGGTAGACTAATGAGCCCCAGTTTGAAAAGCTGAGCTAATTATGAAAGTACTGAACCTATTTTATATGCTGAAGGCAGAATCAGGGAGAAAAAAAGGTAGACTCTACACCAAGTTTGTGGGAATGGAAATAATGAGGCTAAGGTTTTATGATTGTCTCTGAGTGAAATATTTGTGTGACTTTCGTAATCACACAATTCCTTTTGGGTCTCATTTTTCTTGTCTGTGGAGGCATCCTGATACAGTGAAAAGGATGCTGGATTTGGAGGAAGTCCCCTTATAGCTGTGCCCATTATTACCTGTGTGACATTACTATGTGTCACTTTATCTCTCTAGGTCTCAGTTTCTTCATCTGTGAAATGCAAAAATGGAGATAGCCTTCCCACTTCTTATATCCCATGAATTATCAAACCTTGAACTTTGTCCTTCACTATGTATACTTTTGTTACCATGGTTTCCATTCCTGGAATATGCTTCCTATCCCCATCAAGGCTCTTTTTTTAAGGTCCAACTTAGATGCTATTTCTTCTGTAAAGTTTTACTTGGTATCCTTGCTTACTCAAGTAAAATCATTGTCTCTCTGTCTTAAAATTTATCATACAATTTTGCCTAGACCTTTCTGTTGCATTTATATAACCTTCCTTTGTCATACAGTTTGATACTTGCCACTTTTCATAAAGATGGATTTATTCTGTTGACCTAAGTCTTCTCACAAATGTTTCTCACTAAGCATATACAACAGGGTTTTTTACAGTCTGGGGAGCCTGTAGACCTCTTCTAGAATAGTATTTTAAATGTACAAAATAAAATACATAGGATTACAAAGGAAACCAATTATATTGAAATGTGGTTCTCAAAAAATTAAAAGTAACCTACAAATTTATGGACCCCAGGTTAAGAACCCTTAAATTTACCACATAATACAAAATAAACCTTAGCTGTGCCACAAATGCAACTGAAATGGTAGCTTAACACACAAGCCCCCAAACCCTCTTCTAATAATTATATATTTCACTTGAATGATAAGCCTCAAATGATGTACCGGAGTCCCTTCTGGTAATGATTCTATGATCCTCCACTGTCTCAAATGCCTGAAATGCACTCCCTTATTAGCTTTGCCTCATAAATCCCTCTTTTCCTTTAAGCTACTCTTCATATACCATTTTCTATATTGAGGCCTTTCCTAATTCTCACAACTGCTGGTGTCCTATTTCCTGAACTCCCCTTTGTTTAACTTCTTTGGATATATATGTCTTTATTAGTAAGGAAAATACAAAGAGACTAGCTATAATTTGGGAAGAAGAATAACAATTTAGATAGCCCGAAACTCACAGGAGATGAAATTCAGGAAAAGAGCCAAGTAGTAAAATCCATGGCCTGAAATCTCTATTCACAAATGGACAAAGGAAGAACGGTAAGCAAGTTGAATTGATATTGACAAAATGTTTTGACATTGCCTTGGAGGAAATCTTCCAGCTTATTGCGTAGATTCTCTATGGAGGATTGATAGAAGGAAGTGCACAAGAATGTCAAAAGGTGAGAAGACATGTTGTAATTTGTACTGATTGAGAGAGTACCTACATTGATAAGATCACAGATCCACCAAGTATGGAAAAAGGAGGAAACCTCTTTCCTGAACCCTTGCAATGTAGTTTCTGCTCCTACAATTCTACCAAATTACTCTCTCAAAATCTGCCAGGGATCTCATAATCACCAGATTCATGGTCTTTATTCAATCTTTACCTTTAATGATTTTGTCTGAGACTCAAAACAGCTTTGGAAAACAATCACAAAGGATAAATTAATGCATCCTGTCTCAAAAAGCAGCCACTTTGATGAAGAGCTCACTCACACTCTTTCATGTGCCATACTTTGTTAGACCCCAGAGCAGCATGGGTCAATGCAAAGAAAATCAGACTAGGAGTCAGAACACTCAAGCCTTAATACTGGCTCTACCACTAAATAGTGGTATAATTTTGGACAAATCATAGAACTTGACTTTTCTTAGCATTTTCTCCTTCTGTAAAACGAGGGAGTGGACTATGATGGTTCCTTTAGGTCTATGGTATTACAAAATGCAACTCATTACCTCCTTCTATAAATACCAATTTTCATTATTTTGACAGAAAATAATTTTACTCTATTCAGAATATGTTGAACTAAAATATTCACATGACATTATAATGTCAGTGATGTAGATGTTTTCCCCAGTGATGCAGTTGGTAGCACACCCATAGCTTCCACAATTCTTGTGTTTTCCTTTATATTCACCACAGAGAGTCCACCTAATGTATAATGAATACTTTAAATTACTCAGGTCAAGTTAGTAAGAATTATGTACATTTCATTCACCATTGCCTACCCACTTTGTACCCTCTTGCAGATCCCAGGCATTGGTAGAGAAAATTTCATCCTTCAAACAATGGGAGAAGAAAAGAGGAAAGGATTTCTATTTGAGAAGGAGGGAGATATCCAGATGAATATCTTCTCTATGTGATTTATTTCCTGGATTAGGAGAGGAAGCATAGTCACTTATGATTTCCTGTCTCTAGTCATGCATAAAATCCTTTAGTATAAACAGTCAGTGAATGTTTCTTTTTTCTCCTTCTTTCCTTCCTTCCTTCCTTCCTTCCTTCCTTCCTTCCTTCCTTCCTTCCTTCCTTCCTTCCTTCCTTCCTTCCTTCCTTCCTTCCTTCCTTCCTTCCTTTCTCTCTCTGTCTCTGTCTCTATCTCTCTCTCTTTCATTTTAATCTGCAAACTATTTCCCTCCTCCCCTCCTCAATCTGCACTAGAGAAGACCACCATTTGACACAGATTTATAAATATATGTAAAACCATACTATGCATACTTCTATTTATCAGTTCTTTCTCTGGAGATGTATAGCATCTTCTTCCATAGATCCTTTATAGTTGATTTGAGCATTTGTAGTACCCAGAATAACTTGGCTGTTCAAAATTATTCTTTGAACAATATTGCTGTATACACCATTGTCTTGATTCTGCTCACTTAACTTTTCACTATTTCATGCAGGTCTTTCCGTGGTTTTTTTAATCAACCAAGGCTAGCTCTAATATGGATTGGGGAATTAATAAAAATTTCCTTGAAGTTTTCCTGTAATATATAACAGAAGAGAGCATTAGTCAAGTTTTATCTTTTCCAGTGAATTAAATTATTTGAAAGAATGTCCATATATCCAAGAAAAAAAAACACACTCAGAGGCATGGTATAGTAGAAATACCTGTGGTTTTAGAGCTGAGTTCCTGTGTTAATGTTCTAGATCTGGCACTTAATATGACCTTGGTTGAATCATTTTCACTTATCTATGAAATCTGTCCTCAGTTTTTTGCCCTGTAAAATGAGGGGGTCAGACTATATGGCAACTTAAGTTCTCTCTAGCTTCAAGTCTCTGATCTCATACACAGCTGTAGCGCTTCTGTGCTAAGAGTTACAACCACAAGTTTTCCCCTTAGGGCTGGGCAGGTTAACTGGAACCGGTGTCACACTAATACTGCAGATAAAAAAAAAAATATTTGTTCACGGTGATAATGGGAAGGGGACAGAAATAAGAGACACCAGGGACAATTCACTGGGCTTCAGCCCACATGGTGCAGGAAGGGGAACATAGGTCTGAAGGGTTGAGAATGTAATACTAAAAGCATGAACTGATTTGCCAGGGTAGAGAAAAGGAACTAGAGATGACATAGCATAGTCAGAAGAGAATCTATGGAGCTCATGGTAGTAGAGAAAGATTCTTTTTTTCCCCTTGGATTTTCTGGGAGTTGTCTGCTTTTTAGGTCCATTATACCCAAACAAGACTGAAAAACACTAGCTAGCATTGACTGGTTCCCTACTTCAAAAAGAAAATGAAAAATATTATGTTGTGCAATGACTTCTACTCCAATCTGATCAGATAATAGGCTCAAGAGCTTTTCCAAGTATCCTTAGATTACTGTATCTAATGACAGTGACAGCCTACCTCCCCAAAATAGTATGAGTACATTTCAAAAATTCCAGAAAATGGTGCCATATTTTCGATTCTATGACCTCTGATGCTGGTTTGACTGAGAGAAGAAAAACCCAGAATGTGTTGCAAAGATGCATTGTCATTGATTTGTGACCCAAAGGAATCATTTCCCAGTCTTTAAATATACTCTTTGCCTAAGAGCTCAGACTATGGCACCATATGACGAATAAGACTCCCTCCCCTTTCTGCTCTTCCAACTTAGGGACAGATATACAAACATGGGCATGCAGGGAAAGTGAATCCAGACTCTCAAGAACACTTCTGACAAAAATAGACCTCACCTTGTTCTCTGCTCTCTCTCTTTCTCTCATCCATAATTACAATAATCTAACATTAATTCTAAGGTTATAGACAGTCTCAGGATGGGTGTGAGAAAGAGGTAGTGGTATTGATGAAAGCCTCTACCTTACCACCTTGCAATTCAATTCAGTTTTTCAAATATTTATGAAGTTCCCACTATGTGCAAAGTGCTGTTTTAGGAGTTGGGGAACAGGAAGATAAAAATAATAACCCCTGCTATAGAAGCGGGTTTACAATCTATTGGGGATCAGCTGTCTCACCTATCTGATTTTGGTAACAACTCATTGTTACTACCTGTATGCTAGTAAAAAACTGTAAAAAGTACATTCCCTATAACTATAGCGTCTATTATGAAAATTTCAAGTTCTGGATGAAAACCTAAAATTCTTAGGATCTGTTTGGGCTTTAGCCATCACTTTACCTCTGGTTTCTGCAGTAGATTGGGGAACCTGAGACATGACCTAGCACTCAACCAATGTCTAGTTGAGATAACGTTGCCTCCTTTCCCTGGCCCGGTGTAAGTGTGCCCCATTAGCTGTTTCTCTTTGATCCTGCTGTTGCTGCTGCAAACGAGCAAGTGAAATCTGAAAACGCAACTTCTTTCAGGAGGGAACTGAGCCTCCGGGGGCCTGCAGAATCTCAGCAGACAAAACTCAACTTCACAGCAGTTACTTCTCTCATCGACCTTGATCAAGAGACCTTGGAAACAAAAGAAACATCTAGCACTGAAATTTCCAGTCTGTCTCACAAAATCAAAGAATTAGTACCATTGAAGAAGTGCTGCAAATTCCTTTACTCTAAACTAAGTTTCAGAGACCAATTTACTGTAGGTTTCCTCTAGGTTAGAAATCTCTGATGTCTTGCAACCGCTCCTTTTGCTGTTCTTTGATTTCCTCAGACCTCCTAGAGAACCCTTTTTGGGCCAACCAATTGGGCAGATTGCAAAGACACAGTACTAAACATTTGGAAAGAATCATGACAAAAAGAATCAGCTGGTCAGATACCAAACCAAGGTGACTCTTCCTTCACTCACCAGCCCCCTACAGGTACGTAATGATAAAATAACATGTCATGTACTAAGTACAGTTATTCTTTCCACATCATGGGGGTTAGAAGTGTGGTTCCCTGAAATCTGGAAAATCCACATAAAATTTTTTGGCCCTCCCTGCATACCAGAGAAAAAGTCTGAGTTATTATGCTACTAAAAGATAAAATATATCATACAACGCTATACATATATTTTATGGATTTCTGAGTGTCTACAGTTTTTCTGTGTTGTCTGCTGGACTTCATGTGCTGTCTGTAGCTTCTGCAAAGCTCCCCGAAAATTCTCATTTAATTTCTTATGCTGATCTGTTATACATCAAAACCATGATGAGGAAAGTTGCGATTTGGAAGGGATAACTGTATATTCATTTTCTTTAGTTTCAGTTCATGTTCAATGTTGGCTTAGCTATCTCAATATCTTTTGAATCTGTCTCTGAAATTGTCTTATGATTTTTTTTTAACTCCACTCAAATGTGACTTGTGCCTCTTTCATGGATTTCAGGAATACTAGGACCCTTCTACCACTGCTATCACATGTGGTGTATCTAATCACTGTTCATAAGTTGAAATAGAGGATTCAATTTACATAGACATATTTCACTACTTAATGTTGCCTCAAACAACATTATTTTCAAATATAACTCTATTATGCTACAATCAAATCTTGCTATGATGGCACTCAAGATTGTGTCCCTTCTCTGGCGTTGTGGAAACTTGACACTCTCTGACTGGTGCAAAGCAGTTGGTCTGGTCAATAAACCAAGCCCCTGGGGGTTATTTCTCTTATGAAAACCTCCCTCACTTTTCTTTTCCTCTCCTTTTCAGAGAGAAGAAATAATTATGTTTCTAGGTAGTATGTCCATGCACCATGATTAGATAGGAACCAGCAGCTATCAAAGAAGCTGGTGGCCTTGTTTCTGAATCCTTTGACATGCAGCATGGCGAAAATAACACTGAGCTGGAAGACAGGTGATCTGGAGACTTAGATTCCAGTCCCAACAAAGCCACTAGGTAATACGATCTCCTGTGGGATTTTGAGTAAATCATTCAATCCCTCCTTAGTTTCAGTCACCTGATTGTACAATAAAGGGGGTTGGGTGAATTGTTCTCTAATGTTCCTCTGAAAATCAAATGTCTGATGAATAAAATGCTACTGTTAAGACAGAGTAATTTTGTCTCATTAAAGGGCTTATATTTCTGGTGTTTGAGTTTTTAGGTTTATCCAGGCAAGTTCCTTTTGGACAAATTACCATGAAGATCTTTGCTCTTGTTGATGGGTTGATGCAAATTAGTTTCACCTGTTACTTGTTAAAGTAGAAGAACACAACTAAATGATTAGCACCACTTTGGTGCTATCCCTAGCACCTTACCGAACTGTATAATTTCCAGAAGGTGCTAGAGGGGAAAGGAGCAGAAGCATAATTTATCTCTTAGTAGCATTTGATAGTAACATGCCAGGGAGGCAAATTGGAGCAAATTACATGTAACTCAAGCTAAGTGACTGCTCATTCCCCGGTACAGTGATACACCTGGTGTCTTGTAAATCTAATCAGAAGGGCTCTAAATTGAAAAGAAAGGTGGTGGGTGGTGGATTTGAAGACAGATAGTATAGAAATAGCTATAATTTAGGAAAAGCAGCAATTGAGATATCCAAATATTCACAGGAGACAAGAAAGGAGACCCCATTAAAACCTAGAGTGTAGAATGAGATAACTTATGTAAAGTGCTTTGCAAACCTTAAATATATAAACAACCTTAAATGACCTTAAGTATGTAAATGCTAATTATTATTATTCACTTATAAGTTTTTTTTCTTTTTGGTGCGGCAATCAGGGTTAAATGACTTGCTCAGGGTTACACAGTTAGTAAGTGTCAAGTGTCTAAGGTTGGATTTGAACTCAGGTCCTCCTGACTCCAAAACCAGAGCTCTATCCTGGAGTGCCACCTAGCTGCCCCCACTTATAACTTCTTCACAATACTAGAAAAGATAATTTTTCTTCATGAAACCTACCCAAAAGTAGGATAATGAGGAAATGTGAGCTAGGATCCATGGATGGGGAAATTTTGGAGCATAGGGCACTGCTGGGGAAAGTAGGCCTAGGTGGGCTGCCATCATGGGCCTCTCTGAGTAATTAAGGGCACTATTTGAGAACACTGGACATATTGGAAGTGAAGGAGAAACTTCAGAGAGGAAAGAGGAGATATTCAGGGGAGGTAGGGTCATAGGACCTAGAGCTGAAATGGACCTTAGAAATCACTAAGGCCCACACAGTCATTTGAACAGTGAGAGCACTGAAAGTAAACTAACTATTTTAAAATTGTGTCTAGAGTTTAGCCTTGGTGAGTTTTAAGAAAAATGCATAAAGCAAAAAAGCAAGCAGAATTTGTATCTATGGAATGTAAAAAAAAACTTAGACCTACAGATTTGCCCTTCCTGACAAGAAGTTGGATAGCCTAATGTTTAAATCATGCCTCAGACTCTTGCTGTGTGACCCTGGACAAGTCCCTAAACCTTTTTCAGCCTCTATTTCCACATTTGTAGAATTAGAAGGGAGGCAGGTAGGTGGTGTAGCATGCTGGATCTGCATTCAGGAAGACCCCTCTTCCTGAATTCAAATCTGGTCTCAGACACTTACTATCTGTGTGACCCTGGGCAAGTCACTTAACCCTGTTTGCCTCAGTTTCCTCATCTGTAAAATGAGCTGGAAAAGGAAATGGCAAACCACTCCAATATCTTTGCCAAGAAAACTCCAAATAGGATAATGAAGAGTCAGACACAACTAATTGACAAACAAAACAAAACAAAACAAAACACCAAAAGACAACCTAACAAAAACATTTTAGGTGAATTCTCTATGGTGGATTTATGGAAGGATGGAAGGATCTGGACAAGAACGCCAAAGGAAGAGTAGTCATGAATAGGTTGCAGTCTATATTGACGGAAAGAATCATCCCATCAGTGAGATCTCAGGGCCACTGAAATATAGAAGTCTTGAAGAATCTTAAGTAAAGAGACTGATTTTTGTCTGTGACTTACAAACTATTTCTTAAGACAATTCCAAAAGAGGATTTCTCCATAATTCACTGTGTTAGGCACACCTGAAATATTGGCATACACACTCTATATAGTGTGGTAACATGACCCAGCATTTAAGGTCCCTGGAAGAAAAATGAACAAAGAAGGGGCTAACTGGGGGCATTGTTTGTTAGGTATCACCTACCCACTGGGAGAGTTTATTTAGTTCCATAGAAACCCTATCTTCTTGCTTAACCAACCAAAATAGAATTGGATGAAAGAAAATGACCCAGAGACAGCTGTATCTTTTCAGGGGACAGTGAGGCCAATAGGAAATAAACACTATGACATCCAAAGCAAAAATCACAGGGAACAGATGGTCCCTTCAGCTCCTTTCACTAGCTCTCCTTGCCCCAAATCTGCAGGTGCTTTCTGCTGGGTGATGTATTGTATTGTGCCATTTACCTTAATAAGGGGGATCAGCAGAGATGGAGCTCTCTTTCCTCTCTTCGAGGATGACCCAGAGTGGTAAAATGACAAGACTTAATGCTTGCTTCTCAGCAGCCATACTCTCAATCGGTCATACAAACTAGTCTAGGCTTTCAGGTGTAGACCCTAGAAAAAATTAGAAGCCTAAATGCAATACCACAGTCAGGCAATCCTCATAGTGCTATGTAAATACTAGATATTATTACCAGTTTATAACTTTTCTTCATGATGCTAGACAAGATCCCTTTCTTTCATGAGAGCTAGTGAACAGCTGGGTAAAAATGAGGGAGTATAAGGCAGGATCCACGGATGGGGAAGTTTTGGAGCATAGGGCACTGCTGGGGAAAGCAGGCCTAGCTGGGCTCTCATCATAGGGTTCTCTGGGCTCTCTCTCCACCTAAGCCAAACTCTGGACACAATTTTGAAATAGCGTCCTCACTCTTCAAATGACTGTGTGGAACTTGATGATTTCTAAGGTCCATTTCAGTTAGGATGCTACCTCTCCCCAAAAGCCCCTCTTCCCTCTCTGAGTGCTCACCTTCAGTTCCAACATATCCATGGCTTGAGAACAATGGATATACTGAGGTTGAAGGAAAGTGCTCAGAGAGAGTGGAGCTATTTAGGTGTGGGAGGGTCATAGGAACTGGAGCTGAAATGGACCTTAAAAATCATTAAGTCTCACACAGTCATTTGACTAGTGAGGGCACTGAAGACAGACTACCTACTTCAGAACTTTAACTAATGTGGATGTTTTTTTAAAGCAAAGAGAAGAATATGGTTCAGGGACATTTTGAATAATATTCAGTTGTTGAGGCAAATGAAAAATATTATCTTACAATATTATAAGCATTAATAGCTGACATATATAAACCTTTAAAGTTTATAATGCATTTTTCATTCCATCTTTCCAACAATCCCATGAGGCAGGTACTATAGGTATCATGATCCTCTATTATTCCCATTTTGCAGATGGAGACATTAAGTTCCTTGCTTATGTTCACACAGTTGTAAGTATCAGAAGAAGACTTTGAACCCAGGCCTTTCCCTTACCCCAAATCCAGTGCTTTTTCTTCTGCAACATATTGAGAGATAAACACTTACTTACTTAATCAAAAAGGATGCAAATGTTGTGAAGAAAACCCTTTAAATTAGATTTTCATTCTAGGTGTACTTGAATGTCTTGAATCAGGTCCAGAAGAGTATATTATTATTATTACTCATGATTATTATTGCTTTTCCTCACTTCTCTTCCATCCTGATCTATCTATCTTTCTATATCTTCTTCTACTCTGTAACTTTTAAGTACGAAAGTGAAAATGACTTTTTTCTTCTGAGAATTTTTGTACCTTCCTTTAACTGCTGTGTTCAGGCATCATTAGCTGCCTGTAGGCATCAGACATTTAAAAATGGATGCTTTTTAAGCCTTCCTGGGGGAGAGAGCTTGACCTGCATATGCATTAGCTGTACAGTCTGGGTTCTCAGCCTCAGTATTTAGTAGAGCATCTGCTGTGACACATTGCAATTGCCAACAGATGTGGTTGTCTTAACTAGGGACAGTTTTTTTTTTGTTTACATTTATACCAAGCTGGTAGTTTAAGGTATAAATGAAAATGAGTAACTAGGCTGCTTGGTCCTTTTCAATAGACAGAATTTTGCATTTTTCATTTGATCCTTCCAACAATCCCATGAGGCAGGTATTATAGGTATCATGATCCTCTATTATTCCCATTTTACAGATGAGATGTGGAGATGACTGGGGAGACCATAATTTACTAGCAATTTGTAACCATTAGCTGTGCTTTGTTACAAAAGTGGTTCTGGAAATAACCTAGGCCATAGCTCCCAGCCAAACCTTTATTTCTGTACAGTAGAATTCTAGAAAGGGCTGATATACCTAGGCCTTAGAGGAGGAATTATTACTCTGGGGATATGTGTATACATTTCAAGGAGTCCATGAATGTGAATGGGAGAAAAAATGCCTCTTAATTTTTATTAACCTGTAACTGAAATATAGCATTTCCTTCAATTATAAATGTAGGCAACAAACATTTTAAAATGAGGTCCAGAGGCTTCACTAGGTGTCCATGACATACAAAAGGACTCTTGAATTAGAGGATCTCTGGTAGTATAGGAAAAGACCTTCTGTTGTTGAGGTTGTAGATGCCAGCATGGGCAAATCTCAGTGTCCTGCTGCAACATAAGTGAATATACAGGGTGTCCCCAAAGTCTTAGTATAGTTTTAAGCTGTCATAGCTTTTGGGACTTTTGGAATATCCTGTAAAATCAAGGAAAGAGACTTTATAATACTCTTGAAAAAACCTCAAATGCTTTCAGATAAGAATCAGATACACAATCAGATAAGAACAAGTATTCATCTATAATTTCATCTTTTTTGAATTTAGCTGTTGGTACAGTGGACTCACCATTTTCTCCATGTCACATGTAGCCCTTTTTCTCTAAATATACCTAGCCCATCCACATGCTGAGACCATCTAATGTCCTGAAAATAGACATAGAAACATTTAGGTCAGGAAATCTCTGCAAGGATACCAGACTGAATTTTGTGCTCTTGACACATCCTATTGGGGATCTACATCTCTTCTAGCCAGATTTCTGAGCCCTGTCTCTGGAAGCTAGACCTCCAGTTTGTTTCTGACTCTTGGTAACTATTGATTCTCTGATGACTTGCTGATGACTCTCGCTCCTATATACTCCCCAACCCCATCCTCTTTCCCTAATTTCCCAACTTCCTTATATCCTTAAATTTTTTTGGCTCAAGACACAGTTACTGCTAGACTGTCCTGCTTTTGAGCCTGTCCTGAGAATCCTAGCCTGCCTGACATCCATGAAATACACAGTTACTTGTACTATTTCAGTGTTCCACAACCCAAAGTCATTTATTTAAACAAGGACTTGTGGAGGCACGGAAGAGAATAATGTAGAACACATGAGTTTTCCCATGGGTGCTGACTCACAGGTTGATTATTAAATTTTCAATGTGAGCATTTATACCTTGGAAAGACTGCAAATCAGGGCTTGATCTATCATTTTGTTGATTGTGTAGACTTAACAAAATGAAGGAAAAATGTTAATGTAGATTAAACTTAAAGATGTTGGATCATCAATCTGTTTTTTTGTGGGGGATAGAGCCAGTTGTTAAACATTTACCAGAATACCCCTGGGTTCATACTGAAAATGAGGGAGGGGAAAGAGTTTTCTCATTAATCGCTTGGGTGACATTCACATACAGATGTAAAGAGTGTGTATCTTGGGGATAGTGTTTGTTCTGGGCCAACCAGTGGCTGGGACAGTTTTTGGTTGTCTTGGTTGCTAGCACATCTTAACATCTTTGGATCATCCCTGGAGCATTAGATATAGGAGCAGTGTGCAGAATTTTGAAGGAAAAAGAGATACAATGTAAGTCTATTGAATGTGCTAGTTTTATTAGCAGGTTGTTATAAATAAATATAGCTTTGCATTTCTAAAGTAGCAAAGTGACTTTGTATCTGTAAAAAAGCACTAAAACAATTGCTTTACATATATTTTCACATAATTTACATAATTTTTCCACAAATTTTGTTCTTTTTCAACTTTTTCCACCTTGGTTTTGAAATTTCCAGAAATATTAGGTGTCCATTTATTTTTGCCCTTTTAGGAGCCAACCCCCCCTTCCCCAAAATAAGACAAAGAATCCTGAAAAGAGAAGGTTTAATAAATTCAAAAGATAAAGAGACAATTGAACTAATGTTGAGAATGAGCTAGATTAAAGAAATAATGGACACAATTAGTATCTAACAGGTACCTAACTATTTGAAAATAATGGATCCCATCTTTGTAACCAGCAAGTGAGTGAAGAACCAGACATCTTAATTTCTTCCCTGACTAGCTGATCATCATTGTGACCATGTGAGACTTGTGGTAGGATTGTTTCCAAATGTTGTGCTGCATTGTGAGTCTCTGCAGTGTACCCAGTTAACTGGACTCAAAAGGGGCTCCCTTGGAGTTTTGAAGAAACCTGAAAGTAATGAAGAGAATAGTTAGAGGACACTGGATGTTTCTAACCTACATGAACCCTATGGTAAATCTGTCTGGAACTTTAGACCAACAGATTTTAATTACTTCCTTGCATTAATCACAGTCTGTTTTGTGAGACAGAGATTGCAAATTTAGGACCTGAATTTAGTTTTTGTTTTAGGTTCTCCTATTGCAGTCACTTAACTGAGACTCATTGTAGGGTTGGCTGCCAAAACTTGAGTTTTCTTTGATAAGATTTTGCTGGCCATTGAATGGTTAGTGTGAATTCTTTCAAATGAAACCAGGTTTTCATACAAGTAGTGTCATTCAAAACTTAGCCTGGAAGGTTATTTCTCAAATTTTTTTCTTTTCTTTTTGCTTGACAGTGTCTTGACATTTTATTCAACTTGGATCTGAGTTTGCTGCTCATCCAAGAGAGAAAATCCTCCCAAGTGTGGCTGCTATAGGCTTAGATTAGAAGCCATTCTGAAGAATTCCATGTTAAGTACTTTTATTTATTTATTTAGTAACTAGAATTACAGTTAAGTACTTATATTTATTTGAAACATATTGTCAATGATTTGACCACTGACCACTGTTTGCTTCATGTACCAATAACTCACATCCTTCCTTACCCTCTTTCAGTGTTGAGCAATATTGTGGTTCTGAAAATTGTCTATGCCATTTTCCTTCTCTCTCTCTCTCTCTCTCTCTCTCTCTCTCTCTCTCTCTCTCTGTGTATTTATATAATCCATATATCTATATCTATAGCTATAGCTATATGTTTATATGTGTGTATATATGTATGTATGTATTCAGGTATTCAGGAGATGAAAAGACTAGGAACTAGCTGCTAATGGTTGAGTTAGGTAGCCAATGAAGGCTACCGAAGCCAACTGAGGTTTTATGAGTCTGATGCTATATAGTGCTTTTTGAAGAGATGGCAATGCTGGTACAAAGGTTGCCTTATGCAACTGAGATACTCAATTATTCAAGGAAGTAAAAAAAAAAAAAGAGTAGGATAGCCTGAGGACCAGCCTTTCTGAACAAATAAAATCAATGGAGAGAGGTTTTCAAATAAATCGAGGCGATCCAAGCTGTCAAATAGCTGAGGGGCAATCAGTTTGGGAAAAATAAATCAATTAACAAGCATTTTTAAGACTTTCTATGTGTGAAGCTGTGCTAAGTGGTGAGGACACAACGAAGACATGAAAACAATCCTTACCCTCAAGGAGCTTACATTCTAAAGGGAGAGACAAAATATATATTTTTTTAGTGCATAAAAGATAAACGAGTGAAGATAGAAGTCAGCCTCGGAGGGCTTTTAAAGACACAGGAGCTGGAGGAGCTTGGAATGGCCCAGTGGAGTAGGTGACATTTGAACTAAGTCTTAAAAGAAGGAAGTGATTTTTAAGAGTCCGAGAGTAAGAAGTAGAGCATTCAAGGCTTGAGGCAGTCAGTGTAAAGACATGGAGACGGGAAATGGGAGATAGAGCATCCTGTATGAAGAGTAGCAGGCTTGCCCAGCCCATAGGGATGAGCAATGCTGTCCACTGAGAGGACTAATCTGTTAAAAGACTGGAAAGATAGGAAGGAACTATGTTGTGAAGAACTTGAAATGCCAGAGGAGTTTTCATTTGATCCTAGAAGTAGTAGAGAGCCATTGGAATTTACTGAGAGTATTTGTGGGAGGATAGAGACATGATCAGACAAAGCCTTTGGAAAAGCAATTTGTCAACTGCGTGAAGGATAGATTGGAGTAGGGAGAAACTTGAGGAAGGGACTCCAGATGAAAGGGGAGAAACCTTTCCCAGACCAGAGGATGCTAAGACAAAGAAGATCCCAGATCCCCTTTCTCTCTATTGCAGAAAATTTTAGAGAATTCCATGAAATTTATGGATAATTCTCCATTTGAATTAACTTTTAAAAATGAGAACATAATACATTTTTGGATATGGCCTGTATGGGAATTTACTTTGCATAACTATGCATATTTATCACATGTTTTTATTTTTCTTCTATTCTCCCCCCCACAGTTTTGTTGTGTGTGTGTGTGTGTAATTGTGAGGAAAAAAAACAAATGCTTGTTAATTAAAAAATTAGTTTAAAAATGATGGAATGAGTTAGGTTTATTACTTTGATCAAAGTAGAGCTCTCTTGGTCTCTCAGAGGTCATTTCTCTATCTTCAAGGACTTCTCATTTTAATCCATATCACTTAAAAGCTATAATCAGATAAAGCGAGAAAATGATACCTTTGTCAAACACACGTTGTGCTGACTGTAAAGTTAGTGCTCTAGTCTTCCCACCATTGCCATCATGTCAGAAGGTCTTAACTAACTAGAAAATGTTCTTTAATACTAACTTTTTTCCTATGAATATCCCCTATATTTCACTATTATTCTGGGCACACAGTTTCTTTTTATCCAGGTGGGAAAGTTCCTCTTTTTGCACTTGCTCAGCCAAGCATTAAGGGACCCTAATTATTGAGAAATGTTTGTTCTTTGGATTCAGAACCTCCCTTGCATATTTATTTTTGTTGTTGCTCTGAAAAAGAGAATAATCACAAAATTAGACATACTTACTTTTCCTCCCATGGCCAGATGAATTTTTGACCCAAATTTTAAAGCCAATACCAGGCACAGAAGGATGGAAATGAACTGAATTTCTAAATAATACAGACTCAGTAGGTTCACATCTTAATGGGAAAAATGTATAAATTCTTAAGTCAGAGAAAGATTTCTCATTAATGGCAAAAAACAAGAAGCAATTGAGTTATGAGACTAAATTTATAGCTAAGGCACCACATATCTGTACACAGACCAATATCCAGGTCAGCCTCATTTTTCATTACTAGGATTGCTGCCTGGGATTGAGCAATATTTTTTGCTTTTCATGGAGGCAGTGTCTGAAAAAAAAGATCTCCCTAGTCATGCCTGCAGGAACAATTAGTTCCTATTTAATTTACCTTTAAGGATAGGGTGACCAGATGTCTGTCTTGTCTCTTCATCTTTTAACCTTTTAAAGAAAAGAATTATTTCTCCCTCTTTCTTGTCAGTCCAATTAAACTCACTTGTTCTCATACATTGAGATAATAAATGCAAAGGACTTTGCATATCTTGAAACCTATATGAATGCTAGTTATGATTCCTATACAACAACAGGATATAAAAGATAAAGTGCTGCACTTGGAGTTAAGAAGATGTAGGTTCAAATCCTCTCCTTAACACCTGCTAGGTGTGTGAGTATGGGCAAGTCATTTAACTCTCTGAGCCTCAGTATCTTTATCTGTAAAATGGGATAATACAGCTTATGTCCATATTGAAAGTTTGTTGTAAAGCTTTAATAAGTTAATGTATAAAAAGTATTTTGTACTTTTGGACCTTAAAGGGCTACATAAATGTCAGCAATTTTATCATCAGCAGCATTGTCATCATCATCATCATCATTACCTATGTAACCTTGGTCAGATTATTTTTCTGGACCTGATTTCCTCAAATGTAAAATATGGATATGGGATGAGATCAGTGGTCTTTAACTTTTTCTGTGTCATGGACCCCTTTGGAAATCTGATGTATCTATGGACTCCTCAGAATAATTTTTAAAAAAAAATTCATAATCGATGCTTACTGTCTTGTAGGGGGGAGGGGAAGGTGGGAGGGATAGAATTTGAAACTCAAAACAAAAAAATTTTAACTGTTTTTCCACATAATTGGGGGAAAATAAAATACAAAAATTCATAATAGAAGGAAATGCTAAATTTCAGATAGATATTAGTGAAAATGAAGTGTAATTTTTTGCCACCCAAGTTAACATACCTCATGGAATCTACACATGGATACCCAAGCATTAAGAACCCCTGGAGTAAATAATTTCAAAGATCTTCTCCAGCTCCAAATCCTATGAATTTAAAGTATCAGACCAGAAGAGTTTCATCAAAAATTATATATCATACTTTACCTTCAGAACCAGAACTAGGGCTAGGCAAGGTGGGTAGCCCACAACAGTGCAACAGGCAAGAAGTGCAATGAAGGCTACTTGGTGATATTTTGTAAACACTAGCAATATTATTAATATTAATAGAGTATTTTAAGATTCACAAAGCACTTTCTACACAACTACCCTGTGATATAGGAAGTACTGTTATTCCCATTATGCAGATCAGGGAACTGAGGCCTAGAGAAGCTAAGTCACGTGTCTAAAGATGCACAGTTTGGAAGTGTGGAGGTCATATATGTTTTAATGGCAGAAAATTCTGCTTCCCATGGCATATAATCATTTATTGTGAAATTCTAATGAGTCCATGATTTTGTATGTGTATTTACAACCCTTTTGTGCCAGCTTAGGTCAGTGAATAGCATGCTGGATTTAGAATCAGGAAATCCTGGGCTCAATCCCATATCTGCCACATTAGCTATGTACCTATCGGCAAGTCGTTTAATGTCTCTGAGCCTCAGTTTCCTCATCCTTAAAATGGTATAATAATGCTCATGTTATTCTTTATGAGTGTTATTATGGGACTTGCATGAAATGAAATATGCAAAGTACTTGCCAGCTTCAAAGCACTATGAAAATGTCAGCTATTGTTTTTATCCTTAGTCTCTGCGATATCTGTCTATGTGTTTTAGAAAATTCTTCACAGAGATCTCTCCAATACTAGACACCTTCTCCCTTCATCTTTTAGTATATTGGGTGTCCTTGAGCTGATCTCTATCTCTTCTCTTTCACTCTTACAAAACCGCCCTACCTATTTTTCTGGTCTTATGTAATCTCACTCATACCTTTCATATCATTTCTTGCTCAGAAATCATTCTTGGGCACCACTATTGGCCTTCCCATTGCCCATTTGAAATTTAATTCTGAGATTATGGTATAGGTTATAGAGTCAGAGAGCATCATGGGGAGAAGACTGGTATTAAAGAGAGATTTTTTGCACAGATAGCAAACACTTTGAGATCATTGAAAGCACTGCGTGATTTCCCAAATGAAATCTAGCTTGTTTTCTTTCTATTGAATGCCAGGACCACCTCATTACCCATCTGTAGTGCTAATCGAAGAGATACACAGTAATTGACTCGTTTGGTGGACTGCATATCCAGCTTGATAGCATCACTTTAGTAAATTGCATTTTCACCTATACAAGTATTTTCAAGTTTCATACATTATAGTAAATGGTCAAAGCCTCTAATGGACAGTGACACCTCAGATAAAACAATTTTCACGGGGCT
Source organism: Vombatus ursinus (assembly GCF_900497805.2). Taxonomy (NCBI): domain Eukaryota; kingdom Metazoa; phylum Chordata; class Mammalia; order Diprotodontia; family Vombatidae; genus Vombatus; species Vombatus ursinus. The sequence goes on along the minus strand of NW_020954562.1, from coordinate 20,545,508 downwards.
GAAGGATGTATGTGGCTGCAGCTGTCAATCCTGGCCTAGGGCACACTGGGGACTTGTCTTAGTTTTGCTCCTCTCCCCATCTGCCTTCCCTACTATTTGTTCCTCCACCCTCAACACCAACTCTGATTCCCATCCCCAGAACAGAGCCAGAGAACATAGTAATAGTGAGATGGATATAGATGAAGAAAGAGAAGGGGAAAAGGAGAGTAGAAACTTAATAGAATAATTGCTTCAAATTTTTCTCTCTTTCATTATTAATTTTTTCTGATCAAAGTTATTTCTCCCTCCTATCTTCTCCTTCCTCCTCTCACTGGAAAACAAATATAAAACTTTTGTAATAAACAAATGAAATAAAAAACCAAATTTCTGCATTGGCTATGCCCCAAAATGTGTGTTTTATTCTGCATATTGTTCTATCAATTTTCTCTCACGAGATAGATGGGATTCTTCATCATTGGTCTTCCAGAATCACGGGTTATCATTGTGTTAATTAGAGTTCTTAAATCTTTCAAAATTTCTTTTAACTATATTGATATTATAGTAAAAATTGTTTTTTAGGATGAATATTGGTTGATGAAAATTAGTGGGCTTTCTTTATGACCTTAAAGATAGTGGTGAGGTGATATACTACCTTATTTAAGTGACTGGGTGACAATTGTTTAGAGCAGGGTCATGAACCCTTTGACAATCTGGGGAAGTCTATTCTGGCTTCCCAATCTGGGCAACACTTCTCAAATTACTATTTTTAAATAAATGAAAGAAATGTTTAATTTTGGTTGAGGTTTGTGAAAATAAAGATTTTTTTTCCATCCAAGTTCATAGACCCCTTCAAATCTATTCCTAGACACCCCCCCCCCTAACCCCAGTAGAATACTTAGACTCAGGAAAACCTGGCTTTGAATTCTGGCTTCTGGCACTTACTAGCTGTGTGACTACAAGTCATTTATTCATTGACTTTAGTTTCCTCATCTGCAAAGTGGGGATAATAATGCCTATACTAGTTGCCTAACAGAGCTATTGTGACAATTACATCTCCTGGGCTCAGAAGTTTGAGGATCCTTCTTCACAGTTTCTAGGATGGGGAGTCAGTAGCTTAAACATGTTTATTAGAGACAGTTTTTCTAAAGGAGCGTAGTGACACTGGTGAGTATGTCTGCACCATTGACTTTGGCCAAACTCAATGATTCCATCACTCCCTTACCCATATCTCTCTTTGGGCTATACTTACTTGAGGCAGCTATGTACCACAGTGGACAGAGTGCTGGGGCTGGAGTCAGAAAGACTTGAGTGGTTATCCAGTTTCAGATGCTTCCTAACTGTGTGATCCTAAGCAGGTCACTTGACTTTGCCCCAGTTTCTTTAATTGTAAAATGGAGATAATAATAATAGTACCTCCCTTTCAGGGTTGTTGTGGGGATCAAATGAGATAATATTTGAAAAGCATTCAGTGCAGCACCTGCCACATCATAGATGCTTATTGAATGCTCATTTCCCCTTCTTCCCCTTGGGGGCAATATAGCTAGTTTCACACCTTGGCCCTTGGATACTAGTTGGTGCTGTCCATGGGGGATATGTAAAATTTTGTGCCAGATGAGTAGTAAAGAATCTGACATCATATGTTTAATTATCAAAACAGTAATATCCTGTTTTTTCCATAGTACTTTATAATTTACATGATATCTTTATGGATATTATTTCATATAATTCTTACAGCTTTGAGAAGCAGATGGAAGCAAGAGTCATTATTTCCATTTTAAAGTAATGCTCAGAGATATTAAATTATTTGCTCAAAATCTCTTGAACTCCGTGATCAGTATCCTTTCTATTGCATTATACTTTTTATATACCTGATAGACCTCCTGGATGAGAGGAAAACATTAAAACCAAATTTGTGGGCTCAAAATTTTTGGACTTATTTGCAAGTTTTATTCAACTCAACTCAAGTCCTTGCAGTAAGATGAACTCTTAAGTAATTTTTTTTTAAAACCAAACCTCATTCTGCAGCAGCAGATAATGCCCATGTTGAGTAAGGAAGCCTAAAACCTTAACAATTAGTGGGCTTATTCCACATACAAATTGATCCAGGTTTTCTCATCTACAACTCTTGCATGCAGTCTGTGCTTAAATTTTGATTACTTCCTCTATCTGCTTTGCCTCCAGCATGGATAATGATTTCTCAACGTTGTTCTCAATATGCTGTAAGTGTTTTTGCCTCAGAATTCCTCTCCCAGAAATGAATTTCCAAAATATATGCAGCACCAGGTCATAAAAATATAAAATAGCAACAGCTATTCCTGCAAAGACAACTCTGTGCATTTATAAAGGTCTTTTAGAAGATAAGATTTATGATAAATTTGGCTTCATGAGACACTAATGATTCCCCAAGATGTGTGTATAATTAGAATAAAATAATTTTAACATTTTATTAAAATACTGGATTATTGAGGATTAACTTAATCTGTAAGTCATGGTATTTGATGTCAGTGGAAGAGATCACAATATATACAATAGTTGAGTTTGACTTGGTAAATATGAAGCTAGTGCTTGAAAATTTTTTGCATTTTAGTTCAATTTTCTCAATTAACAAAATCTATATCATTTTCTTTTCATCCTCATTCCATCTGAAACCAAACCAAACCCTTGAAACAAATACACATAGTCAAGCAAAACAAGTTCCTGTATTGGCCTAGTCCAAATAATCTCTGCCTTGTTAAGGTACTAGAGAATTTAATAAAGGATCATTTTTTAAAAATTTAAATATTGTGTTTTTTCCAATTACATGTAAAAACAATTTTTTAGCATTTGTTTTTCAAAGGATTATTCTTTAAGACAAAGATATTCTACGTATCTTTGGCATTTAAAAAAAAGTTTAAAATAACACATTTGCCAAAGTACTTAGAGTTATATACTAACTATGGACAGACAGACAAATGGACGTTTTGGATTTAAGATTTTTATTTATGTTTATTGGCAATGAAATGAAAATAAAGCCTATATTTAATTATCTGCTTCGGTGGAGGAGAGAATTAACACAGAGAGCAAAACAGAAGGTAGTATTCTCTCTCTTATACACATACATGCTCACCTAACTTTCATGGTTTGAAGTTGACCCATCCTGCATTGAGCCCCTGAATGGGATGAACTAAATGATCTCAAAATCCATCTCACTTTGCATTCACAGCAACTGACTCTTGGGTGGTCTTCCTGGCTTAAATCTCTTCACTTTAATCTATTCCCAACCAGTACTTTATTATATGCTCCTGTTCTTTATCCATATCACCTATTTTGTCCCACTATTATAACCATATATATTGCTGTGGTGTCAAACTCAAATTGAAACCCCAATGGTCCCAGATTAAAGTTCTACTTCTGCTACTTCTGGGCTATGTGACCCTGGGCAAGTCACCCAACCTCATGGTGGTCTGGTCAGCTCTTTAAGACTAGAAGTGTCACAGTAAGCACTGACCTCTCTTTCCTCTTGCCTGACTCTTAGTTCTTTAGCCACATCTAGAATTTCTTTTTCTTATTTGTTCCTCTCCTCTTCTGTCCTGTCCTTTCTTCTCTCCTCTCTTCTCTTGTCCTCTCCTCTTCTCCTTTTCCTCTCCCTCTCCCTTCCCCTTCCCATTTCCTTTTATTTCTTTTCCTCTTCCTTTTCTCCTTACCCCTTTCCCTTTCCCTTTTTCCTTTGCTTGGCATATGCTGGGGACGTTGCAATCTTGTTGACTTTCTTATAAGCCATGACAGAATAAAAAATACAGCTGAAGAAAACCCATGTCACTTTATACCGAGACATTTTAACTCTTTCTGGGAAAGAGACAGGGAATAAACATTTATGAGTGACTATTATTTGCCAGGCACTGTGCTAAGCCTTTTTTTTAAAATAAAAATTACCTCATTTAACTCTCGCAACAACCTTGTGGGATAGGTGCTATTATTATCCCTATCTTACAGTTAAGAAAACTGAGATTAACAGAAGTTAAATGACTTGCCCAGGTTCACATAACTAGGAAGTATCTGAGGCCAGATTTGAGCTCTGGTTTTCCTGACTCTAGGGTCAGCACTCCATCCACTGTGCTACCAACTGCCTCTTCTAATCAGCAAAGGAAAAGAAGCCAGTGATCCATTCTACAGGAGAAAGTTTTAGAAATGTTCTTAGTGAAAATCATGTACTATGACCCAAGACAATTCAAAAATATTTGAACTTAGAATTGGAACTTAGAAATAAAAGGATGTAATCTAATATGGAAATTCATTACTTCATTCCTTGGTAATTAACTAATTCCATAGCATGAGATAATTTACCATATTCTGTGCTCCAAGAGTGATGGCTGATGCTCAAAGGGATCAAGACCACGTCAGCCATTGACAAAAATAGAAGGATGTTGGGTAATGTAGCTAAAGCTTGGGAAGGGAAGTAATCAGAAGATATTTAAATCTATGCCAGATATTCTGAATCATGCTGGTCTTTTGGGGGGGAACGAGACACCGAGATGGAGTCTGGGAACATAGCTACAAAGCAACTGCTTATGCAGAAATACTCAATACAAATGGTTAGGGTCAAGGGCAAAGGTTGTTGAAGGTGGACATTAGTAGGGATTATTATAAAAAGCAAATTTAATGAATCAACATGACATGATCTTTCTGTCCTCTTTTTCATTTTTGTTTTTTTTACTGTCTGGCTATTTCCTTTATCCCAATGACTGCCTAATTTGTGTTATTCTAATCTGCATATACATCAGATCTCCCACCCCTGTTAGACTGTAAACTCCTTGAGGTCAGAAACTTTTTCATCTTTATATCCCCATTACTTATATCTTATATACCTTATATATCTATATATCTATAAAGTATATGTATATATACTTTATATCCCCAATACTTAGCCCATAGCAGCCACTTAATAATATATTGATGATGGTGGTTGCAGAAATATGTAAGACATGCTAATGCAATTATTTATAACTAATTCATAGAAAGGCTTTACAATGAGTCCAACAAGGGGAAACAGTGATTGATCAAAACATTTTTGATAAGGATACTAGTCTTTGTATTACAGCCAGTGAGATGTTGAAAATATAGCTCAACTGCTGTTGTTATGTTTTGTATTCAGCTAGAAGTGTATGATGGTTGTAATAGATGATGCTTTGTCATGTGAAAAGAATGTTGGGCTTGATACTATGAGATCTACATCCAAAGTCATTTTCACCTTTGGTTTTCCCATCTGTAAGATGAAAAAGTTCAACTGGATCTCTGAGGTCCCTTCTAGCTCTAAAAGTCGCATGAGTATATCTAATATAATTGTTCAAGAATTTGAAAAAAGAATTCAAGCTTGCTTGGGTTTACGCCCATTTCAGGAGAAATAAGAAGTTCACCCTAGTTCTAGGGTGAACTAGAATGATATGGCATCACTATCAAGTTGCTCCATATTTTGGGGAATCCTTATATGATATTGAACGTCTGGGATTCATCAGGAGAGACTCGTTTCTGTACGTATGAGTCCAGTAATAAGGATTGGCTCATTTACCCTTTCTGTGTTTGCTTCCACACTTAAAAAAATTGGGAGTCAGGTAATAATGCCTTTCCTATTTAGTTTGTAAGGCTATTATGAAGATGAAATTGAATGTAAACTGTCACCCATGTGAAAGTTCTTTGAAAAGTATGAAGTATTATAACTGATATTAATATTGAGCTCTAATGTATACATATTTTTACATATACATTTATACATACATATGTATATATACATATGTGTATATATATGTATATATACACATATATTTATACATATATATTTTGATCCTCATATCAAGGTACAAGTATTATTGTCCCTGCCTTACAGATGAGGCTCCAAGAGATTGTAATTTTTTTATTGGTCATATAACTAGAAATGGTCAGAGTTAGAACCACAATCCCCCAATTACTTTGAATTTGCTTTCTGCATATTTTGTATTTATTTACCTGTATCCATATATCCATGCTCTTTCCTCAACATAGAATGTAAGCTCTTTGATGGTAGGGATTTTTTTTTTTGGTATCCTAGTACCCAGTGCAATGTCTGGCACATAGTAGGTGCAGAAAAAATGTTTGTAGGATTATTAAATTGATCAACTATTATAAAAAGGGGTTACTTAGTTACTTTATAGTCTTGTTTACCTTCTTAAAAACACAATGTAACATCAAAGCTGAAGTCCCAAATTTATCAGACTTTTTTATTTCTTCCCAGTCGTCCTTTAGCCCAGAGAATAACTGACTGCAAAAGACATGCAATCAGCAGTCTTATCTACTCATTCAGCATAAATTTGTACTTGCCTTTTGCCACTAAAGAGAATGACTCTAATCAAGGCTGAAATATAGATTGCATTTCTTCTGCTGGAGCAGACAAAGAGTCTACTTAATGAGAACATCTTGGTGCCATATGTATTCACTTCCCTGGAGCTACTTGTAGACTTCAAGGCTAAGGAAGTGGGATTTAGAGTATATAGTGAGTGATAGTGGAAGGCCCATGTTCCATGGCAGGAGCTCCAACTTCTTTCAAGTAATTGTAGAAGGGGCCACGGGGACAGGAGGCAGAAGAGAAGAAACTCATTTGTTGTCACCTAGGGCACATCCAGAAATGAGCAGTTTTGCATCAGAGTAGAGACAAATGATTTCTCTCAGTGTGAGAAAATCACTGCTGAGAATGAAATAGCGACCATTGTTCTTTTTGAACTACCAAGTAAAGAAAAGTTAGACACTCTATCCTACAAATAGAGGATCTGAATACTAAACCACAGAAAAGAGTAATTTTATGTCTGAAACTTCATACTTTCACCTTTCTATGAAGGAACTTCTATAATAGTGAGCTATGAAATTCTTAGTATAAACTCTTTTGGGAGCAGGGCCTTTTTATGGGATTAGAGAACCTTTCCTTTCTTTTGTGTTAAAGCTCTGCCTATTTTTTCCTTTTGAATTTAGAATGAGTCATAGTACAATTAAAATTGGAATTTTGCTTAAAGTTTGGGGGAAGGCTCATGGTTACACACAGGGAAAGAATTTGTCACTTATGAAAATAGGACTGAACTTCACAAAATTGCTGTGATGTCATGAATCCATTAATCTACACATAAGAATAAATGTTAACCTTTGGGTACACTGAAACTGAGTTACATTATTCTCTGAATTATATGCCCACAGGGAATGTTCATACATTGAAGGGGACTAGATGAGCTCCTGTCCTGTCCAGCTTTAATGTAATGTAATGGGTCAATCAATCAACTTTCATTAAGCGCCTACTATGTGACAGGTACTGTACTTTGTGCTGGGGATACAAAAAGAAGCAAAAGACAGTCTCTACCCTTAAGGAATTTATAATCTAATGGAAGAAACAGAATTAAAGTAATTCTATACAAAATACACAAAACACGCTATATACAGGATAAATAGGAAATAATTAATAGAGGGAAGGCACTAGAATTAAGAGAGGCTGGGGAGGGCTTCCAGAAAAAGATGAGATTTTAGCCAGGGCTTGAAGGAAGCCAAAGAGATTAGTAGGCAGAGTGGAGATGGAAAAGTGTTCCAGGCATTGGGTTCAGTTAGTGAAAATCTGCAGAGCCTAGAGAATGCCTGTTTTGTTCCTGGAACAGCCAGGAGGCCAGTGTAAAAAGTAGCAAGAAATATCCTAGGCACTGGGGATACAAAGACAAATAAGAAACAATCCCCATTCTCAAGGATTTTACATTTTATGGGGGGAGTCAGAATGTGCATATATAAATATGATGTATGCAAAATATATAAGATAAATACAAGGTAATTCTTGAGGGAGGGGCACGACTGAGAGAGACCCTGAGACCTTGAGGGCAGCCTTCCTCTTATGGACTTTTATTGAAGGTCATAACTGTACAGATTCTAAACTGACAAACTAGAAGAGCCAGCTGATGCTGGAAGGATCTATTATAATAAGTTGTGACTTCATTCAACCACCAGTGCATGCATTTAGTTTGATTATTTCACTTTTTGATGTTCTGTTGTATGAAACTTTTTTCTTTTGAATTAATTTTATATTATAAAGGGTTTTTTTATTACAATGGTTTCATATAGAAGGTATATCTTGAGCTGAGTTTTGAAGGAAACTTGGAGTCCTAAGAGGCAGAAGTGGGAGAAATTCACTTCAGGTATGGGGTACAGCCAATGCAAAGGTTTAGAGATGTGACATATGGAGGGTTGTGTGAAGGCAAGGTTAGTTGGACCACAGAATGTGGGATGAGGAATAATGTAGAATGAGGCTATATAGGAAAATTGGAGCCAGATAGTGAAGGGATTAAATGCCAAATAACATAAGTACCATGTGCATACTTCATGAGATTTGGTCCTTCATTAGGATAATCCACATACCTATATTTTAAAGCTCCTTGCCCTGACATAATCTTTGTATGAGGAAAGTTTATTGTCCTAGGTATTTCAGACAGTAATATAAATTTTGGAGACAAATAGTAGTAGACGGTGCTTTTTTTTTTTGACAGCAGAGCAAACTCTCTCTGGTAGAATGTTTCCAAGATATTTCCATTTGATTCAATCTTTTCCATAATATGCTTGGAGGTTATCCAACTGATCTTTCAGATTATACTTGTGGAAACAGTGAGACGGAAGGACAAAATGAATAGAGTTTCTTTCCTACTTGCAACTGAAGGTTGACTTATGCTAAAGGCACGGTAAGTTCCAGAAACTAATTCCAGACTTCTGGAGCAATGTTTCTTAACTCAATCTGTATAGGTAAAATGCTTAAGGTCTCTACTCTTCACTGTTTGCTCTTAGTAGTCTCATAGTAGTCACTCAAGTGGAGGAAACAGAGGTTGAGGGGAAAGGGAGAAGGAAGTCAGTTTTTAAAAAGTTTAAAAGATTCAAAAGGTTTTAAAAGGGGCTTTAGCAATATAAATGAATAGATCAAGAAAACATTTGCCAGTTGAGAAATAGTGTTCCCTGATAGGATATTCTCCCTTTATCATACGTGGAACATATATGGAGATTTAATTACTCCGTAGAATGTAAATTCCTTTAGGGCAGAGATAGATTTTTGTCTTTGCATCCCTAGCATCTAGCAGAGCACCCTGAACGTAGTAGACACTTCATAAATCTTTGTTTATTGGATTGAGTTACAAATGTATATCATGGAGTAAAGTAGAGGTAACTGGAGTGACTTCCAAATAGGGTGATAAAATTTAGCTTGGAATGAGGATACATACATGTAGATATGTTCTAATGAAGAGGGAAAGAGAAAAGAATACCTAGAGGGCCACATGTGGCCTAGAGGCTGCAGGTTCCTCACCCCTGGTTTAGACATTGTTCAAGCTTTAGTAGCTTAAAACTATATTAAGACTTTTTGGGACACCCTATATGTTGTTCTCATATGACCCAAACTGCATCTCTGTGAGGTAGCTATTAAAAGTTCTATTATTCCTCTCCCGCCCCACCCCCTTTTTACAAACTGAGGCCCAGAGATATGAATTCACTTGTCCTTCATCACATAGCTCCTAAGTCAAAGAAGGTCTGAAGGTTCCCCACACCTGTTCTAGAGCCTTTCCATGAAGATTATAGGTTGGCTTGTTTGTCAAGCAGACAAATGTCACCTTGCGTGCTATTCTCTCTCTCTCTCTCTCTCTCTCTCTCTCTCTCTCTCTCTCTCTTCCCCCCTCCCCCTTTCTCTCTCTATTCCATTTCAGACTATCAGGATCAAATAACTTAGGGCAAATAACATAATAGGCCTTAGCAATGACTGGATTCCATTCTTTTGAGATCCAGAAGAATTTGTTTGAGATCATTATAGTCAGAAGGCTGCTTTACTTTTTTCAGGAATTTTGGGGGAGGGGATAGGAATTAGATAGAAAATTATGTAAGATCCCTATCTTAGAGTTCTGCCAGGAGCTACATTATGTTACCACCCATGTATCAAAAGCAAATATTGATTTATAGGAATGAAAGGCACCTGTTTTAGTGCCCATTGATGGATTTTACTTCATTGGCAAAAAACAAGCTAGGAAGATGATCCCTGACATTAAGGAGTTTATTTCCTACTGGGATAAGGTAACACATAAAAGAGAGGTTAAGGGGGAAGGAGACTATACAAAGCAGAATACCATGATTATTGGTTTGGATCCTTCCAAGGATTTAAAGCTTTTCCTCCTACTGCTGTAGACAGGAGATCCAGCTCAGTCTTGGAAAATCAGATAAATGGCTCTTTGGCCTAATCTTCAGGGATTATCACCATTTATGTATATGCCTTACCCTGGCACTTGGTGCAGCACAGAACTTGACTGTGGACCTCATACAAACACCTAGGCAAATGTAAATATGCCACCTGAAATCCTGACTGCCTTCTTCAGATTTAGCTGAGAGAAGAGCATAGTGGCAGATAGGAAAGAAATACCAAACACTCTAGCTTAGCCACTGCAAAATTCCTGGCTTCTATTCCTGAACCTTCCTGCACATTACACTGCAAACTTTATAGAAGATGGGCTGGTTTGACAACTTTATGCTGGCATTGAATGCAATTCAATTTAGCTTAAAACAATCTCTTCTTCTGTGAATTATGTGTTTGTAGAGTCTCCAAATACCATCTTTGGTTTAACCCTAGCTCTGTCCCTATGTTTGTGCCTGTTGCTGAAACCTCTTTTCTCTCTGGAGTTGAAGGTACTTATTTTCAGTTGCTTCTTTGTCCAGAGATCAGATATAAGCGATTTTCATCTCTAAGTTCTTCAACATATGAATAAGATATCTATTATTTTCATTTTAGTTTTCTGCGATCAGTCCTTTCACAACTGCTTCGTTCCTAGTGGTATGACTCCACCCTTGGCAAGAGATAATATTGTAAGGTAAAAGACTATGGAGCCTTCTTCCTTCTGAAGCCAAGTTCCCCCAGGTCCCCCAACTCCCAAAAAAACCTCAGTCTTTGGGTTCTTCTTTTGTTATTTTCCATTCCAGATAAACGGAATGGAGTATTCTTGACCTTGTGAGTTTAGAAAAGTCAGGAGGGTGTCAGTCTTCAGAGGGTCCTTTGCTATCATAGTATTCCAGGCCAGGTTTTGCACCCAGCTTAGCATTGATGTCCTGAGGAGCAAGGAGTGACCTTTGGGACTCCAACCAGTGATACTTGGGACAAGGTTTCCCCAGCAGTCAGTCTGCCTTTGGATGTAAACTTGGTGACATCAATGCTACGTAGGAACTGAGCTAAGAGGAAGCCTACTTTTCACTGAATCCCCTTCCCCTCATAGCTTAGGAGTATGCCCCCAAGATATTGGGGGAAAATATTTGTACATTTGTTCTTTTTATAACTTTGAAGTCAATATCCCTTTATAAAAGCTAAAAAAAAGCCCCCCCCTACAAGCACCATTTCGCTTTATTTTTAACAAAATCCCATTTCAATTCAATAAGCATTTATTATGTGTAAGGCTGTGTGGTATGATGGAAAATATGTAGGATCATCAATGAACTTGGGTTCAAATCCCAGCTCTGCCACTGGTCACCTGTGTGACCTTGGAAAATCCCTTCATCTCTCTGGGCCTCAGCATCCTCCTGAGCAAAATGAAAGGGGTTGGACTAAATGACTTCTAAGATCCATTTCTGTTTCAAATCTGATCCTATGAACCTATTACAGCTGGACACTGAGGAGAGAAACACAAAATGGGAAAGCGGGCCCTGCCTCCAAGAGTTATTGTCCTGAGAATCATCCCAAACACGTGGTTTGAAGTCATTAGACTATTTTACCTGTCAAACTTTTCATTTTTATTTTTACAATGAAGAGAATTCAAAGTGTGTATGTGTATGAGAGTGCATGTGTATGTGTATTATCTTATATTTATATATGTATGTGTGCATGTGTGTATCACCTCATATTTGTGTATGTGTATGCGTGTGCATGTGTGTGAGAATCCATGTGTATGTAGATTACCTCCTATGTATATGCATGTGTATGCATGCATATTATCTCATATTTGTATATGTATGTGCACAGACACATGTGTGAGTGCATGTGCACATACCTCACATTGATATATGTAGAGTGATTTTCCTCTGCCTCCATAACCTCCACGAATAATAGTCCTGCAAAGAGTGGGATTGCTCAGGAGCAAGGAGAAGGTAGAATCCTGGAGCTGGAGCCAGAAGGAGACTCAGAGGTGATCGAGACCCACCTCCTCATACTGAAGGTGGGGAAACTGAGGCCCAGAGAAGTGAAGAGATTTTCCAAGGCCACTCAGGCAGTGAATGTCGGATCCAGGACTAACCTCAGGTCCTCTCATGACAACAAGCACTCTTGGCTTTACCTGCTTCTTCTAGTCATGAGCACTGAGTCTGGAGCCGGAGGATTTGGCCTCAAACTCTATCTCTAATACTCATTACCTGTTTGACCTTGGATGATTTACATAACCTCCTTGGTCCTCAGTATTTTTTCTTAATCTGTAAAATGAGGGGACTAGATGAACTAACTGGCCTCTAAAAAGCCTTCTATCTCTAGGGTTCTCTGATCCTAATCCAAGCAGAACCCTTGTAGAGGGTTGAGAACCTAGGAGAGGGGGAAAATAAAGCCCTATTACTGACAATGGCCTGAAAAAAGGGAATATTCCACTTTCTCTTACCCTGCTATACCCTTCATGACTAATTTCTAGAAAACACATTAAATGTTGATCTTGGTGGTGGGGCAGCTAGGTGGCACAGTGGATAGAGCACCGGCCCTGAAGTCAGGAGGACCTGAGTTCAAATCCGACCTCAGACCAAACACTTGACACCTACTAGCTGTGTGACCCTGGGCAAGTCACTTAACCCCAATTGCCTAAAAAAAAAGAAATGTTGATCTTGGGGATAAAAAATGTAATAAACTCTTCCCTTTAAATTTGTAGCGTTTTGAATCCTATTTCCATGGCCACATCCTTAATAAATGCTCTTATTAATAGCGCAATAGCTTCCACGTACACCTTCTAACCTCTATTCTCTCTCATCTTTCATTTATTGTTCACACTGCAGCTGCTGGATAAACTTTGTTAGGCACAGGCTTGAACATTCTACCAGGTCACTTCTTTGCTTAAGCCATTCAATAACTCTTCTCTGCTTATTGAATAGCTCCAACTCTGTAGTCCATCAATGCCCTTTACTATCTGATATGTTAGCTTTCTACTAATGGTGATGCAGTGGATAAAACACAGAACTTAGAGTCAAGTAGACCTGAGTTCAAATCCTGCCTTTGATGCTTACTAACTGTATGACCCTAGGCAAGTTTAAAAAATGGCTCTCTGTGCCTCAGTTTCTTCATCTATGAAATGGAGATAATAGTAGAACCTGTATCACAGGGTTGCTATGACGGTCAAAAGAGATAGCATATCAAGTGCTTTGCAAACCTTGAGGTCCTATATAAATGCTAGCTATTGTTATTATTTCTAATCTTACCCTATACTCCTCTCCTCCACTCTAGGCTTTAGTGATTAGACGTTTTTCTGTCCCACACTTTCTTGCTTCCATGGTTCTGCTTAAGCCTTTTGATTAGAATGTTCTCCTTTCTCCCAACCCCACCCAACACCCAATCTGCCCGTTAAAATTCTACCTCTTCTTTAAAATCTAACTCAAATGCCCTCCTTGTCTCCATAAAACCTTGCCTCACTCTTCCCTTCCCAGGTCAATAACAACCCCTTCTCAATCCAATTGCTAATCATCTCTTTTATTATTTGATTTGTGTCTTTCTTAAATACTGTTTAGATTGATTCTTCACTATCAATTTTCTGACTACTTGTACCCTTTCAGTTATCTTGAAAAAAAATCAAAATTAATATTACTTTGCATTCCTACTGTATTGATTCTACAATGTAATTGATTTTATGCTATATTGATCTTTATAATTGAGTCTGTATTTGCCTAAAGTTGCCTTTCTATGTCCTTTGGTAGAGCTCAGAAATTTAGATTTCCCTCTGAGTTAGTTATAATTAAAAGAAAACTTGTTATCCCTCATAACTTCAGCTCCTGAAAAATTCCAGGACATCTGTTATCTGTCTTGGAAGGCTATAAGCTAACCTGGTATATTTCCACAAGATATATTGTCTGTCCTTGCCTGATCTTGTACAATTAGGGGAACTTTTCTCTTTTCCAAGGAAAGAGCAATTTTGGTAGTTTAGATCCCTTAGCAAAGATTACAAGATTCAGATGGGTTCCATAAAACAATGAACATTTCTTAATTGTCAGAAAGGGGTCATTACTAGCCCAATGTGGGTGCTAGTCTGCTTTCTTTAAAATCATGTTGGCCCCATCCCCACAATACTATCTATCCTGAAACATTGCATTGTCTTCCCTACCTACCCAACTCTGTACTTCCTAAAACTATATGAAGCTTAGTAAGCCCTACCTTGGGTCTTTGGTTATTGAGACATCATAGATCCAACTTAGTGGTTACTGCTAGCCTAATACACTGATCATGCTCAGATCATTATCTCTCAATTTGCCTTAATTTTCAAATGTAACAATTTACTAAGACTGGAACAAATTTGTTAAGGGCCAATATTCTTTTTATTACCACTTTTGGTGGTAGTGGCCACAATAGTGATTGGTAATAAAAACAAATTAGTTTGTTTGAGAGAACTGTATTTAGTGAGTCATGCAACATATAGACTATGAAGGGGAAATGTTTAGCTCAGCACGAATATGCAAATCCATGAAAAATAACTCCCATATAATGAAATGAAATGAAAGGCAATATGCTATAGGGGATAGGGAGTTATTTTTGAAGTCAGAAAGACCTAGATTCAAGTCCTACCTCTTTCAGTGACTATGTGGCTTTGGGCAAATCACTTGACCTCTCATTGCTTTAGACAACTCTGTAAGACTATCTGGAGAAGGTGCTAAACTGCATTGTTATAGGGGTTTCCTCATCTGGTGTTCTCCATACCAATGAAATCGTGTCTAATCCCTATGAAAATTTTAAAATTATCTCTGAAAAGGATGGAAATGGACTGCCAGTTAATATCTGTCTTTGGCCCTTTCAAGCATGCCATGAAACTTCTAAATAGAAGTTTAAACCTTAGTGTCCTTTTGACTGCCATGGGAAGAAGAGAGGTGGGGGGAGGAGGAGAAGAAAGCAGAGAGAGGGGTAAAGTGAAATTTTTGGTATTTTGGTTTTCCAGAAGAGATAGATTCTATCATTGCCCTGATAGACTGTAAGCTCCTTAAAGATGGGGATTGTTTCATATCAGAATACTTTGTTATATCCCAATTAATCTTTGCATGAGATACAAACTGTGAAGTTTGGATTCAGTCTTTGTGTTACCAACCAGTAGGACAATTCCTGGCACATACTAATAAATGCTTTTTGATTGCCTAGAGGGAAGAGACAGCAAACCAAGGTGACTCCAGAAAAACTGTGGCTAAAGACCTACTATTTCTGGTCAAGTTCGGCTAAATGGTAGAATCCAGGCCTGCTCATTTTTGCCCACTTGAGAACTGGAGGGTGACATCATAATTTATATTTTACAAACTCTGCCAGATCTGATGCTCAATGAATGTGTGTCTCTTTTTCAAATGAAGGCTTCACTTTTTAATCAAGGGGATCCTTCCCAATTCATGACACAGTGACACAGTGCTTAATAAATGGTGAAGGACTGATTGATCCTATCAACATGACTTAGTTTCTTGGATGATACCAAGTAGGGCTAGGTGAGACTTTATCATTTGTCCTCTTCACCTTCATTCCAAACAGCTGGGAGGGTGTCAGCTATTAGTTATGATATTGTCATGGATCCCTGACTAGGCAAGTGCCCAGCATTATTGTGAATCATCTCGTAGGATCATAGATTTAGAAATGGAGGGGACCTTAGAGTCCATTGAATCTAACCTCTTCATTTTATAGATGAAGAAACTGAGGTACCAATACTTAAATTAGTTGCCTATGATCACACAGCTAGTAAGTATCTGAGGCAGGATTGAACCCAAGTCTTCTTATCTCTAAATCCAATGACCTATCCACTATTCCATGCCATCTCATATTAAGGTTCTTTGTAGAAATGCTATTCTCCATCAGACTATAAGCTCCATGAGGGTATGGACTCCCTGCACCTAGGATAGTTCTTTGAAAATAGTAGTAACTTCAATGTTTGTGTTAGAACTGAAGTTAATGCTATTTATGTCCTAATATGTAATGTGTTTTGAAGATACGTGACTAAACTTTTTAATAGTTTCAATCTGGCAAAATCAATTCTAAATATGGACAAACTGATGTGTGAAAAATGGGAGAAAAGGAAATTCTAAGTTCCTGACCTACTGCTTAAGTTAGAGAGAGAAACTTTGAGGTATGTATTTAACAATCACAATAGAATTGAGAACTTATCTGTAATTCTTATTCATCTTCACTTACTTTGCCTGACATCTGGTTTCTCAGAAACCAGATAAGATGAAACATTCCAGTCTTGCTTCACAAGTTTACCATATTTTTCTTTTATTAAGGTGACAAAAAACATCAAGCATATGGTTTCTTTATTTAAAATAAAATATTTATTGTATAATACTGCATAAAGAACGGGAAGAGGAGAGACTTAAAGCAGGCAGGAATGACCCAGCTATAGCAAATTAATATAGTATAAGTTTGTCACTTGAAAAATGAAGGTGAATTATACTGGTGGAGTCAAATGATTGATATCACCATTGAAAGGGTGTTAAGTATTAAATATTTAAATGTATCCCTAAGTGAGAATAAAGTCTCTCTGAGACTTCAGGTGTCACAGGTTTGTCAGAAAAAAGAATTCCTACCTTAGATTAATAATTTTCAGGCTCCTTAACTAACAACAGTCAATTTGACAGGCCTACAGATGGCATAAACTAAACTAAATTATTCTCTCCAAGATTTTCTTAATCAAATAGTACCTATTAAAATTATCATGCTATGTTAGGAATTATTTTGGTTTGAGGACAATTTCAAGGATATTCTATATGGAAGTGATCTTAGAAAAGCATACTTTTTTGTGTGCAAAAGATGTTAATTTCTCTCATGTAGTTGTGTGAGTTAAGAACTTAGATTCTATTCTTGTTTGGCCTTCATTTCCTAATTTGTAGAATTGGGATTGTATCTGTTCTAACTCACAGAATTATCATGTAAAAGTAAAAAACGTTGGAATTTATTTATTATGGAGTATGTTAAGATATTATAGTAATGCCCTTTGTACTCTGTTGCCTTGCTTTGCAGAATACTTTGTTATATCCCAATTCGTCTTTGCATGAGATACAAACTGTGAAGTTTGGATTCAGTCAAAGGGCTGTACTTGAGAACCTAGAGGGCCACATGTGACCTTGAGACTGCAGGTTCC
The DNA here is from genome assembly GCF_900497805.2 of Vombatus ursinus. NCBI lineage: Eukaryota > Metazoa > Chordata > Mammalia > Diprotodontia > Vombatidae > Vombatus > Vombatus ursinus. The sequence continues at coordinate 20,528,205 of NW_020954562.1, read as the reverse complement.
CCACCCGTGGTAGGTTCACTAGTTAGCCTGATAGAGTTACTTATTTCTTCCTAAGTAGAAGAAACCACACAAATAGTCCTAAATAGATATGAATTATGAAACCAACCAGATACCCTCAGGTATAGATAACTGGCACAGAGCATATAGCCTACTATATTTCACTAAATTCTTTTTTATCTTTGTTTTCCTCCTGGCCCTGTCTCTGACTTTCTGCCATTCCAAATCAGGCCTTCTCTAGTGCTTGCTCATCCCAGAAGTTCTCTCAGAGCCTGTGACCCCCTTGCCCTGGAAGAGCCAAGCCTCTTTTCAGCCTGTTCACCCTCAACTTCTCTTCCCCTTCTCCCATGGGTGAGCTCCTCTGGGAACTCCATTGTGTGAAAGGGCCATGGTCAGTCGCCCTTAGTTACCTCCCTGGTCTGTTCTTGGCTTTTTGGACTTCCAGACCCTGCCCCTGGGCCACATACCATCTTCCATTGCTGTTTAGCTTCCTTTTGTGCCCTCTCTTCTCTCATTGGAATGTAAGCTCCTTGAGGACAGAAGCTGCCTTTCTTTTTGCTTGTATTTGTTTCTTCCTGCTTAGCAGATTGTCGCACACATAGTACATGTTTAATAAGTGTTTGTTTCCTTTCTTCCTACAAATGTTAATTCTGTTCCATTTTCTATAAATATTAAACTAAAGAATAAGGATGAATAGATCACTAATTGTTGTCATTTGGTCATTTTAGACTCTTCATGATCCTATTTAGGCTTTTCTTGGTAAAGATACGAGAATTGTTTGTCATTTCCTTCTTCAGTTCATTTTACGGATGATGGCCTGAGGCAAACAGGGTTAAGTAACTTGCTCAGGGTCACATAGCTAGTAAGTTTCTGAGGTAGGATTTGAACTCAGGTCCTCCTGAGTTCAGGGCCAGCACTCTATCCACTGGGCCCTACACTTAGATTGGCTTAAATTGGAAGAGAAAATGGAAAGATTTAGTGCCTCATACCAACTCACTTTCTATAGTCTCTATGACTATTTCATCAGTCTGCAGAAATTTTCTCTTTTTAACTGGCACAATCCTTCCTAGTTCCCAGTCTTTGAAGGCTGAAACTGTTTAAATTTTGCATTAAATTGCTTATTCTTTAAACACATCACTGGATATCCTGCTGCTTTATAATCTGGTCATTAGTGGGTCAGAAATACTGACACAAATGGTTTCTTTCCTAAAGGAGTTTTTAATTTTTAAAATCTTTAACAGCTTGCTATCCTCCAAGCCCACTGATACTTTCTCCAGTCTCCTCTTCATGCTCCCACTCTCCCACTATCTCTACCCCAGCGGAAATGTGGACTCCCCCTCCTGATTCTACACAGCCCTCTCCCCCTCTTCTCTCCATAAACCTTCTGCCTTATCTTTCCAAGAACCAAGCTTCCAAGTTCAGTTACATCTGGTAGTCTTAGGGTGGGGAGACAAGGGAGGCTTCCAGCATTCTATTATGTGTCTTACCCCATTAGAACTGTAAGCTCCTTGTGGGAAAAGATTGCCCCTTTGGCTTTTGTATCCTCTCATTTGTATTCCTTGCACTTTGCACAACACCTGACACATAGCCTTAATAAATTATCTATTTATCAGTCTATCAATCTATTATTTTTCTATAGAACACATTTAAACAAAAAAGGTACTTGAATAATCAGATGGATTTGTGATCTCTTGACATGTCTGCCCATCCTGTATGATTCTCCTTTTTAGTATTAGCACCTCCTGTCCCCTCTCCTAGGCTATTAAAAATTACCCTGCATTATGTGTGCAATTTTAAAAATAGGTATCCTGAGGGAACGGAGCCAAGATGGCGGAGGGAAAGCAGTGACTTACATGAGCTCTCCCCCCAAATCCTTCCAAATACTTATAAAAAATGACTTTAAACAAATTCTAAAGCAGCAGAACCCACAAAAAGATAGAGGGAAACAAATTTCCAGCCAAAGACAGCCTGGATGGTTGATCAGAAAGGTATATTGCGCCAGGCAGGGAGAGGAGTGCAGTTCAGCGTGGGTGCGCAGGCCACAGTGACCCTGGAGCAGGCCTCAGAGGGCTGAGTTGAGGGCAGCTGTGGTGGTTTCCAGACTTCTCAACCCATGAACGCCAAAGACAACTTAGAAGGTCAGTGGGAAAAGTCTGTGACTGCGGTGAGAGAAGGAGCTAGGTCTCAGCCGCCCCGAGGGCAGCGGCTGGCTTCTGAGTTTCTGGCCCACAGACTGAGGGGGAATTGAGTGGCTGATCAGAGGGGGAGTGCAGGGTTCTCTTTGCCAGTGCTGAGGCAGGAATCTCTTGCTTTACCAGTGCTTGGATCTGGGTCACAGTTCTGAGGGGCTGTCCTGAGGGCAAGGAGGAATGCTGGTGTGGCAAAGCTTGTTGTGGCAGTGGAGAGAAACACCTCGCCCCTTATCATAGCACCTTGGAAAAACTGAAAATTTTCAGGTCCCTAGAAGTATCTCTGAAAACAGCTGTACAAACCCCCAAAGCTTGGGACAGTACATTCTCCACATTGGAAGCAGACTTTTACCTTGACAAAGAGTTTAAAACTCAAGTAATTGGCCAGGATCATGAGTAAGCAGCACAAAAAGAGTCAGACTATATTATCTTACTTTGGTGACAAAGAAGATCAAAACATACAACCAGAAGAAAACAACGAAGCCAAAGCTCCTACATCCAAAGCCTCCAAGAAGAATATGAATCAGTCCCTGGCCTTGGAAGAGCTCAAAAGGGATTTTAAGAAGCAAGTAAGAGAAGTAGAAGAAAAACTGAGAGTTTTGCAAGAAAATCATGAAAAACAAGTCAACAGCTTGCTAAAGGAAACCCAAAAAAAGTACTGAAGAAAATAACTTGAAACAATACTTGAAACAATTCAAGTATTGTGGAAACACAATCAGGATAACACAAGATTTAGCTGCTTCTACGTTAAGGGACCACAGGGCATGGAATATAATATTCCAGAGGACAAAAGAGATAGGATTACAACCAAGAATCACCTACCCAGCAAAACTGAGTATAATTCTTCAGGGGAAAAAATGGTCATTCAGTGAAATAGAGGACTTTCAAGCATTCTTGATGAAAGGACCAGAGCTGAATAGAAAATTTGATTTTCAAATACAAGACTCAAGTGGAACATGAAGAGGTAAACAGGAAAGAGAAAATCATAAGAGACTTATTATAGTTGAACTGTTTACATTCCTGCAAGAAAGATGATACTTGTAACCCATGAGATCTTTGTCAGTATTAGGGTAGTTGGAGGGGAAAAAATTATATGTATGTATATATATAGATATAGATAGATAGATAGAGGGCACAGGGTGAATTGAAAATGAAGGGGTCATATCTGGAGAATAAAATTAAGGGGTGAGAGAGGATTATTCTAGGAGAAGGAGAAAGGGAGAGGTAGAATGGGGTAAATTAACTCACAAAAAGAAACAGAAAAGAAAAGGCTCTTACAGTGGAGGAGAAATGGGGGAAGATGAGAAGGAATGAGTGAATCTTATTCTTATAGAATTTGACTTAAGGAAGGAATAACATACATACTCATTTGGGTATGGAAATCTGTCTTACCCTACAGGAAAATGGGGGGGGGAAGGGGACAAGAGAGTAGGGGGATGATAGAGAGGAGGGCAGATTGGGAAAAGGGGTAATCAGAAGCAAGTACTTCTGAGGAGAGTCAGGGTCAAAAGAAAGAATAGAATAAATGGGGGGTGGGATAGGATTAAGGGAAATAGAGTTAGTTTTTCACAGCATGTCTACTATGGAAGTGTTTTGCATAACTGCACATATATAACCTATATTTAGTTGCTTGCCTTATCAATGAGGGTGCATGGGGAGGGAGGAAGGGAGAAAATTTGGAACCCAAAGTTTTAAAAACACATGTTTAAAAAATGTTTTCACATGTAACTGGGAAATAAGAAATACAGGAAATGGGGTGCAGAAATCCATCCTGCCCTACAGGAAAATTGAAGAGGAAGGGGTTAAGAGAAGGGAGGGGAGAGATAGAAAGGAAGGCAGACTAGGGGAAAGGGTATTCAGAATGCATGCCATCTTGGGGTGGGGGGAGGGGCAAGATGGGGTGAAAATTGGGAACTCAAAATCTTGTAGAAGTAAGCATTGAAAACAAAAATAATAAATAAATAACAAAAAAATAGGTATCCTGTGTTTTCCTTCCTTTGGCAATGCTTCTTTTAGGAATTAGCAAAAGATTTTGTTCTACAACTGTTTCACCTAGAAGAGTTCAAATCCTGGAACAGTTTTTGGAGAAGATTTCCGTGTTTTTCAGAGTATTACATAATCTTTCCTTTTTATTTCCTCTCTCTCAGACATCTGAAGTCTTTGAAGCTACCCCTCCTCTACTCAGGCTAATTGACTGGTTCTCTCTAATCAGAGAAGATCAAGATTTTGACCTGTACATTTTCAAAGCCAATCTCCTTGGCTAGTTTTGTGAGGACTCAGAAAACCTGGCTTTGCTGTTTTTGTAATAACTGTTAGTTTTGAAGAACACAGATTGAAACTCTTAATCCTAATTCAGTTGGCTTACATATGGACACAGATTGATTAATTCTTCTTCACAGATGTTAGTAACAAACTTAGGTACAAGCTTTCACACCTTCCCCAAACATCTATGTTCTCTTCTTCTTTGCCATACTGCAACCTTTTCATTCACTGACACTCACTGCAAAGTCACCTTCTTAGGTGGGCCTAATGTGATGGGTTCCTTTATTCCCTACAAAAAGAAACAGGTATGTCTATTTCTGCACATATCTGCACATACGTGTTGCTTATGATGTGTGAAGAATAGCTTACCATTTCATCATCCTGGAGGATGGTATATATTTCTATTGTTATTATGTTTGTCTTTGCACCTTAATTAGATAGAGTTCAGTTAGTAACAGACCAGTGATGGGCTGCTATCCTGTTATTATTCCTTCATATTTATACCTTTTCAGACTATTGAAGGGGTAGATAAAATAATTGCATTTTCTTATTGAATCAGAGTATTGGGATACAAGCACATCTTGTGTAGGTTCAATGAAGACATATTCGGGATAGCTCCTAAGCAGCAGGCAGGATGATAGGGATGATATGTACTTCATTCTCTTCCCACTTGGTTTTGATTGCCTTTGTTAGGTGTCTATAGTCTGAATCTTTCATTCTACATAGCCAGAGAGTAAGCATTTGTTTTTGTTGTAATGGTTATTACCTTAAGGATTCATGACTTCTTCAGTGTGAATTCTCCTTTCACTGACACAGATTGCAACCTTTCTATGTCTTAATGGATCATTTAGTGACTTGCTATGGCCAAAGTCAAAGTCAAAATTCAGTACCTGGTGAGCTAAAATTCTGCTGATATAAACCTCTCTTAATTTACTTAAGTAGCATAATAGCTAACATTACTTTAACACTGGCAAAGCACAGTGGATAGAACATTGTATTTGGAGTCAGGGAGACCTGAATTCAAATCATCCTTCAGATGATACTTACTACCTGTATGACAATGAGGAATCATTTAACCTCTCTCAGCAAGAGTTTCCTCATCTGTAAAATGAGAATAAGAATAGCACCTACTTTGCAGGGTTGTTGCACAGATCAATTGAGATATTATATTTAATGTGCTTATCAGAATTAGTCATCACATAATGTTGCTGTTACTGTGTACTGTGTCCTCCTGGTTCTGCTCACTTCACTCAGTATCAGTTCATGTAAGTCTTTCCAGGATTTTCTGAAATCTGCTTTAGAGAAAGGGTTCTTAACTTTTCCTGTTTCCTGTATCCCTCCTGCAGTCTGGTGAAGTCTATAGACTCTTTCTCAGTGTTTTTAAAGGCACAAAAGAAACCAATTATATTGGAATATAGTTATAATTTCTTTTAGAGAAATGAGGTCTTTATTAGAGAAACTTACTTCAAATTTTTTTCAATTACTATTACTAACTGTATTTCCCTCCATCCTATTCCCCTGCCCTAATTTATTCTATTCTCTCTCTCCTTTCACCCTGTCCCTCCTCAAAAGTGTTTTGCTTCTGATTACCCTTTCCCCCAATCTGCCCTCTCTTATATAACCTCCTCGCTCTTCTTATCACCTTCCCCTTCTATTTTCCTGTAGGATAAGATAGATTTCTATACCCCATTGCCTGCTATCTTATCTCCCAGTTACATGTAAAAACAATTTTTAACATTCATTTTTAAAACTTTGAGTTCCAAATTCTCTCCCTCCCTTGCTACCTACCCTCATTGAGAAGGCAAGCAATTCAATATGTAATACATGTGTAGTCATGCAAAACACTTCCATAATAGTCATGTTGTGAAAGACTAACTATGTTTCCCTCTGTCCTATATTGCCTCCCATTTATTCTATTCTCTCTTTTCAGCCTGTCCCTCCTCAAAAGTGGTTGTTTCTGATTACCCCTCCCCCAATCTGCCCTCCCTTCTATCACACTATCCCCTTCCTCCCTGCTTTCCTGTAGGGTAAGATAGATTTCTACACCCAATTGAGTGTGTATGTTACTCCCTCCTTAAGCCAATTCCAATGAGAGGAAGGTTCACTCATTCCCTCTCACTTCCTTCCCTCCACTGTAAAAGCTTTTTCTTGCCACTTTTATGTGAGATAATTTACCACACTCTAGCTCTCCCTTTCTCCTTCTCCTAGTACATTCCTCTCTCTCACCCCTTAATTTTATTTTTTAGATATCATCCCTTCATATTCAATTCACCCTGTGCCCTCTGTGTGTGTGTGTGTGTGTGTGTGTGTATACATACATATATATAGCCTCAAACTACCCTAATGATGAGAAAGGTCTCATGAGTTACAAATACCAGCTTTCCATGTAGGAATGTAAATAGTTCAACTTTAATAAGCCCCTTATGATTTATCTTTCCTACTTACCTTTTCATGCTTCTCTTGAGTCTTGTATTTGAAAATCAAATTTTCTATTTAGCTCTGTTTTTTTTTTCAAGAATGCATTAAATCCCTCTATCTCACTGAATATCAATTTTTTTCCCCGTCATTGATTATACTGAGTTTTGCTGGGTAGGTGATTCTTGGTTGTAATCCTAGCTCTGGAATGTCATATTCCAAGCCCTCTGATCTCTTAAAGTAGAAGCTGCTAATTCTTGTGTTATCCTGACTGTGGCTCCACCATACTTGAATTGTTTCTTTTTGGCTGCTTGCAATATTTTCTCCTTGACCTGGGAATTCTGGAATTTGACTATAATATTCCTGGAAGGTTTCCTTTTGGGATCTCTTTCAGGAGATGATTGGTGAATTCTTTCCATTTCTATTTTACCTTCTGATTCTAGAATATCAAGACAGTTTTCCTTGATAATTTCTTGAAAGATGATATCTAGGCTCTTTTTTGATCATGGTTTTCAGGTAGTCCAATAATTTTAAAATAATTTCTCCTGGATCTATTTTCCAGGTCAGTTGTTTTTCCAATGAGACATTTCACACTGTCTTCTATTTTTCCATTCTTTTGGTTTTGTTTTATAATTTCCTGATTTATCATAGTGTCATTAGCTTCCATTTCTTCCATTTTAATTTTTAAGGAATTATTTTCTTCAGTGAGCTTTTGGACCTCCTTCTCCATTTGGCCAATTCTGCTTTTTAAGGCATTCTTCTCCTCATTGGCTTTTGGGACCTCTTTTGCCATTTGGTCTGGTCTATTTTTAACATGTTATTTTCTTCATTTTTTGGGGGGTCTTCTTTAGCAAGCTGTTGACTCATTTTTCATGATTTTTTTGTATCACTCTCATTTCTCTCCCCAGTTTTTCCTCTACTTCTCTTACTTACTTTTCAAAATCCCTTTTGAGATCTTCCATGGCCTGAGACCAATTCATATTTTTTTATTGGAGGCTTTGGGTGTAGGAGCTTTGACTTTGTTGTCTTCTTCTGAGTGTAGTGTTTTGAGCTTCCTTGTCACCAAAGTGAGTTTCTATAGTCTGAGTTTTTTTTTCCCCATTGTTTGATCATTTTTTCCCAGCTAATTACTTGACTTTTTAATTCTTCATTAAGGTAGAGCTCTGCTTCCAGTGTGGAAGGTGTACTGTTCCAAGCTTCAGGGGTTTTGTGCTACTGTTTTCAGAGATATTTCTAGGGAACTATAAGTTTTCAGTTCTTCCAAGGTGGTATGATCTAAGGAGAGGTGTTTACTTCTCTCCTGGCCTGTGCTCTGCTATGTGAGTGACCACAAGTACTCTTTTCTGCCCTGGAACTTCCCTCCTTCTGCCACAAACTCTGCTATGCCAGTGCTCCTCCTCACCCCAGGAGTGCCACCCAGGACTGTGTCCCAGGTCCAAGTATAGGCAAAGCAATGGAATCTCAATGCCAACAAAGAGGCACCTTTAATCTCTTTCTGATCAGTTGTTTGATCCCCTTTTCATCTCTGGGCTGAGAGCTCTGGAAGCAGCCACTACCACTGCTGCCTGCACTACCCTGGGGCTGTCCTTGGACAGGGGCTGGACTGCACTTCTGTCTCACCCAGGTCCAACACACTTTTGCTATCGACCTTCTTAGTTGTCTTTGGCGTTTATGGGTTAAGAAGTCTGAAAACTTCCACAGTTGCCAGTAATTAAGTCCCCTGAAGCCTGCTCTTGGTTTCCTGGGGCCTGTCTATGCTGGCATGGCTTCTGCTGAACTGTGTTCCTGTCTCAGCCTGGTGCAACAGACCTTTCCTGTTGACCTTCCAGGTTGTCTTGGACTGGAAATTTGTTTAACTCTGTCTTTTTGTGGGTTCTGCTGCTCTATATTTTGTTTAGAGTCATTTTTACAGGTATTTGGAGGGGTTTGGGGGAGAGCTCATGTGAGTCCCTGCCTTTACTCCACCATCTTGGCTCCATCCCCATGCCATCTCCTGAGGGCCATTGTTAAATTTCCATTGTGAGCATTTACATCTTTTGAAACTGGAAAATGCTGCAAAACAGAGTTTGATTTACTGTTTTGTAGATTGTTTAGACTTAAGAAAGAGATGGAGAAAACGTTATTAATGCAGATTAAATTGAAATATACTTCATGTACCTTTGTGTTTGAGAGAAATAGCTGCTAAATATTCCCCAGCACACCACTGGAAGCAGGGAATGGCTAACCAAAAATAAGAGTTGGGTTGTTGAATGGAATATAGAAATGAGCTTCTATCTGCTCATTAAAAAGTTGAAGGGGTAAGGTTAAAGTTGCTGCTCAGCCTAAACCAAGAGTTAGAGCTGAGAACTAGATGAACTCCATTTTCCTTAGTCTATAGGGAACTTCAGAAACACCCACTTGGCCTAGGAAGAAGGTATTGATTTCTCAATGACGGAGAGAATTTTGATAAAAGGCGAAAAATCTCAGTGGCAGGATGACCAAAGAGTGTCTAAACAAGATTAGAGGGAACATCATTTAATGGAAGAAGTTTGGTTTAAGAGTCAGAAGATGACCTGTATATTTATGGGTGAGTCATTTAACTCCTTTGCCTCAGTTTGCTCAGCTGTAAACAGAGGATAATGATACCCCGTATTTCATAGGATTGTTGTGAGGAAAAGGCTTTGTAAACATAAAGTCTGATTTGTTATTTTGGTGATTTTCTATTTATTCTGTACTTCAAGACTTCAATAGGTTTCCTGTCTCACAGATCTAGATATTCCTTTTATTAAGGCAGTTATATGGCTAAATGGATAGAGCTCTGGGTCAGGAAGAACTGAGTTCAAATCCAGCCTCTGACACTAGCTGTGTGACCCTGGGCAAGTCATTTAACCTCAGTTTGCCTTAGTTTCCTCATCAGTAAAATGGATTGTTGTGAGGATCAAATGAGATAATATTTATAAAGTGCTTAGCACAGTACCTGGCCCATAGTAGGCTATATAAATGTTAGCTATTACTATTATTATTATTAATTTGAAAGAAGTGTCAGGTGAGCCTAGAAAGCCTCTAAGGCTCCTGAGGTATTAGGTGGAGCACATTTATATGATTATAGATTTACAGCTGGAGGGGACCTTCGAAGCCATTGAAGCCAACCCTCATTTTTATAAATGAGAAAACTGAAGCTGAAAAGTTAAAAAGACTTGCACAGGATCACATAACTAGTAAGTGTCTGAGGCAGGATTCAAACTCAGGACTTCCTGACTTCTAGCCTAGTGTTCTATCATGTGGCACCTAGATGCCTCATTTTAACCCAACATGGGGCATTTCTATCCAACATTCTAACCCTTTTCATTGCTGAGGGCTCAGATACTAGACCTTCTGTACTCAATACCATGAGATGCTTGGGTGGAATTCCACTTTTTCTATGCTTCTCACTTGTTCATTCTATCCCTCAGTTCTCTTCTCCTTTTACAGGTGGGAGCTATCTTCTTTTCAGTCTAGGAGGTGTGATCAGTGTGTATTTGTCTAATTTAAATATTGGTTTGAGCAGCCCCCACCTATCAAAAAACTCTGTCTTCTTTACTTTATGCTTTATTTCCATACAATGTGTCAAAGTATATGAAAGTAGTGTAATGGAGCCAACCCCATAAATATGAATTTACTGTCTTGTTTAGAGTTTCTTTACTTATGAGCAAAGTTTTTAAAAAAGGAATAACATCAAAGAGATATTAAAACAACTAACACATGGACTACACATGGACTACACATAGACTCTTCTTAGACACAGGCATCCCTTAACCAGTCTATAGACATGTACCAAGCTTAGGAACTCCTGGTCATACTTCAGGTACTTGAATTTGGTTATTATCTATCAGTAGCTCCCATCAGAAACAACTCCCAATGGTGGTTGTAGAAAATATTCCCATTCTTTTCTTATCTATGGCTTAAACATCTCCAATTGACTTTCCCATTCATAGCCTCTAGAATTACCCTAGTCAAGTAATTTGGGGAACTAAGGAAGTAGGGTTACTTAGCAGGAATCTCCCTCTTCCTCAAGCGTAACCCTAAATTTCATAATTCAGACTGATTCCCCCTCTGGTACTTTTCTTTTCTACAAACTGTCACTCTGACCAGCCTCCAGCCTATGTTGTCTAGGTGTTGTCTTACCATTATAGTCTTAAAATGAAAAATGAATTCAGGGTCAAGGTCTCTATCCTCAGTGCCAAATCACCTCCTCTTTGCCTTTCTTACTTCTCTGTCTGTCATTGAAGTCCCCAGTAGCCTGATGTACCTTATGTTCCTTCTGTGTTGGGTCATTCTTTGGCTCTTTTGGTATTGTTACATCTGCATGGGCAAGTCTAGAATTGGGGCTTCAGTAGAAAGAAGAAAGTTTGGAACAGCCATTGTGTGGAGTGCAACAGAGTTAATCAGGAGAATCGGAAAATAAATAAGTACCCATTAATTAATGGTTGAATTAATAATGATAATAACAACAACGATAATAATAGTATTTGTATAGTGCTTAAGGTTTGCAAAGTGCTATACAAATATTAATTCATTTTAGTCTCACAACAACTCTGATAAAGATAATAACCAAACATGATTTCAGAAGACCTATAATGAAACAAAGGGGTGATAGACTCAGGTTGCAGAATAAGAAATATATATTTTTAACATGACCAAAGTAGGGAATTATTTTGCTTGACTTTGCATATTTGTTACAAGGGTTTTTTCCCCTCCCAATGGATGGAAAGGAAAAAAAAATAGATTTCTGTTTATTGAAAAGTGATTTTGAAAGAATTAGTCAGAAAAGAACAAAATGATTGCCATACAACAATGAGAGTGTAGTTAACATTATCTAACATAAATTTCTTGTAAATTTAGTTGGGAAAGTTATATGATTTTCCTTATGATAGAAGTTTTTTAACCTGGCATCAGTGAACTTTTTTTTTTAACATTTTGAGAACTACATTTTAGTATGCTTGGTTTATTTTATAATCTTATATGTTTTGTTTTATTCATTTAAAAACATTATTCTAAGAAGAACTCTATAGGCTTTGCCAGATTATCAAAAGACTCCATGACATTAAAAAAGTTGAAGATACATGCTCTATGTACATCCAAAAGAATGGCAGTGGAAATAGAGAAATAAAGATTAGAGATTGCCTCAAACAGAAGTTTAGGAGTATGTGGATGGGAGCAGGACAAGGGGGAAAGGTATTTAATGCTGGAGGACAGTTTATAGTTGAATCACTTAACTACAGGACAAGGACAGGACTGATAGGGAAAATAGTGAAGAAAAGAAATTAGAAGGCACAATAAAGGTCAACACTATGTTAAAGAATAGCGAGGAAAAGGGAGAGATGGAAAGACCAAAGAGTATGATGAAAGAAGAATTTCAGAGTTCCAGATCATTTATATGGTATAGTCTATGGGTCATGGTCAAAGTGAAAGTATGTCCACTTCCATGGATAAAGGTGGAAAGAAATTATAAATTATGGAACTTGAGGAGATTAATGATCTAGGAGGCTAAAATGTTTGAATGGACATAAACATGTATATAAGTATCCAAATATTAGAGCAGGAATTGGGGTAGAAAGAAAAACTTTGAGAAAGAAAGGAGAATGATCTAGAAGTTGGTCGATAATAGAAACAAAGATCTGATCCAAATGATATAGAAAGACAGTGAATATCAAAGGAGGGATTTATTTCAAGAGATGGCAGGGTGAATTTGGCTTCTTGGAGCTTACTAGTCCTCCCATAATTTAGCAACAATGCTCTCTAAAATAATATCCTTTATGGTAAGTCAGCAGCCACACACACACACACACACACGCACACACACTGAAAGATAACTCAAGCATGAAGCTGAGGTCAAATTTATTGGAATGAAATTTTAGCATGCAGACCTCTTGTGATTTCCAAATAGGCAGGACGTATCACAGAATGCTTTCAATTTGCAACATGTTTGTTTAGGCCATTGGGAGATTTTGGCTTCAAGCCTACTACATGAACCTCAATATATAAGTGCTAACAGGTTGGACATAGATATCTGAAGATCACAGCAGCTTTAACCTGGGGCTTTAGTTGTTCCTCATTGACAAAAAACAATCTCAGTCCCTCCCATGGGCCATGAGATTCTTGTCAGTTTTTTTTTTTCCTGCTTTTAAGATGTTTACTAGATGGGACTTGTTGGAGTTACTTTGTCACACGCCCAACTTAAAATTTAACTTTCATTCTTTAACTTAATTTCTATGAAAGATGTTCACAGTTACCTATAAGCCCAGGTGGGTGGTGGTGGAGAGATTTTTCAGTTGGATATTTTATCTATGAGCATGTCAGAGCTTTTGCTAATAATGGGAGCATGTAGAAACAGAATCCATCTTATCAATTCAAGGACAATTATGGATAAAAAGCAATTAGAGAGTTTTAAAATAAAAATAAGGAGTATAAAGAAATGCATGTCTATTTCTCTATTAAAATACAAGGTTTTTCTGAGTAAAATCATATAAATAATAAAACACACATGTATACCAAGTGTATTTAAGTGTAAGAAATTTATTGGTGCACTATTTAGCAGAGTATTTATGCATTTTCAGTAACTGCAGGTAAAACATTTCTCTAAACAAAAGGAGTCATCTGTTTTTCTTCCATGTGCTTTGGATTTTGTATACTTTAATGGAGAGGTAAGAAAGATTTCTAACAAACTTAAATAAATATGTGCAAGGGGTCTTTATCATTTGGAGATGGTGACATTGATCACTCTTGAAGCACTCAGGAAAATGTAAAGAAAAAAAACACACCTCTTTTCCAAAGGGGAGGGAGATATACAATACTATTACCGATTCCTAAAATGTTTAGATAATGCACTTCACATGTATGCATATTCATATGTATTTCTATGCATGTATATGTGCATATACATATGCACATATATTACTTATAAGGCATAGTAAGGTCCTAGTCAGTCTCTCTGTCTCTGCCTCATTCTCTTTTTAGACATAGATACTTGTGTGTATGTATATGTGTATGTGTGTACATTAGCAGCAATCCCTGTCTAGAATCTTACTGAGCAGAAGTGGCCTCAGATTTTCAAATGAAGGTAGCCTCTTTCTCTAGCAATCATCTTATAAAACATGATGAATAATTGGTTTGGATGCTTTGAGTAGTTTTGGTGAGATTCAAGAAAACTCTCCTCAGAATTCATCATTGATGATTTACTCTAAGTAGACATTCAGGAGGCCAAAATAGGGCCAAGGTTCTAGGAAGGGGCATTGACCTCTGAGATGGTGTCAGTGAAGGAAGAGAACTTGTATTTTTACCTTTACTACCATGCTGGGTGCCTTTCTGCCTCATATTTTCTAGCCTCAAGAATTCTTGAGAGACATTCAGATCACCATCATATTTTCTTGACTATTACCCCTCAAGACACTTCACCAAAGTGCTATCATACTCTCTGTAGGAGTGCCATTGAAGATGGCATTGATAATGAAAATGAGGATGAATCATTTTAAAATCTATCAGTGAAAATTCAGTCAACAAACACAAAGGCATTATTTAAATATTATTTTCAGTGACTTCTGGCCCCTATCTTTTAATCAAGTGATTAATGCTGAAGTTAGAATTTCTACTTGAGTCTCTTAGGTTTTTCTTTTTTTATTCTATATCAGTTTTATCATTTTTAGAGAAAGGTGGGAGGTAAGAGGGGATTCAGACATATGATTTCATCATGAAAGGAGCTTCCTTCACAGATTTGGACCTGCAAATGATCTGTAACTTATGGTCTTAGAGTATCACGGGGGGTTTCTAAAAGGTTAATTGGTTTACCTCTTGTAATACAACTGGTACATGTCTAAGGCAGGTATTGAACCCAGGTCTTTGTGATTTTAACGCATGTACTCTATCCACATTGCCTCTCATTTTACATCTTTGCATTTATTCTTCATCTTAGTCATGACTGCTTCTGTCTTTTTTCCTTTTAAATCTTATCCTAGTTCTCTAGAGTTTATTATTTGTTACTCTGGTGTCTTTTTAGTAGAGACAACAATAGATTGAAGATCTGAGTACTTGTCCTAACTTTGACATTAGTTATATGGCTTAATCTTCTTGAGCTTTATAATGAACTTCCTGAACCTCAGTTTTTTCATTGTAAAATGAGGATTTTTTCCCACCCACTAAAGACTTTCTAAGGAAAAAAGTTGGTCTCCTCTTCTTTTATTGATTTATTATGTAAATACTTATCTGAGTATGTATTTCTTACCCCTGGCAGATCGTAAATTCCTTTAGGGCAGGGACTGTTTGTTGCTTTGTCTTTGTATAGCTAGCACTGAATCTGAGATTGCTTTCCCATCATTTTTGGACTAGCAGGTTAGGTTCCTAGAGAGTGGCTGGCTACTTCTCTCATCAGAGCTATAGTGGTAACCTTTAGAGTTTGGGGATATATTTCTAATGCTTTTTCTCATGAACGTCTACTGATCTATCCCCCCAATGATTATCAGTTGCTAACAATATTCTATCTAGATTTAATTAACCTTTACAAATAGGCATTAACTAAGACACTAGTTAAGGTACAAAATATTTAGTAGAAAAAAATCCCAACACACTGGAAACACACTCTTCTACATATACATACAAAGTCCAGGGGAAAGTGGGCTCAAGCTTAGATAGCACAGATGGCAAAGAGACAGCTCCTAACTCTTAGTTGCTAGAAGTATTATCACTACTTTTTTGTGCCCAGGACAAGTAGCACAAAATGCTTGCTTGTTTAGAGTAAATTCTATGAAACTTATCCTTAACCACCACTAAAGAAGTTCCTGTGTGTGATTGAGGTAGGGTGCTTGGGAGGGGCAGCTTGTGGAGGACCCATTTGTAAGATCCTCCTACCCATAAGCATGGTGTAGCTTTGTTTAGGCTATTTGTAAAGTCCTGAAGCTTCTTGTTCCCATATGTTTAGTTTGTTCTCAGCTTAGTTTGTCCTCAGTTTATCCTTAGCAGACAGTACCATCTGCTGCTGTTTTACCAGAGACACTGTTATTGTCAAAGATAAAATGTTCTAAATCTTCTGACCTTTCAAAACTTGCAATATCTTTCTCTGGTCAATGGGAAGGCAAGGGGAAAAAACTCTTACCTTTCCGTCCCAAGTATCTATCATAGTCAATTAATAAATATGTGCTTGATTGGATTGGAGAGGCTGGACTAGGTGAATCCTGAGGTCCTTTCCAGCTCTAATAGTTGAATTTATTTGGAAGAATATCTCTGGATATTCTTTTAATCAAGTGATTAATGCCAAAGTTAAAATCTCTTTGCTTGACTCTCTTAAGTTTTTCTTTGTTTATTCTATATCAATTTTACCGTCTTTAGAGAGAGGTGCAAAGTTAGAGGGGATCCAGACATATGATTTTGATTTTGCTCAGGCATTTTGGAGTCTGCTAAAAATTTCTATTAACAAACACTGAATACCCTCAAGGTTTAGAAAACCAAGGATTAGGAATATAGATTGGTTTCATCCAACCATAATTCCAGAGAGAAGCTTTATTTTTTAGCATGTATAACTTGTTTCTAAGTGCCTTGTTTACTTTCAGGCTATTTCTTGTAAATACAAAAGTCTTCTGGTCTTAAAATTTTATGGTAACTGAAAGACTAAGGTTCTCTGATGTCATGTTTGTGTTCCCTCAGACTGCACTAAATATTTTAAAATCCTACAGCTGCAACTGTTTTCTTGTCTTTGTCATAATTCTTCAGTTTTGTCTTTTAGACACAAATGGTTCATGCATAACTAATTAAATCTTTGTGGAAGAAGTTGACTACTTAAAATTTAACCATTAAATTCCTATTTTTTTAAAAAAAGGGTAATTTAGAAGAGTTTCACTTTTGCTTACATGTTATTTCCTATGATATTATTTTCTCATTAATCAGGGAAGACACTTTCAAAATGAATACAGGGAAAAAAATTTCTTTTGTTCCTTTTTGAGGCCATTGGAGCACTGAGATCCCTCTAATTAGTTTATATAGAGTCTTAACCAGGGTTGGGCACTCAAGGCTTTGTCCAAAGTACCAAAATTTATAGGGTGATGACAACATTTATCATCTTTTAGTAGTATAGAAACAGGTGAGATCAACACTCAAAAAGTAACTTACCAAGCAGCATTCTGGCAATCACACTCTAATTAAGCTCTTCTATAGTCTGTCTCCATATCCCCTTCCACTCCATATACACACATGGAAATTGCTTTCAGCAGTGTGAGGTCATGTTTCATAGTGTTTATTCCAATTGAGCAAACACTTTGTGCTGCTTGGTCTGTGCACGTCTCTGTTGTAGTTACATCTCTGTTGTATGTAATTTGTGTGTGTGTGTGTGTGTGTGTGTGTGTGTGTGTATTTGTGTATGTGAGCATGTAGTTTATAGAATAAAGAAGGTCTTAGAACAGGAAGGGGAAATTATGGTGGCAATCACAAAAGATAACAAAACAAACTCCCAAGAGAACCTTTAGGGCTTGTGTTGATGGGAATGAACAGATAATTCTTTAATTCTGATAGTCCATAGTAAGTATTTATTTATCTCCTTTCTACTCCTCCTCCCCATTGGAAAAAAAAAGAAAAAGAAAATTGGTTGTGCTTATGGAGAATATCCAGAGATATTCTTCCAAATAAATTCAACTATTAGAGCTGGAAAGGACCTCAGGATTCACCTAGTCCAGCCTCTCCAATCCAATCAAGCACATATTTATTAATTGACTATGATAGATACTTGGGACGGAAAGGTAAGAGTTTTTTCCCCTTGCCTTCCCATTGACCAGAGAAAGATATTGCAAGTTTTGAAAGGTCAGAAGATTTAGAACATTTTATCTTTGACAATAACAGTGTCTCTGGTAAAACAGCAGCAGATGGTACTGTGTTATGTGCTTATGTTACTAAATATTTTGTACCTTAACTAGTGTCTTAGTTAATACCTATTTGTAAAGGTTAATTAAATGTAGATAGAATATTGTTATGTGTTGAAGAAATGTGTTATGATTACATAAATTATTATATTATATGATTAATTATCATTATAAAAATTTTTGTATTATAACAATTATATTATATATAATATAGTAATTATATTAAATTAATATATTTTTAATAATATATTGTATATGAATTATTGTATTATATTATTATAATAATTATATAAATTATTACATAAGCTCCAGGAATTAACAAAAAACCTTAAAATTAATTCAAATTTTAGAGTCTTGAGCTTAAATATCTCTTAAGTTTTCTTTTTGGTCAGCAGTACATATTATATGGGAACATTTCTGGATGTCAATGAAATTATAATGTTTGATTAATGTTTCCAGATATGGCAAATGACTTTCTAAAAAACTTCAGAAATTGTGAGCATAAACACATGATGGCTTCAGGACACTCAGTATAACATTTTATTGAAAATATGGCTTTTTGTTTTTTGTTTTGAAGTTTTAATATTCTTTAGTTTGTCTTTAAAACATAATTCAAAGTACACAAACAAGAGAGTCAGCTGTGCTTGGCTCTGTGAGATAGCTAATAATTGGAACCCAGGCATGAAACTGGCTTTGTAGGAGAACTCTGGTGACCACATAGAGAGGGGGAAGGAGAAAAATGCCTTCTCCTTGTGCCTTTTGTTCTGTAAATGAACTGCGCCCATTTACATTGTTAGCCCAGATGGGATAGGTTGGAGACATGCCTAGGGCAAAAGATAGCAATGTTTGCAATGACATTTCTTCTACCCAGCAATTATACTATGAATGACTCTGACAAGGAAAGTCTATTCTGGTTTCAAGGTGAGCATAAATTTCCCCTGTAGAAATGGCCTGTTCTAGAACTATATTACATCATGCTATAATATATTATTTCCTTACTGCCTTGGAAAGTGGACAGGAATTCTAGCTCTTTGATCTTGGGACCAGACCTCACATGCCTGTATATCTTTCCTTCTCTTAGATTGTAAGTACTTTGAGAACAGGACCCAGATCATATTTATCTTTGTATCACCAAGCACTTTGCACAGTATCTAAACCATTTAATAAATGGCAGTTAGGCTGATTTCAATAGAGTTAGTTGAGGTCAAATTTACTACTCATATAAAGCAAAAGTTTTGGGTGTTATCTGAATCACCTGTACAATTGGCACAAGAAGATTCTGTCTAAGACCTGTTAGTACTCTTTGACTTGGGTGGTCATCCCTCATGGCCATAGACTCTTTGGGGGTCATGTTGACCCCAGCTACCCCCTTGGGTCCTTTATTTCCCTGGGGGCAGCCAGTATTTTTAGAGATGAGTCTGAACAGTCAAGCTGGTATTGCCTAACCCTAGGAATTATAAATTAAGATATGCTTGTTTAAACCAGACTGAAGCAATTTGCCTGGAATTATTTACTTAACTACTGGGGTTTTAATGTACTGATAAAGGAAAATCAATAATAAATTAAAGACCTTCCTGAGTCTGGTAGCTCTTGATAAAATGTACCAGTTGCTTAGGGACTTTTCAACTCAAAGCTTTATATTCCACAAAGGGCTATTTAATGATGACATCATCAAGGGATGTGGAAAACCACAAAGGTACTAAGAGTTAATAAAGTCACCCAACATAAAGAGTACTGGCAAAGACGTTACATAGGATTCAGCTGAGCTATGATCAAACAGCAGGGCCAATGGCTGTGAGTTTCCTGGAGGTATATCGACTAATAGAAAGAATGCAGCTGTGATTTTCTTCCTTCTGCTCACATTTAAGTTGTAATGGATGAAATGAATGCTAAAGTACTGGGTATCTACATTGTGCAACAAATGATACTGTCCTTCTTTTAGGAAGATGAAGCTACTGTCTGATAATCAGTAGAGCACAAGCTTTGAGAATATTTATGCTGACAATAATAGTGCCTTCCCCCTGAGACTACTCCCAGTTTTTCTTGCATATATCTCATCTGTATATAGTTGTTTGCGTGTTGTCTCCCCCATTAGATGATGAGCTTATTGGGAGCAGAAATTGTTTTTTAACCTTTTTTTTTATTTCCAGTGCTTAAAAGTGCAATACTCAGTGCATTTTCAGTCATTTTTTTTTAGTCATGTCCAGCTCTTCGTGACCCCATTTGGGGTTTTCTTGGCAAAGATACTTGAGTGGTTTGCTCTTTCCTTCTCCAGCTCATTTTACAGATGAGAAAATCGAGGCAAACAGGGTTGAGTGACTTGCCCAGGGTCACACAGCTAATAAGTGTATGAAGTCAGATTTGAATGTAGGAACATGAGTCTTCTTGACTCCAAACTTGGCACTCTATCCATATAGCTGCTCCATCGGTGCTTAAGCACAGTAGGTGCTTAATAAATGGTAGTTGATCAAAAGACTAATAATAATAATTTCTACTTCAAAATGTATAATCTTTTCAGTTTCTAAAGCACTTCACATATTGAATTCTTTAAGCAATCAGGGAAGCATAGTTAGGTAGAGAAGGCACTGACTTGGAGTGATTTGGATTTTAGTCCTAGCTCTGAAGATCCCTAGATTTTTGACTATGGTCATTACTTAACCTCCCAGGGCCTCAGTTTGTTCATCTGTAAAATTGGGTTAGTGCTTGCATGACTTTCCTGCATATTGAATGAAGTACTAACCTTGGAGTCAGGAAGACCTGAGTTCAAATCCTCAGACATTTACTAGCTGTATGGCCCTAAGCAAGTCTTTTATCCTCCTGGTACCCCAAATTCCTCATGTGTAAAATGAGGGACCGGACTTGTTAAACTCTAAGGTCTCTTCTAGTTCTAAATCTATGATTCTATTATTTATGATCTTAACTCACAGGATAGTTCTAAAAGAAGTGCTATGAACTTTAAAATGTTCCATAAATTTAAGATATTGTTAATTGGGGTATTATTATTTTTACTTTACAGATGAATAAACTGAGTTTGCATACCCTGCTTAAGGTCCATGCCAGTAAATGGCAGAGGTGGAACTCAGACTCCTTGCTCTATCCATCTTACCATACTATTCCTCTGGCTGTAAGAGATTTATATCACTCAGGGACCATAACTAGAGTGAAGTAATCAGGTCTTTTCTCCAGGACACAAAATGAAGAGGATGCTGTCAGCATTGTCCAAGGCTATAATTCCTTCCCTGCCCAGCCTTACACCTGAAGCTGCAGCACTGGTGGTCTCCTTTTGGGGTTTGCTCACTCCCCTTTTAACAGCCTGGGGACCTCATGGTGACCCAAGAGGCATTTCTTCCTAGATGACCACACCCAAGGGGAAGCAGCAGTTTCTCAGTTTGCCACTGCCACTTGCCCCAAGTGTAAAAATGACTAGTCATGGCTCTGCTTTACTTTGTCTACATACAGATTTTTGATGTTGCATGAAAATGAAACATTTTTAAAATATCTTTCAAGAACAGAATTTAGCTATTACTTACCTTAAGAAGGCAAACAAAAAACCCCTCAAATATCATTAAACTATTTGCTGCCTCCTTTCATTATTTTGATAACACATATACTTTGTTGGAAGCAGGTTTAAGAATTGTGGTCTGCTCAGTTCCCTCATTTTATAGCTGAGGAAACTGAAAAAAGACGGATGAAAAGAGATGCCCAAGGTCATATAACTAGATTGTGATACAACCAGGACCAGAACCTAAGACTCATGACTCCTGGTCCTGGTCCTCATGCTCACAGTACTTTATAATCTCTCAAATCCCACAAAAATGCAAATGCCCTTATCTTACAAAATGTCAATGATATTCATTTCTGCAGATGGTCTCCTTTACTTCAACTCATCCATTCAATAAATGTTTATTAAGCACCTACTATGTGCCAGGCACTGTGCTAAGTGTTGGAGATAGAAAGGAAAAAAAAAGACAATCTCTGCCTTCAAGAAGGATTACAATCTAATGGGAGAAGACAAAATACAAAAGGAAGCTAGAAGAGGGTGGGGAGGACACCAGGGGGTACCTAGTGCAGGGGGAAGGGCATCTTGTTTCATGGTGTTCAGACAAAACAGAATTGCAGAAGGAAAGTGGAGAGTGAGTTGGAAAGACCAGGTTCCTGCCCTCTCAATAAAGGAAACCTTTAGTGATCCCCTTCCAGAGAGGAAGCTGAGAAAGTGAGAAGCTGCTGAGTATCCAAGGCTCAGTTTAATAACATGATGAGATTTCAGATGAACAGCTTATCCTAGGAGGGGCATCTTGTCCCAAAGCTTCAAACCAAGCACCCAGAGATGCAGATGGAAAATGGAGAGTGACTAAAGGGTCAGAGGCGTCAAACTCACCTGTAGGCAATGTGGTCAGCATCTGATCAAAATGTAAGTGGGAAATGTTTAACAAAATAAATAAAGATACAACAGTAATAATAAATAATACTTATATAGTGCTTACTATGTGCTGAGCCCTGTTTAGAGTACTTTACAAATATCATCTCATTTGATCCTCACAATTAGGTGGTAGGTGCTATTATTACCCCCATTTTTGCAGATTGTGACAGATTCAGGACCAGAACCTGACTCCTAGTGCCCAATGCCCATAGTCCCTTATGATTACTCAAATTTTACAAAAATGCATTAATGCAAATATCTATATTATCTTATGAAATCCTAATGATATTTATTTCTATGGAGACTGTCCTTTACTGAATCCTAGAGTAAAATAGCCATTGACTTATCTTGATGCTCCAAATTATGGGTTAGTCTCAAAACAGGGCTAACTTTCCCCCCCTTTTTTATGAAGAATCATTAAGTACCTGGTTCTCTCTACTGAATTTACATATCTATTGGATTACAACTCTAATATCTCTAACTACTGTCCCACATTTTTGCTTTGCTTAATATTAAGCAAATGGTGCTTTTTGATTTATTTTTCAAAACAGCTATCATGTCTTTAATAGGAGTTGTACTGTACTGATCTAAATGCGCTGTCTTTTATGTTTTAATTTCCAGCTATCAAAATCGCTTAGTCTTTTAAGCCAGTATCCAAGAGAAAGAAAATTATTAATTTTTTTGCTCATCCAGTTCCAGACATTATCTGATCAAATATAAATTTGAAGTCTTCAGAAAATTCAGTCCCATAGATCATATTAGTGTAACATAGAGTAACTATGGCTATTCTTAAATAGAGTGTCTAGACTGGCAACACATTCTTATTTGTTGATAAAAAGAACTAGTGAATTGGTGAATGGATAGGAAGAAATAAGAAGAAACATATTTGAGCTACACATCCAAGAAACAGAGTAAGGAAGTATATAAAGGTCAGAACTTAGGAAGAAAGAAAGGTTGCACTCCTCCAGACTTTTCTATCATTCCTCATGCTGGGTACCTTTTCTTCCCTCCCTCAACCCTGCTCTTTGAGAGCAGGGGCAGTTTTTCTTTTTATTTGTATTCCCAGTGTTTAGCACAGTGCCTGTCCCTAAAATGGGATAAAGTTGTTCCTGCCCTGATTGGCTCCTTCCTTCCTTGATAACAGCTTCTTGGTAGCCTCTGGTTGTGTAGATAAGCTTCCTGATCATCTAATAGCACAAAAAAGTCTCATCCATGTGGAGTCCAGGTACCCCTGACTTGGTGGATGTCTGAAGAGCTATACCTCATAGAAATCATACCCTTCACTATTGACCAGACCCATTTCCATGTGGATACAAGTTGGGAGCAGAGGAGATCCAAATACATAGAAGCTAAGCACCACTGTATCTTTGTTACATACCCTTAAGACAAAGTAGATCTCCTTTTATAAACTTTTCAATGATGTATGAATGTCCCATTTCATCTCAACATCAAAACTGAACTAATGGTGCTGATCTTAGACCTGCCCCTGACAACCACATAGATTAGCATCAGTGATCTTAATCTGATGTCAGTATCTGTTTCTCTGCTCCTTTGTTTTTCTACTTTCTTCACAGGGGACCATCTCCAGTTGTCCTGATCTCTATCTGGCCACTGGACCCAGATGGCTCCGGAGAATAGAGTGAGGCTGATGACTTTGCACAGCTCTGCCTCACTTAAATTCAGTTCACTTGCAAGTTATAATATCACCTTCCAGATGTCATGGTCCTCTTAGAGAACAAAGGACAAACAACAAACAACTCTCTTCACCTTTGCTTTCTCACTACGATTTTACCTGTCATCCTTCCTACTTACCATAGAATTAACTAATTTATTATTTTTAAGCAAGACCACCTAAAGAAAAATTGTCAAACAGACACATCTTTCCCACTGTCTTCCTCTCCTTTACTCTACCCTCCTTCCACCCTCTACCTCTGTGTCCCTGCTGTTTTCTCCATGATCAAAACCTTCTTTCGGGGAAGGATCCATTATCTCTAATATATACCTTTTCATGTCTTTAAGCCAGTACACTCTCTCTCCTAGGAGTACTTGCCTTTTAAGTCCTACTATTAATTATGAAATCAAAGACTTTACTATCAAAGAATTTCAAACAGGAAGGAATTGGTGAAGTGCTATAGTAGGCTTGGAGTCAGAAGAAACTTAAGTGAGAATCTGGCATCAGACATTTTCTAGCTATGCAATCATGATCAAATGAACCTCAATAAATTTGAGTTTACTGTTTTTTTTTAAATGGGGAAGTAACACCTGCAAAGATTATATCACAAGTTTGTTATGGGGGATCAAGTGAAATTATGTTTATGGTGCTTTGGAAACACTCAAATGCTATACAGATAGTTATCTATACTTATTTATGGGGAGGGAGAAAGAGGGAGAGTTTTCCAGATTGTCCCAGTCAGAAATGATCTTTCTTTTCTTCACCCCATCAAACTCTTTTTCATTTTTTTCAAACTTACTTTTATTTTATTTTGCCTTAGAGTTATTGTATAGCTTATGCATATATGCAGTATTTCCAGTACTAGGTTTTAAGCTCCATAAAATAAAGTCCCAGAGACTGACATGCAATTTCTCACCTCTTTGCATTTGCCCAGACTATCCCCTCTACCTATGGTGCACTTCTTCCTCATAGCCACCATTCAGAAACCTTCTCTTTCTTTAAGGGTTGCCCAGGGAATTCTGTCTACCTGCAGTGCATTGCCTCCTCACATCTACTTATCAGATGCCTTCTCTTTCTTCAAACGTCAGATAAAGTAGAACCTCTTTTTTTTTTACTTTGTTTTCACTAATTTATTTTGATTTCTCAATAATCACTTCCATATGCTTTTGAGTTTAAAATTTTTCTCCCCCTTTCTGCCTACCACCCTCCCCAAGACAGTGCATAATCTGATATAGACTATACATTTACATTCGTATTGAACATATTTTCACATTAGTGATGTTGTAAGTAGAAATTAAAACCAATAGGAGGAACCATCAGAAAGAGGAAACAAAACTCAACAGAAGAGAAAAAAAAGTGGAAATTCAGCTTCCATAGTTCTTTCTTTGGGTGTGGATGGCATTTTCCATCACAAGGCCTCTGGAGATGTCCTAGATCCTTGTACTGCCAGGAAGGGTTAAGCTTATCAATATTAGTCATCACACAACATGGCTGTTATTGTGTACAATGATCCCTTGGTTCTGCTCACTTCATTCAGCATCAGACCATACAAGTCTTTCCAGTCTTTCTGAAGTCAGCCTGTTCATCATTTCTTATAGCACAATAGTATTCCATCACATTCATATACCACAACTTGCTCAGCCATTCCCCAATTGATGGGCATCCTCTCAATTTCCAATTCTTTGCCACCACAAAAAGAGCTGCTATAATATTTTTGTACATGTGGGTCCTTTACCTGTTTGTGTGATCTCTTTGGGATATAGCCCTAGAAGTGCTATTGCTGGGTCAAAGGGTATGAACATTTTGATAGCCCTTTGGGCATAGTTCCAAACTGCTCTCCAAAATGGTTGGATCATTTCACAACTCCACCAACAATGCATTAGTAGAACCTCTTCTTGTGAAGCCTTTTCTGATCCTCCCTCCTCCCAATGAAACAACTCCCACCTAAAATTTTCTGAGAGCTTTGAATCTACTGTTTATTTGCTCAATGTCCTATCTTGTTTTATACTGCACTTATCTATGTGTATGTCATACCTTTCAAGTAGAATGTCAGATCCTTGAGGCATGAAGCAGGTTAATTTTTATTACGCTTAAGGGTTGAATAAATTTTTTTTGAAATTAAGGTGCATAGTTTGAGATTACATTACATTTCAGTTTATTAACATAGCAAGCTTGTATAGCAAGCTTGTATTAAATAAAAATCTTGTTCATTTGTGTTTGACTTTTTGTGACCCCCATGGACCACACTGTCCATAGGGTTTTCTTGGTAAAGATACTAGAGTGGTTTGCATTTCCTTCTCCAGTAGATTAAGGCAAACAGAGGTTAAGTGACTTGCCCAGGGTCACACAACTAGTTGGTGTCTGAGACCAGACATGAATGCAAGTTTTCCTGACTCCAGACACAGTGTTATATCCACCAAGCCACTTAGCTGCCACCTATTAAATAAAAATTTTATGAACTATAAAGAAGCACAAGTTTTGGTCCTGGTTCCTCAAGGGAGAAGACAATTGGAAAGTGAGGGATCTGGGTCTAAGCCTGTTGGAGATGAACAACAATTAACAGATCTAGCACTATTGCAGAGGTAAGTGTGTGTGTGTGTGTGTGTGTGTGTGTATGTGTGTGTGTGTGTGTGTGTGTAGAGGTAGGAGAGATGTGGAGATAGCCAATTTGGATGATTAGGCAGAAAGTGAACTGAGCCTAGGAGAAACAAGTCCAAAGTTTTAAAGGGGTAAGGGAATGAAAAGAGGTCAGTGTGGATCGAAGCAAGGGTAGCATCAGGGAGGGAGAAATACAAAGTGTCAACAGCTGATAACAAATGCTACGTGAAGACACATCCTTTAAAGTAGAATTGATGCTGGCTGCAATGTCCTTTCCTCTACCCACTCGTCTAACTCAACTTTATGTATATAGTTGTAGACTCACAATGTTGCTGTTATTAATTTGTGACCCCATTTGGGATTTTCTTGACAAAGGCGCTGGAGTGGTTTGCCATTTCCTTCTCCAACTCATTTTACAGATGAGAAAATGGAGGCAAACAGGGTTAAGTGACTTTCCCGGGGTCACACAACTAGTAAGTGTCTGAGTCCTGATTTGAACTCAGGAAGAGTAGTCTTCTTGACTCCCGGACCTGATGTTCTGTCCACTGAGCTACCTAGCTGCCCCAGTGCAGTGTAGACTCACATACCAGCCAACTACTCAGAGATAATTTTGAATTTTAACTATATAATCATATCTCAAATTATCTCTGTAGCTTGTGGCCTAACCTGTCTGTATCTCAGCATTCAAGAATTCTTAGGGTCATAGGAGAATAGACATAGAGTTGAAAGACTTAAGGGGCTATGACTTGACCAACATCAAACAGGTAGCAAGTGATAGAAGTGGGATTTGACATTAGGACCTTTGATTCCAGAACAAGCCTTCCCCTTGTGTCATGATGGGTTGCTATGGCCAAAGAATTACTCACCTAGTGGCCAATCTCAATGGACCTGGAATTTCTGGCTTCTAATGACTTCTCTAGGCAGCTGGAAAGAACAATGGGCTTACAGACATGAAGATCTGAGTTTGAATCCTGCCTCAGATAGTGCCTCTCGGCAAGTCACTTAACCTACTTTGAACTCAGTTTTCTCAACAATAAATTGTGGGGGTTAGAGTTGGTGACCTCCAAAATTCCTTCCAGGTCTAAATCTATGATCCTATGACATCACAATGTTCCTTCAAAGTTAACATAGTGATTTTATTTTAAGAAAAAATTACCTTTATTTTAAACATTCATTTAAAATAGTTGAGTTCCAAATTCTTTCCCTCTCTCCAACCCCTCCCACACCTACTGAGAAGGCAAACAATATGATGTGAATTATGCAAATGAAGTGAAGCAAAATATAGTTTCATATCAGCCATGACAGAGTGACTTCCTATTCTAAAGCTTACCTTGCCTTTTAACTTTGTTTGAGTAACTGCCTCTGGAAGTTGATTTGGTGTACCTTTTACACAAGGAAATAAAATGAAAAAGTGAGTTTGATGATCTGACCTCCCCCTCCACATACACATTTGATTAATTTTGGAAACTCCCAGATGAGAGAATTCCTTCTTTCAATGAAGGTCATCAACTTCTATCCTTAAAAGACCAATGAGAGGTTGAATGACTTACCTAGGGTCATATAGTCAGTAGGTATCAGAGATAGGACTTGAACCTAGGTCTTCCTGGCTTAAAGGCTGGCTTTCCATCAACTCTGCCTGCAGCGTCTCCTGGCTCAACAAGATGGTGGTAAATACCTCTCCATGATTCTTCTTAAGCAAAATAAATAGGATTCTCTTACTTATGATTTAACCTGTATTAATTTAAATGACAATCATTTGAAGGGAATAATAATGGAAAAAAAACACACCAAATCTTGCTTTTAGTATTTACTAATATAGACTTAGTTATTTGGTCCTCTGAGTTGCAATGTCCAGATAAGGAGGGACTGGTGCAGAATTAGGGCCATAAGAAGCAATAGTACAGTAGCACTAGAGTTTCTATCTGCCCAACTTGTGATATCTTTATCCTTTGTTTGATAGTAGGAATCCTCTTTTCTGTGTTTTGTAAGTCTTGTTAAACACAAGCAGGCTAGGGTAAAATGCCAGTTGAACATCTTGGTAGGCTCATTGAAAATATTCTTCTCTATTTTTAAGCTATATCAAATTATTTTAATAGCATAAGTTACTATCTGATCTTGAAAAATAGAGAGGGGAACACTCAGTATTTAATCAGTGTTACATATTTGGTACATAACATGAAGAGGCAAATGAACATAAAAACATAGTGTTTAATAAACCCACTTACTGGGTTAAGGACTGATATTTGACAAGAACTGCTGGGAAACTGGAAGGCAGTTTTGTAGAAATTATGTATAGACCAACTTCTCAACCCAAGATAAATTCCAAATGAATACATGATTTAGGCATAAGAAGTGACATAAACAAATTAGAAAAGTGAGAGAGAAAGTACCATTCAGATCTATGGATAGGAGAAGAACTAGTGACTAAGAAAGTGATAGAGATAACAGAAGATAAAATGGACAATTTTAATTTATCAAATTTAAAAAGTTTTTCACAAAGAAATATGATGCAATTAAAATTGGAAGGGAAACAGTTAAAAGGAAACAAATCTTTTCAGCAAGTTTCTCTGATGAAGGTCTCAGTCTGACAAACACATACATATATTCATATATATACATGTATTCATATACATATATATATTTCAGATTTATAAAAATAACCCATTCTCCAATGAGTAGATGGTCAAAGGATATGAATAGGCAGTTTTAAAGGAAGACATCCAAGCTATCAACACAATATGAAAAAATGCTCTAAATCACTAAAAATCCAAAAAATGCAAATTAAAGAAACTGTGAGATTCTACCATACACCTACCAGATTGGCAAAGATAAATGAGGAAAATGAGAAGTGTAGAGGAGTTGTTGAAGAACAGATGCAGCCATGTACCATTGATGAGGCTGTGAATTGGTCCAGCCATTCTAGAAAACAATTTAGAACTATGACTAAAATCTTACGACACTGTTCATATTGTTTGACCCAGCATGCCACTACTAAGCCTATACCCTCAAAGAGATCAAAGAAGGAAGAAAACAGTCTACATGTACAAAAATATTTGTAGTAATTCCTTACCTAGTAGCCCCAAACTGGAAAGTAAAGGAGTACCAACTTATTGGGGAAAGGCTAAACAAATTGTGGCATATGAATATGATGATGTTTTATTGTGCCATAAGAAATGATGAAATAGACAATCTCAAAGGAAACTGGGACAACCTCTATGAATTGATGCTAAGTTAAGTGAACAGAACTAGAAGAGTAATTCATACAATGACAACAACATTGTAGAGCATATAATTTTGAAAAACTTTAGAACTCTGATCAATGCAATGGTAAACCTCAAGTTCAGAAAATTGAAGATGAAACATGAGAAGTGATAAATGTGAAATGTAGGAAGTGACATACATTTTGGACATAGGCAATCTTGAAATTTGTTTTGCTAGAATATGAACATTTCTTTATGGGGAATTTTCCCCAAGTTTTTATTGTTCAGTGGAAGTAGTGGGAGAGATAAATACATGCAAAAACAAACAAATAAATGAATACATAAATAAGAAAAGAAAAAATGCCTCTTGTCAATAGTGTCATGGTTTTTATCATCTCTGATAACTCTATTAATATGACAACTGAAGAGAAGAATTTTATTTTGTGTTCACACTTGGTGTTGGGGGAGGAAAATCTAAAGCATTACTTAGTGCATTTGGGCAGGCACTGTGGCATAGTAAAAAAAGAACTACATTTGGGATTAAAGGATTTAGACTTAAATCTAGATTCTGCCATTTGCTACCTCTGGGGTAAGTCACTTTAATTTTCTGGGTACCTCAGTTTCCTCACCTTTAAAATGAAAAGGTTAAATCAGAGCCCAGAGGTGTCAAACTTGGTCCCACAAGACTACTGAGTCCTCCCAAACCAGATTAAAATGTAACTAGGAAATGTTTAACAAAGTAAATAATACTACATTAAAATATAGATGATGTTGATTTGTGGTTTTTTAAGTGAAGATGAAGCTGACAGAGAATCTATTTCTATTTGAGTTTGACACCACCAAACTAGAAGCTCTCTCAGGCCCTATCAGCTCAAAATCTCAATCTTATAATCATTCTAGTTGAATTCATTCTCTGATTTTGTGCTTCTCAAAGCGAAGCAGGAATACCTATGTTCAGTTTGGAAAAATATACTTAAACATTTGGAGATACTTATTAGTTTATTCAAGAAAAAAATGATTAAAGGCCTATTATGTACAAATCATTATGCTAGGCCCTGGGCAAATTTAGGTTGCAGAACAGCTAAAATATAACTCTGGCCCTCAAAACTGGAAAATTTCATGATATATTATATATTTTACATTTGTTTTATTTCACTCCCTATTCCATCAAAATTTATGATTTCACAAATGATTTTTAGTTTTTAAGACATTGTTGATATTCAAAAAACTAGTCCGTATATGTAAAATGAATTTGTACAAGTTGTAGTTTCCTTTACTTTTCATTACATAAAAGTTGCAAAGTTACAATTTTTTTTCCTGGAGAGCTAGCACACCTGCAGTGGATTGTATCTACTTCGTGCCAAAACACACAAACCAATCTAGTAAGATCAGTACCAGACTGATTCTGTAGTTCACAATAAGTATTTGGACAAGCCCTAGAATGTAGTTTTCAGATAATTGGAGGACAGCCACTGAGTGATTCTGAGAAAAGCAGAGATAGCAGTGTAACAGAATGAAGACAGGATTAGAAAAGAGCCTTGTAGTCTTAGAATTTGAAAATGAGAAAGGGACAGTGAAAGTCACTTGACTGATGACTCCTCATTTTATAGATGAAGAAATTGAGAATCAGAGTTTTCACATTGTTAGAGAAGTGGTCAGCACCATGGCTAGGGACATCAACTTCCCCTGAGGATTAAGCAACTGCTCCAACCTTGCGATCTGTGGCTTAGCCCCACCTCTGCTTGAATTTCCTCTAGTTTCCCCTTCCATCCTTGAAGTACAGTGGCAACAGACATTAGGAAACTGCCTGCTTTGACCAGTGTGGACTAATATTTAAAATAGAGCCTCAACAATTTTTTGACAAAGAAGGATGGGGAAAAGGCTCATTGTAGCAGAATGTACAGAGGACCACCTGAAATCAGGAAGACCTGGGTTCAGGTCCCACTTTTGATACAATGATGACATTGTAAGTGTGTCAGAAGGACTTAATTGACTCCCATTAGCAAGGCGTCCTTTAACTCAAGATTTGGTAGCCCTGACTGATTTGTCTGTGAAACTAAATGATCAAATTGAAAGTAGTAAAGGCATCTCTTCCTTGATATTGTGATCAATTGGGAGGTATCTAGGGAATTAATCAATGAAAGAAAAAAGACTTTAATTAGTGCTTACTGTGTGGCAGTAACTGTGCCTGACATGATACTGAGGATGCAAATACAAATGAAAAATAAGCTCCCCTTAAAGTGACTATATGTTAATACCGAGAGACAACACATAGAAATAGGAAAATGGTGACTAGGGAGAGTGTTTTGGCCTAAGAATCACAGGGATGGTGGTGGAACCATAGGACAGTTAATTAACATGCCCTTTCCAGAAGCAATGATAATTTTGATTTGATTATTATTTCAGAGTTAAAGTTATAGGGAAAGGAAAAGGACTTGCACATGGTGGCATGACAGGAAGAAGGCCAGGAGAAGTTTGCTTAGTGATCTGGAGCAGGCTAAACATAGTAGGCCATGTGAACCCTCATGAATAAGGTCAACACTGCCCTAGGGAGGGAAGTGGCTTAGTTCCTCTAGGGCAAGAGTGAGGAACCTGTGATCCTGAGGCCATATGTGGCCTTCTAGATCCTTGGGTGTGTTCTTTTAACTGAGTCCAAGTTTTATAGAACAAATCCTTTTATTAAAGGGATTTGTTCTGTGAAGTTTGGCTTCAGTCAAAGGGCCACATTTGAGGACGTAGAGGGCCATATGTGGCCTTGAGGCTGCAGGTTCCCTACAGGGTGCAGGGCAGCATGGCAGGAAGGTGGGTGGGGTTAAATATGGTCGGGGTTCTAGGAATGACTTTCCCAGGGTGTTTTGTAGTCCACATCTTCTTCTCTTCCCCTACAGTTGAGTACATCCTGAAGTTTCTTCCCTGGGCCCTCTTCTCTTCCTTTTTGACATTTTCTTCTTTGCCAATTTTATTTATTCCTGTAGTTTTAATAATTATCACTATGAAAAATTTATAACTTTTATCCTGACCTTTCTTCTGACATCTAGCTCTATATTTCCAAATGTCTATTCTCCATCTCCATCTGTACATTTTGCCAACATTATCTCCCTCTAAATACACTATTTTTAAAGCTTCACTATATCTGTCAGTACCATCACCATTTACTCAAGGCATCTTGGTAAAGTAGCAAGGGCAACCAATGGATTTGGAGTCAGAAGACCTGGGTTGGAGTGATAATTTTGACCTACTTTGCATATGTCTTCTATTTACATAGCTGTTTGAATATTATTTCCCCCCATTAAATAGTATAAGCTCCTTGAGAGTAGCAACTGTTTTTGTCTTTCTTCAGGTCTCCAGAACTTAGGATACAGTCTAGAACATAATTAATACTTGATAAATGCTTGTTGACTAATGTTGACCACTGACAATGGGAAAATCATTTAAACTCATTTTGCCTCAACTTCCTTATCTGTGAAACAGGGGTGGGGTTGACTAGATGACCTTTAAATTTCTTTCAAGCTCTGAATCTATTATTCTTTGTCATGTATCTCCCATGTCTGAAACCATAGAATTATCCCTGATTCCTCTCTACGTTCCTTCTCATATCCAGTTAGTAAGAAATTTCTGCCATTTTTAACTCCTCAATTCTATCACATCCATTTATTATTCTCTGTTCTTGCTACTTGCAATAAATACCACCATTGCCACTCATCTAGAGTGCTGCAATTGCTTCCTAACAGATCTTCCCATTTCCACTTCCCCATACTCCAGTCCATACTTTATACTGATCCTAGACTAATTTTCCTTATGCATAGATCCAGTCATATTGCTATCCCACTGAAAATCTTCAGTGACTCACTTTGGTCTAAAAAAATTCAAACTTCCTTGCCTGGTATTCAAAATCTTCTCCAACTTGGCCGTACCCTACCTTTCTATCTGTACCTCATGCTGCTCTCTGCCATCTTTTATGTGTTCTAAACTGGATCATTTTCTGTCTCTTGCCATGCAAATGTCTGCCTCCATGACTTTGCTCATGTTGTTCTCCTAACCTAAAAGATCCTCCCCTCCCATCTTTTCTTCTTTTGAATATCTACCCATTTTAATTATTTTTAATTTAGTTTTTTATAAACATTTATTTTCTTTTCCTTCTAGTTCCCTCTTCCACTGAACAATTAAAATAGAAAAAGAGAGCTTTCATAACAAATATGCATTGTCAAAATAAATCCCCATATTGGTTATATCTAAAAATGTATGTCTCTCTCTGCATTATTGGTTCATCAACCTTCTAAGTGGAGGTTAGTCATCTTCATTTTCAGTCCTCTGGAATTGTTTCTACCCATTCTTTAAAGGCCAATTAAACTGCCACATTCTATATTGTTCTCTGATTCTTCTAGTTGGTAATAATTATTTCTCCTTTGGACATTCCAAAACACTTTACTTTACAACCCTAAGACACTCATCACATATTATTTTGTAGCATCTGTATGTATGTTACATCTTCCTACAACTGTCAGCCTCACAAGGGCAGGGACTAAAATATTCTTCACAAAGCAGGCACATAAAAATGTTGTCTGAATTAAATTTAATCAGAGAAGCAGTGAGAATTCAGACATAATGTCCAAGCAGTTGCTTAGTCTTAAGAGCCATAGTTCTTTTTCTCTTAGTATTACATTGTGAAATTATTATCCCCCACAGTATTTAGCACATATCCTAGCATTGCCCTATGCCCAATAATTACCTGTTGATAGTCAGTAATGTACAATGTATTTTGTTCTTCTTTGTGCCTTCAAAGCTATGCCTCAATTGATGAGTACCTATTCTGTTTCATTATTTTTAACCACAACAATGCTGCTATGAATACTTGAGTATATATGAAACATTTACATATGTCTTTAACTTTCTTAGGGGAATACACATAGCTGGGGAATATCTGGGTGAAAGAGTATGGACTTTTTGGTCACTTTTTTTATCATAATTCCAAATTTGTAGCTTAAGTTAAAAAATGTAGCATCACAGAAAATACCCATAAGTGTATGAAAGTAAGTTGGTCAAGATGCAGGGCTGCAATCTCACATTTCTTTTGTAAATATTAAAAATAAGACCAAATTCAAGGGAATTTTGCAATTTCTCATCCTGTATATAATTAAGACATGAGGCTATGGAAAATTTAAGCCAACCTTTCAACTGAGCCTGGACATTCTGAGGGGAAAAGAAGGAGCAGCCAGCTTTTACATCACAGCTTCATCTCATTAATCATTGAATAGCTCATGGAAGTTGCAATATGTTTAATCATTTATTAGTTATCTTAATATTATAACAACAATGGCATTCTGGGACTTTCAAGTGGAATCTCAGGAATAAGTAATAGCTCTTAAGTTGAGCCAACTCAGTTTCAGATAGTAATGTCATATCTAAAAAGTACAGCCCTTCCTCCACTCCATATAAACTAACCACAGTTAGCCAGAAAAAAAGTTTTCATTTTTGATATCTATTAAGCTTTTTCCACTCACTCTGGCACCTGGGAATAATGAATGAGCTAAAGTTTGAGTTGAAAATGACTCTTTGTGCCTTTTTTTCCTGTGCTCAGGAATGTTAAAATTCTTCATTTACCACTTTGTTCTTATTTTGCTGATCCCAAGAGCAGTGCCTAGCCTATTTCACAAAAACAGCAGACTTCCTTTCAGAGACTAGTTCATATTAAGTGCTCAGTGAAATGTCTCTGTCTACACTTTTAATTGTCCTTGCTTTTAAGTGTCCTTGATTAGCAATAAAACCAAATTGCAGCAACCCCCCATCCCAACTGTAAAAAAATATACTGGTGATGAAAAACTCATCATATCACTCACATTCAAGCTTCAGTTCATGGATCTTACTTTGCCTTATCTATCTGAATAAAAATTTAGACAGTGCCCTCAATCAACAAGTGTTTATGCCAATGGAAGCTGGTTCATATCTAGTAGAAAGAGTACTGGTCCAGGAATCAGGAATATGAAGGACTAGTTTTAGCTCTGCAACTTAATAGCTTTGGAACTGTGAGAAAGATATTAATCCCATCTGTCCCTTAGTTTCCTCATCTCTGAAATAAGGATACTTAGACTCCCTGCCTCCTAGAGTTCTTGTGGGAAAGGGTTGTTGTAAAAATGGAAAGGCAACACGGTGCAGTGAAAAGAACATTGGCTTTGAAGCCAAAAGACTCGAGTGTAAATCCTGCCTCTAATGCAGAGAATAAGAACTTGGGCAAGTCACTTAACCTCTGTGGGCCTCAGTTCCTTCATTTGCAAAATAAGGGAGTTGAGCTTAATGACCTCTGGGGTCCCTTCCAGCTCCAGATCTATGAATGTGTGAAAAAGCTATAGAAATGTGAGTTTTAAAAGTTATCCTCTGTCAAGTAAATGGGTTGGGCTAGTTTGTTTCTAAGTTTCTTCAAACTGTAAAATTTAGGGGTTGATTCTATGTCTTCTATGTATAAGATAGTCTTCATAAGTCATAGTGAAGGAGAGTCACCTAATCTGGTATTTATTTCTAATCATGCCTTGGAATTGTAGCAGCAGCCTATGTAGAATCAATATGTATGTTACTTATAAGTCTAGAAGGAAGAGCTTTGTAGTAATGTTGTTGTACAACTTTTTAATAGTGTTGCACATTGGAATTGATTGGCAGAGGGAAGTTATATAATAGCCTTGGTAGGTATTAAAGTAAAAGAACAGAATATATATTTTTGAGTGGCTTAGGTTAATAATGGCAAAGAAGCTGGGAAATGGACAAGATAAATTCCAAAGAAATCTTCCAGCTAGGTATTTTCATGAATTAGTATGTGGATGTCTATGCATGGGTATAGAAAAAAAATTCAGAGTTACAGCTCTCCTGGGGCAACTGGGGGTTTGCCCCAGGTAACTGCTGTCCTGGAAGAATGTACTTTCCTTCTGTGATTGTTCTCTGCCCTGCTGTCTCCCTGTTACAGTCTCCTGCACTGCAGTCTGGCAGCCCTTGATCCCATGTCAGGTATCATAGTACTCTTCAAACATATTCTATGGTGGTTATGCCCCTTTCCCAGGGGATTGTGCTCCCTTCCTCATGACTTCCCTTTCCTTCATCTCACAAAAGGATTATTGACCACATTGTGGGGGCCTGAGTGAAGCTCTCTTGAATACTGGATACCCCATTCTTAGGGTGACAGTGCTTAACCAGGTCAAGATAATGGTCACTGTTGTTTAGTCATTTTAATCATGCCTGACTCTTTGTCATCCCATTTGGGGTTTTCTTTGCAAAGATGCTGGAGTAGTTTGCCATTTCCTTCTCCAGCTCATTTTATAGATGAAGAAAGAGAGGCAAACGTGGTTAAGTGGCTTGCTTAGCATCACTCAGCTAGTAAGTGTCTGAGGTTGGATTTGAACTCGGGTCTTCTTGACTCCAGGCCCCAAGCTCTATCAACTAGGCCACTTAGTTGCCTAACATTGTTCACCCTGCTCCTACACCAAAAGAATTTGCTCTGGACACCAGGACAACTAGTTATATCTATGAAGAAATGGACATTTAATTTCTCATATTGCTGAAAAGATGAGTGTTTAACTTATCATATCATACTGAATTTCCCATTAATTGGTATGATTTGGGGCACATCTTCTGATTTTTTTCTCAGTTGACAAAATAGATTTAATTCCACTTCTTATTTCAATGACTGTGAAAAACACAGTGAAATTTGTGTCAGCTGTGCAATTCCAGCTGTGCAAAGTCCAGCAGAAATTATGTATTGAGAATGTGTATGTGGAGGGGGTAGGGGTGAGTTGGGGAGTAGGCTAATAAAATGTTTAGTTTCTGGAAAGAAAGGTATCTATGTTATATAATTAAAGTCAAAATCTCATAAGCATTTAACAAATAGACTTTTTGGGGGGGGCAAGGGAGTCAAGATTACTGCCTCTAAAAAAACTTGTAAAGTTAGTCTATCCTTTTGCATATCTAAACAGGTGGCAATAATACTGTGAAATATATTAGCATGATCACATTTTTCAAAAGATTTCAAAGCGTCCACCTCCCACAGAAACACCAACCTAGAATTTAAAATAGACATGTATAAAGGTGACAGATTATAATTGGAACGAGCAAATTTCATCTGTCAATTTTGCTGCATCAAAAAACTTTTTTTAATAAGCTGACTAGATTGCTTTGCATAGACTGATCTAAAGTAAATATGGTCTGGCAGTTATGTTAGCAGTGAAAAAATAGATTATATTTAACTGCCCTTGTGTCAAGTGAAATGACTTTGCTAAGTGTATCATAATCCTGAACTGTGTAAATGCCCCAAACCCATAAACAAACAGAGATAGCCTTAACAAACTTTATCAATACTTACAAGGGAAGGAAGAAAATAGGTGCTAACAGTGACAGCCTTGGTGTGTGGCCTCCATGCCCACAGTGGCAGTGGGCAGCATATGGGGGGCAGGGGTGGGAAAGTGTTCATATTTCAGTTGAACCTCTTAGAGATTGATCTTACATATCATTTTAGTCAACAAACTGTTATGATGCCATCAGGAGACTGCCCTGTTATCTATAGGACCAAGAAATGAAAATATTTTCTAAATTGTTTAATTATTTGTCTACTAAGGGGATTGGAATGCACAACAGAAAGGTAGGGATAGAGAATAGGGAAGTAGGAAAACTGATTCTAATAAAATTATTCCAGTAAGAGGCTGAAAAAGGGAGGCTGTGACCATCAAGTAAAACTGTGCTTCACCCGCTCACATCAGTTTTTCTTAATATTTAAATAATGATCTTCAAAATCCTGGGCAACCTGACATTCAAAAGAAACATTTCTTAGTTTAATGAAGTTTAAATGAAAATAATTTTAATTGCTTAATAAAAGAAAAAAAGGAGAAAGGCAGATATGAAGTAGGGAATATTTTTCATGTGTCAGGCACTGTGCTAAGTGCTTCACAAATACTATATTATTTCATCCTCACAACAACCCACTCAAGTAGGTGCTATTATGATCCTCATTTTGCAGTTGAGGAAACTGAGACAAATAGAGGTTAAACAGTTTGTGTCACAGCTAGGAAGTGTCTGAGATCATATTTGAACTCAGGTCTTCCTGCCTCCAGGACCATGCTCTGTCCACTGTACTATCTGGCTGCCTCTAAGGAGAGAGAGAAAGAGAGAGGAAGAGGAACAGGGAGAGAGAGAGAATAAATATATTTATAAATAAATGAATAAATAAATAAATACATAAGAGACCCTTAACTCCATTTAACTATATATGTATAACTATATATATTTAATAAATATATAATATATAAACTCAGGCATAATATATGCATTACATGTATTGTATATGTATAACTATATGTAATATGCTTGATAATATCATATATAGTATTATAATATAAAGTTACATGGTGTTAAAACTCTCTTTTTCTATTTTACATATTTATAAATAAAATGTATTAAATTTTATATATTATCTCTGTATTGTATGTTATATATTGTTATACTTATACATATATTATATACATATGTAGTTATATGGTGTTAAGGCTCCCTCTCTTTTTCCATTTACCTTGCCATAGTCACTCTGTATATTATTTTCATGATTTTTCATACTTCATTTGTATAAATTCATTTGTCTTCTCATCTTTCTTGGAATTCTGAATATTCACTTTTTTTTACTGTGCAGTAATTTTACATCATATTTATGTACCACAATTAACTTAGCTGTTCTCTAATCAATGGCCCTCTATCTTCACTTGAAATTCTTTGCTACTATAAATTCTTTGCTATTTTGTTATGGCATTAGTATTATATGTTACATCATTTCTCTGTCTTTGACCTCCTCAGGATCTATGCTTTGCAGTAATATCTCTGCATAGAGACAAGAGGCATTTTAGTTACTTCATAAGCATATTCTAAATTAGTATATTAGAGTGCCTGTTTTTCCTTAACCCCTCCACCATTCACTATGTCCAATCTCCATCAGTTTTGCATATTTGCAGGGTTTGAGGGATGATTTTTAACTACTTTTAAAGAATAAGCACACATGATTTAGTGAAATAAAATTCCATCTTCCAAAATCTGTAGGTGTATGTTTTGTAATAAGTAAAGTCATGTTACTACAGTGAAGGTTTAGTGTTCCTAGTGAACAGTAAAACAGAATAATTTTCAAAGCTTACTTTCTGTGAATAAATGCCTTATTCCAGTCCTAGCAGATAATTCACTGGGTAAGATGGTAACTTAGGATAGGTGTGAAGAAGTAAAAATATAGGCAGGTCATTTCCGCTGGCAAGATGTGAAAAGGAATCTTGATGGATCAGTTAAAAGTCCAGACAGTCTCCAACAGGCAAGGCCAGCTTGGCCTAGGGTTTTGGTAGCACCAAGGAGAGCTCCCAGTGAGCTTGCTGCTTCTAATTAAAAGGCAAAATAATGTTAGAACTACAACATGCCTTATAGCAGAGATGTCTAATACTCCACTGACTGACTGCATGTACAACAATCCTGAGTGGCACCAGAACCAGATTAAAATGTGTAATTGGGAAATATTTAATAAAATAAATGAAAATGTAAGTAAAACATGGATAATATTAGCATGAGGTTTTCTAAGTCAATATGTGGCCCAGAGGGATCTTTATCTAGTAGCTCTGTTTCTATCTGAATCTGACATTACTGCCTTAGAGGTCATTTAGCCCAAAAGGCCTTGGTTTACAAAAGAAGGAGGCATTGTGGGGTACTGGAATATGCTCTAACCTTAGGGACAAGAAAATCTTGAGTTTGAATACTTTTTTTTTTCTTTAATGATACTTACTTGCTGGGTGCCATGAGCAAGTCACTTACCTCTATGAGCCCAAGCTTCCTCATACATACTAAAATGCCTCTTACCCCTATGCAGACATACCACTCCAAAGCATAGACTCTAAGAAGGTCAAAGACAGAGAAATTATATAACATATAATGTTAATGCTATGCAGATAATACTTACAGCATTTATCTCATAGAGTTTTTGTAAGGATGAAATAAGATAATATGCATGTACGGTGCTTTATAAACCTTAAACCAATAAATATTATTCTTATTATTATCAAGAACCTGGGACCTACCCAGAAGACTGAAATGACTTGCATGAATTCATAGGAAAATCAGTGGTAGAGTCAGGACTAAAACTGAAATCTCTGAGTTCTAAAAGCCAACCTTGGTCCTGGACAGCTCCTGTCTTCTTGGGCAGATGCTAATCCTGGAGAAATGAGTTTTCTCCTGATAATGCTCATTTCTGAATCAACAGTAAGTACTCTCTGCCTCTCTGTGCTTCATAGACCCTGAGTGCTGCTGGAGGAATTCTTGAAACTGTGTTATTTGTTTCCATTGCAGATCAGATGACCTAATCTTCATAGGACTCTCAATGTAGCATCCAAATCCCTTTATCTCTTATTGACTTGTTATATTCCCCACAGGAGAAGTAGGTTTAAATCTTGGGCTGCATTACTTACTGGTTATGTTATATTGGGCAAATCACTTCCTTCTTCGAGCTTCATTTTCTTTATCTGCAAAATAGAATTGATGGTACCTTACCTCCCTATAAAGTTATTGTGCAGAACTAACTTAAAGTGATGTGGAAACGTGAGTATTATTATTATAACTTCAGAGGAAGGTGATCAGGAGGGGAGAAGACTGAAAAACAGGTCAGCTGAGGACCAGTTGAAGGAAATGGAGATGTTCATACTGGAGAAGAGAAGACATATAGAGGGTCCTCCCTTATTTTCTTCTTTCCTGCAGGTAGAATCAGTTTCCTTTTTCCTTTTCCTTTTATAAACTCAAGAGCATTTATTGTATTCTCTATTAAGCCTTTGAGTTTTGATGACAAAATTTAATTTGTGCCTCCCCTCCAACTCACAGAAGGGTAAGTACAATGTGCATTGTGAACGAGATATGAACAGCTGGAAGAACTGTAGCCAGGTGTTAACTGACTGAAGAGAAAAGTTTCTGCTATTTTTTTAGGGAAAAAAAGAAAAAGAGACTAGGGAGGGACAGTGGCTTCAGACTGAATGAAGCAAAAATCTTTTAATACATTCAACCTCGGCTAGATTGTAACAAAATGGAAACAGGACTTGTACAATACAAAGCTCCCACTACAGTACACTGTATATACATGTTTTCCAAGCTGTTTCCATCACCCCAAGCTTGCCACTTGGATTATTTGCTGCCTTGTTGGGCCTGCTGATAGAGAAGCATGTAGATCTTATCTCTGATCTAATCTTTGCTATAGGACTGATATGTCTAAGTGTCTGCTTGGTATACAAGGCAACTAAGATCTGCCAGATCATTAATGAAATCTGATTTATATCATATGTGATGGAGGGATTGTTGAGATCCATTTTCTTCATATGATCTTCATACATTTTACAAATTCCTTCCATGCATTCATTCACCAATTCATAATCAGCACAAGTTTGGTCTTCTGGCCTCTTGGTTTGCTGTACCAACAAAATAACATGAGATATCATGCTGAGCTCCATCACTGTCACTGCCACAGCCATGGCTATTTTCAGTATAAAATAATTGTATTCTCTACTATATCTTTGAGTTTTGAGGAAAAGACTAAATTCTAACCTTCTCCCACTAAAATTTTTTATTGATACCCTTTCATTTTTATGTCACTGTTTCTTCTGAAGACTCCTTTCTCCCCGGTAGATTCCTTCCTTGTCACACAAAGTACAGTCAAATAAAACAGATAGCTATTTATTTGTTATGTCTCAAAAGTATGCCTTGCTCCTCACTTATTTTTCAGTTGACCACCTGTTTATAGAAAGAAGGAAGGATTAATTCACCATCAGTCCTTTGACGTCATGAGTAGACAACAAATTGATTAGAGCTCAGAATTCTATTCTTTTCCTGTAAATTACTGTGGTCATTATGTGAATAGCTTGCTTGGTCCTGCTTATTTTCTTCTTTGTCAGTTCACACATGTCTTCTCAACTTACAGTTCTTAATGTTTATCATTTCTGAAGGCAAAATAATATTATATCTTTATGTAATGTGTATATTCTGGTCCTCTCTTTCTGGGCTAGTTTTTCTATAATCTATCTTTTGTGGTTCCAAGGTACCCTGAGTGTTTAGAGGTTACTATTTTTTCTTCTATTGGCTCAAACCTACCCTGGTTGTATTCCTCTTATTTGCTAGAGAGTCAGTAACTAGCATTCCAATTCCATTTAGCCACTTAATGTTAATTTCTCTTTATGAAGGGATGTTTACTTCAAAGATACAACAAGAAGGAGTATACAAAAAAATTCCCCCATACTGTAGGAACATAATTCCTCCAATGCTACCACAGTCTGAGGGGTCATGGATTGGGCTAAAAATTTAGTTCAATTTCTACATAACATGGGTCTAACAAAGTTTACATCCAAAGAAGGCATTGTTACTGGATGAATTTTTCCACTTTGCTGGGGTCCTGAGCATACCTTGCTCCTTAGGGCATCAATGCTGGGCTAGTTATAACATCCAGCCTGGATTCAAACTCCCAGTTTCCTGTAATGTGTTCCTGATCCAGATTAGAAATTTCAATGGGAAAGAATGATTAATGGCCAAGGAGGCCCTGTTTCTCAGGGACCACATGACCTCAGAAGGGGAAAACTTGAATACTCTTCTCTTTACTGAATGGTCTCTCCAGAAGATGTCATACCACCAGAGTAGAGCTGAAGACAATGAAGAGAGGAGCATCCAGTAGGCAGCTGAAGCTAAGGCATTTTTGAAGATGCCAACAGTTTCAGCTATACAGCCAAAAGAAAAAGTTTCCTCCTAACCATGTGGCAGGAAAACCAGAATCAATTATAGAATACCCATGAAAGTTCTAACCTCTGCATTGTTTAAGGGTATTTCCCTTACTTATCATCATGATTTTCCTGGAATTAGTTCCCTAAGCATCCTTCATGTGAAGATACCAGTCAGAGCAAATTTGCACATGCACTAAAACCTCACTACAATGTTGATGTGGAACTTGGCTTAGATAACCTCTGAGAGCTCTTCCAGGTCTACATCCTATGATATTAAGCATTATGTTCAAATCCCTGACATCAAGAGCAGTTACTACCCTTCGAGATGGAGTAACACTTCCTCTGTGTCTCTGGGCTGGCAGTTAGCCATATTGGCTTTTGTTCAAACCTCCAACCAACTTTTATAGTG
Source organism: Vombatus ursinus (assembly GCF_900497805.2). NCBI lineage: Eukaryota > Metazoa > Chordata > Mammalia > Diprotodontia > Vombatidae > Vombatus > Vombatus ursinus. Next base: position 20,484,445 of record NW_020954562.1, on the reverse strand, counting down.
ATTAAGTGAAACTTGGTGACCACAAAGTTTAACAAAGAATAGGAAATTTTATTTGATGTGGAACTTGAATCTATAACTGACCTTTAGAATAAGTTTTGGCATTGTTCTTAAACAGTTTCCTGGCTGACTTGTAGGAATATTACATCAGTTTCCATTCTAAGTTAATCTGACTTGAAGTGTTAGAATAATGTTTAAATATGTACTCTTTGCTGTGCTTAGTGAAAAGTAAAATCATTTCCTACTCCACTGGTTGCCACTGGCAATAGCTTATTAGACCATATTGCATAATAAATTGTCTTCCACAAAATGAAATTTCATAGTAGTCCTGACAACTTTATTATATTTGTAAAGAAATTATAATGCAATTCATAGAGCTGGAAAGGAACTCAGAGATTATTTGGAAGAATCCCCTCATTTTGTAGATCAAGAAAATGAGGCTCAGAGAATGTCTTACTCAAGGGTATACAGATTGAAAAGTAGTAAAATTCAGCAAAGAAATTTCATGAAGAGAAAAACTGTAAAAATGTAATCAGAGAAACTTTAAACTGGAAGTTACACTACTAGCATATTGCTTCCTGGCCCTCTCTACCTGTAATTTTAATAGCTACCACCTTTTGACAGATGGTAAATGAATCATGAATAGGCTCTCTTCGCAAGTATGGTCAGTAATTATATAACATCTTCCACTTGTTGTATAAAACATGTTACAGTTTATAAAAAACAGTTTCTTCAGGATGACTGTAAACAGTATAAATATTTTGTTTCTATCTTACAGATGATGAAATGGAGGCTTAGAGAAGCAACTAGCTCAATTCATTTCCTGGTACTGCAAGACAGTGTACTAGGAACTAGTTACAAATATAAAAACTGAAGTCCCTCCCTCAAGGAGCTTACAATGTACTCTAGAAACTCAATCTTAATGAATTAAAAAATGTATTAAGTACACATTTTGTACCAGATATTGTGCTAGGTACTGGTACACAAATGTAAAAATAAACATAACTTCCCTCAAGAAGTTTGCATTCTAATTTGTTGTTGTTGATGTTCAATTGTGTCCCACTCTTCATGACCCCATTTGGGGCTTCATGTAATGGAGTAGACAGTCAGTTATTGAGCCCTTTCATGTAGATGGTACTAATCTGATTATTGTTCTCAGAGCAACAACTAGAAAAGGTGGGTTATGAATATGAATGCTGGGCATATGGCCAAATGGCTGAATAGGCCTTGGTTTCCTGGAGGATGGCTGGATTGGAAGTAAATCATGGCCTATTGTTTTCTAGGTATAGTTAGTGGGGAAGTTTATATTGATCTACAGGGTAGCATCCAAAATTGAGAGGATTAACTACCTTGGGGAGTTAGCATGACATATTGGAGATCAAGATTTAGGTTTTACATAGGTAAGCAAATATAAAGTCATCTGAGGAAGGAGATTTTTTTCCTTGTGAAGAGAAACTGGATGCCACAGTGAAAAAAAAGTCAGCTAGGTGGCACAGTGCATAGAGTGCCAGGTCTGGAGTCAGGAAGACCTTAGTTCAAATCTGACCTCAAACACCTACTAGACCTGTGACCCTTGACACGTCACTTAATCCCCTTTTGCCTTAGTTTCCTTATCAGAAAAATGAGCTGGAGAAGGAAATGGCACACCACTCTAGTATCTGTCAAGAAAACCCCAAATGGAGTCACGAAGGGTCTGACAGAACTGAAACGACTAAACAGCAACAATCTGTTGTATTCATCTATTCAAGCATTAAAAAAGAACAACAACAACAACTTGGGGGATGATGATTGAGAAAGGCTGTGAATAAGAGCTACATACAAGTTGAATGTTGGTATGAATTTAAGAGGCAGAAGTGTAAAGGGAATGAATTACAAGCATGGAAAAAGGCTACATGAAGACTAAGGCAGAAAATGGAATACAGAGCTCAGGGAGCAGCAAGCAAGATTTTTTTACTTGAATGTAGAATGTAAGAAATAGAGGAAGGCTAGAGTGTTGGATTAGGACCAGGACATATAACAATTTAGAATCAAAAATAAAAAGTTAATATTTTATCCTAGAGACAATAAGAAGTCACTGAAAATTGAACAGTGTAGTGACACGACAGATTTTAAGAAGGTGATTTTGACATCTGTGTGGAAGAATGATTGAGAAGAGAAGAGAATAGAAGTAGGCAGGACAATTGGTAAGCTATTGTAATAGTCCAGATAGGAAGCCATAAAGCCTTGACCTGGGGTATTAGCTATGAATTGAAAGAAGGGGAAGGATGTAAAGAATAACCATGTCACATGGCTAGGCAGTGCTAGAGCTGAAATTTGAACCCCAGTTTTCAGATTCCAAATTTGGTCTTCTCGGGGCAGCCAGATGATACAGTAGATAGAGCATTGGCCCTGGAGAAAGGAGGACCTGAGTTCAAATTTGGCCTCAGACACATAACACTCACTAGCTGTGTGACTCTGGGCAAGTCACTTAACCCTAACTGCCTCACCAAAAAAAATCTATTCCAAATTTGGTCTTCTTGACACTATACCAAACTATCAAATTCTATTTAAACTTTTATTGAGTACTTACTATTTGCAAAATAATGTGCTAGGTGCTAGAGATATAAAGTCAAAATGATAAAGGTAATAAAGGGGGCAAGTGAAAATAGTAAAACTATTATAGAAACATTTGAAGAGGTAGAGAGAAATAATAACTTGAGAAGTGGGAGGGGGAGATCAAGGGAGATTTCAAAGATGAAAGGGGACCTGAGTTGAGCCTTAAATGCAGAAAATCCTAAAAGGCGCAGGTAAGGAAGAATGGGATATCTGTGTGAATGCAGAGGTGAAATTGGGCATGTTATATGTGAGAAACAGTTTGGCTGAAACACAGAGGATGTGAAGGAAAATAGTATGAAAGCTAAGGAGTTTGCACTTTATATTAATGGTAATGGGGAGATGTTGAAGATCTTTGAACAGAGGGGTAACAAAATCAAATTTTTGCCTTAAGAAGATGATTTTGGCAATTATCTGAAAGATAGATTGAAAAGGACAGAGACTAGAAGAAGGAGGCCAATGAGGAAGCTATTTATATAGTGTAGGTGAGGCATGATGAGGACCTAAAGAAAGTGTAGTGTTCACATGAGTGGAGAAAAAGATACAGTTGTGAGGAATGATGCAATAGGATTTGGCACTTGATTGGATGTGGAAGGTGACAAGAATCATCTGCCTGATCATTGCCATCAACAAAAAATGGGAAACAAAAACCACGTATCTTCAATTTTGAATACTTATTTTCTATAATAATAACAATAATAACTAGCATTTATATAGCACTGACTAAGTGCCAGGCACTGGCCTAAGCGCTTTACGATTATCATTTCTTCTGATCCTTAGACTACCTCTAGGAGGTAGGATGCTATTATTATCTCTATTTTTACAATTGAGGAAAATGAGACAAAAGTTAAGTGACTTGCCCAAGGTCACAAAGTTAGTACGTGTCTGAGATTGGATTTGATCTCAGATCTTCTTGACTCCAGGCCTAGCACTCTATCCACTCTGCCACCTAGCTATCTTAAATATGTTACATAAACATGACACTTTATTAAAATAGCAGTATGAATTGTAGTATATCAGAAAGAGGACTGTACTTGGAGTCGAAATAACTAGTTTGGGGTTCTGGTTCCAGTAATCACGGTGAAGTCATTCACCCTTCTTCTGTTGTTGTTGTTCAGTTGTTTCAGTTGTGTCTGACTCTTTGTGATCCTATTTAGGGATTTCTTGGCAAAGATGCTGGAGTGGTTTGCCATTTCCTTCTCCACTTCATTTTACCTTTCTGGTCCCACCCATTTAATTGGAACAATATTTGCCCTACCCATCCCACTGAATAATTATGAGGATCAAATGAGATAACGTATGCGAACTTTAAAGTGATATGAATGAAATCTATTATTATACAATATTAAACTATCTTTTGAATGATACATTAAATATTAATTGCTTCAGTTTACATATATTTGAGAGAAAATATCCTTTCAAGATATAAGGACTGTAATGTACCATGCTGACCAGCTTAAGCTTCTGTTCAACTAAACTTCTGACAGCCTCCCAGATGTTTGATTTTAAACCATATTGGCTTAAAGTGTGAAAAACTCTTAATTATCTATCCCCCTAGGTAACCGTTAATGATTTATTATTTCTTTCTGTCCCACTCCATCTAGCCATTATTTATTTATCTCTCTTATTACTCCCATATATGATATACTATAAAGAAGCCTAGGCTTAGCATCAGAACACTAGGATTTCAGTGTTGCATTTTAATACTTGTATTATTTACCTTACCAGGTTTATCTTGGGGATTCAAGCAGAGAAAGTCTTTGAAGAGAAGGCAAGGAATGTTATGTAAATATCAATACTTATAATTATCCACTTAATCTTATCAGAACTAACTTTAGAATTGTACCTAGGTCTGCTGATTGAGACTTGATCTGATGCTTATCATTAAGGGGTCTTGGTTGTATGAATCCTAATTGGTCATAAGGGGATCATAGTTGCTGCTGCCTCCCTGGACTCAATTCCTCAGGGCAGTGGTAACTACTTTTTGCATTTGTGACATGCCAGTCACCTCTGAGAAATCCATGGCTTCTTTTTTTGATTTTTGCCCTTGAGATCCTTGAAAGGATTTTGAAATATGCTGCAGGTGAAGGTTTTCCTCCTGCTACTCACTAGTATTTCCATCTTTTCCTAGTCTCCAGATGGCTTAAATTTTGTGTTCTTTATTTCGAGTCTTTCAAGTTTTGAATCCTATTGCAATATCTTTCATTTAATTTGGAACCTTACCTGTGATTTCACTGACATAGGGAATAACTATTGAGGAAACTTCTACCAAAACACCTTCTTTGTAACTTGTCTTACCAAATTGCCTGAGGGCATTGAATGGTTAAGTGACTTGCCAAGGGTCACAAATATAGTATGTGACATTGACAAAATTTGAACCCAAGTCTTCTTGCCTCCAAGAGCAGTTGTCTACCTATTATACCATGCCTCCTCTCAGGTTACAGAAATAAATTCCATTCATTTAATCTTTCAAACTTTCAACTAAATTCATTGAATTTGAAACAAAGAATGGAAAAATAGAAGGGATCTAAAATTCATCTCATTTTACAGATGAGGTAATTGAATTTCAGAGAGTTTGTGACCTGAACAATGTTACACAGTTTGTTAAGCAACAAAGACAATAGGGGGCAGCTAGGTGGCACAGTGGATAGAGCACCAGCCCTGAAGTCAGGAGGACCTGAGTTCAAATCCGGCCTTAGACTCAACACTTGACACATACTAGCTGTGGGACCTTGGACAAGTCACTTAACCCCAATTGCCTTAATTAAAAAAAAAACCAAAGACAATAAATGCCACATGTCATCCCAATAGAAAATAAAAAACAGTGCTAAATAACTGTAGCCTATTGATTTTTAAAAATCTATATGGTGGTTGAAATAATAAATCAATTAAGGAGCATTTATTAAGCAACTACTAGATGTGAGGCACTGTGGTAGATGAGAGATAGTCAAATACAAGGAATGGAACAGTCCCTACTCTCAGAGAGGTAATATTAAGTTTCATCTACATATATTTAATCTTCAGAAAGCCCAACCCTTACAATCAAGTCTCATATTATAGATTTAGTATTGGAAGGGATTTTAGAGACTATTGAATATGACCCTCTCATTTTACAGATGAGAAAATAGTCTGAGAGAAATTAAATGCCTTGTTCTGGGTCACACAGCTAGAAATGTCTGGGGGCAGGATTTCAACTTAAGTCTTCTTAAATCCAAGCCTAGCACTCAATCCATTGCATCACCCAAGATGTTCTTAGTTAAACTGAAGCATTATGGAAGTCAAGAAAATAGTGATGAAATTATTTTAAAATGGGAAAATTATAATTATACAATGTTTTTTTTTGGTAAAGGTGATAGATACTAAGCCATTACAAATATGATTTAAGGTAATTGGTCTGGGTATATTGACTTAATATTTCAGACAAAATGAGATATTATGTTTCAATTGTTAGAAATATAGCAGAATTTGAAATGGTGATCTTTGACAATGTTAAGGGTAAAGTATAAGTTTACTTCTGGCTTTTTTCTTCTAAAATAATACATAGCTTGTATGTGTCTCAGCATTAAGATACCAATTTTTCTAACGAAAGGATAATCCTTTAATGTCAGACTTCACTTCTGGCAATAGTCCATGCAACAGCCTAATCATTACTAAGTAGAGATAGAAACTCTATTCTCCATTCATTTTGTGTTCCATTACAGTAAAGTGCAATTGCATTTGGTATTGATGACTCCCTAAGTAAATGTGGATGCACAACTTGTTTTTTGCCCAAATTACTGAGAATCAAATGAAAAAAAAATGACTGTTTCTCCTACAGTGGTCTCTCTGCAAACATTAGAATCACTTCTTTCTGGCAGCCTTTAGCATTTCTTTTCCATTATATTATTGGATAAGGAAAAATGAGTGGGTTGGTTGTAGCCACGGAAATTTTGTTGAAAGAAGATTTATCCACATCAGAATCAAAGAAAGGACAGTAGTTTTTCTCCCTTGTCAAAGTTTTCACTGCCCATTTGAATGAGTAAAAGATGAGAAAGGCATATTTCATTTCACTGAGCTAGAAAAATAATAAAATTCATTTGGAAGAGTATCAAAGGAATTAATTTAAAAAATGTGAAGGAGGGAGGTCTAGCAGTACCAGATCTTAAACTGTATTATAATGTTGTAATTTTCAAGACTATTGGGTACTGCCTAAGAAATGGAATAGTGGATCAGTGGACTAGAGTAGGTATACAATATGTAGTACTAAATGATTATAGTATCATTATGTTTGATAAACACAAAGATCTAAGCTTTTGGGATAAAAATTGACTATTTGGTAAAAATTCCTGGGGAAACTGGAAAGCAGTCTGGCAGAAGCTAGGTATTGGCCAATATTTTCCACCATTTACCAAGATAAGATCAAAATAGATACATGGCCTAGGAAAAAAGGAGATATAAGTAGATTAGAAGAAAATATTACCTATCATTTATGGATAAGAGAAGAATTTACAAATAGACAAGAAATAGGGGATATGTAGGATACAAAATGGATATTTTTGATTAAATTAAAGAGCTTTTGTACAAATAAAAGTAAGGTAGGCAAAATTAGGAGGAAAGCAGAAAATTGGGGAAGAATTTGTATAGACAGTTTCTTAGATAAAGACCTCGTATCTCAAATATATAGAGAACTGAGTCAAATTTATAAGAATATGAGTATTCCCCAATTGATAAATGGTCAAAGAATATGAACAAGCAGTTGTTAAAAGAAGTCAAAGCTATATATAGTCATGAAAAAATGCTCTAAATTATTCCTGATTAGAGAAATGCAAATTAAAATAACTTTGAGGTAACATTCCATGCCTATCAGATTGGTTAAAATGATAGAAGGGGAAAATGATAACTATTGGAGGTGATATGGAAAAATTGGGACAGTAATACACTTTGGTGGGATTGTGAACTACTCCAACCATTTTGGAGATCAATTTGGAATTGTGGCCAAAGAGTTATAAAATTGTGCGTACTCTTTGACCCAGCAATACCACTGTTAGGTGCGTTTTCCAATTTGATAAAGCTAAAAGGAAAATAGCTTATATGTTCTAAAATATTTATAGCAGCTCTCTTTGTGGTGGCAAAGAACTGGAAAGTAAGGGGATGCCATCAATTGGGGAATAGCTGAATGAGTTGTGGTGTATAATTGTGATGGAATGCTACTGCATTGTAAGAAATTATGAGCAATTGATTTTAGAAAAAAAACATAGAAAGACTTGCGTGAAATAAGGCAAAGCGAAATGAGCAGAAACAAGAGAACATTGTATACAGGAACAGCAGTATTGTTCAGAGTAACTGTGAATTGCTAAGCTATTCTGGGTATGTGAACATTCAAATCAACTACAAAAGACCTATGAAGGAAAATTCTCTCTCCCTCCAGAAAAAGAACTGATATATGGAAGTATGTATTGTATGATTCCACACATATACCTATATCAAATGTTTGCCTTCTCTAATGTGGGGGTGAGAGGGAGGGAAACAATTAGGAATTCAAAAGTTAACAAAAAATGAATATTGAAAAAGAAAGGTGTATTTCTACTGAAACAGATAGAAACATGCAGTATTAGATAATGTATACACTATAACGGATAAAAACACTTCAGGGCCTAATGTTTAAAACCCTAAATGGTAGCTAATTAGAAATTACCATTTTCCGGACATCAAAAGTACACTGTACCTATAATTCACTTGAAAAGGTCAGAGTGGACCTTAGGTATCTAGTCCAAACTCAATTTTGTAGATAAGGTACTAAGATCCTAAAATGAGATAATTTCCACAAATTTACAACAGCCATCTGTAAATGTGCTCAAAATTGCTAATAACCAGATAAATGTCAATTAAAGCAACTCTGAGGTATTATCTCGCACTTATGAAACTGGCAAAGATGGAATAAGATAGACAAATTGTAATGTGTGGGGGGATGTCAGAAAAGTATCCCAGTGCATAGATTGGTACTGAGAATATAGTAGGCACTTAATTAATGCTTGTTGATTGGTTGATGCCTTGTCCCAGATCCCCTTAAGACAGCTTTAGATATATAATATTTGAAGGAGATATTTTATAAGGCAAAATATTAATATTTTTATGAAGTATGAACTTCAACCATTTACTATGATCTTTATTTTTATCTTGCTTTATTTCTCTGGATTATTTGTGAAGTTACTCAGCAATAGATACTTATATCTATAGTGCTGTGGGAACTCCTTCCACTTTATCTGTGTTGGTGGGGATATAGATCAGTACAACCGTTTCAGAAAATACTTTGAAACTACACAAGAAAAATAGCAGAATTTTTATACCTGTTATTCTCATTATTAAGTTTATACCAGAAGGAGGCTATTGACAACAAGAAAAGACCAACCTACATGAAAATATTCATAGAAGAACTATTTCTAATAGAAAAAGTTGAAAATAAGCCTCATGGCCAGAAATGGAGAATCAACTGAACAAATTGTACTGTGTGAATGTAATGGAACATGACCTAACCTTAAGGAATGGCAGATATGAGAAATTCAATGGGAAAACTTGTATAAAAGGATGCAGAGAGAACAAAGTAGGGGCAAAAGAATAAGATAGACAATTGCTACAACTTTATAATTGAGGACAACTCTGAATGGCAACAAAATTCAGATAAAGAAATTGGACTTTTAAGGTATATCATCAGTCTTTTCTTCATAGCAAATGGAAAACTATTAAAGTAGAGACTTCTATGTATTATCAGTCATAAACATTCTTCTATGTTGTTTTTTCTTACCTGCATGGGGTGGGGAGATTACACATCATGGGGATTCAGTTGTCAGCAGTTGGGGTTTTGTATGATATACTGAAACAAAATTTATCAATTACAAAAATTAAGTTCACCATCTTGCAGGTTCTAACACTACTTCTGCACCTCCCTGGTGGATTGGGAGAGATGGGTTGGTGGTGTACCCTCGGCAGAATGGAAAGCAACTGCGTGGTACAGGTAAGATGATGAGTGGCAGAGTTGTGATTTGGACCCAGGAATTCTGGCACCATAGCTAGATGGTGCAGTGGATAAAGTGCTGGGCCTGGAGTCAGGAAGACTCATGTTCCTGAGTTCAAGTCTGGCCTAAGACACATACTAGCTGTGTGACCCTGGGCAAGTCACTTAGCCATGTTTGCCTCAGTTTCCTCATTTGTAAAATGATCTGGAGAAGGAAATGGCAAACCACTCTAGTATCTTTGCCAAGAAAACCCAACATGGAATCACAAAGAGTTGGACATGACCGAAAATGACTGAACAACAACAAATATGATTTGCTGAACTCCAAGACACATAGATTTATAGCAGGAGGAAACCTTCAGAAGACAGCCCTCCCCTTCATTTTACAGATAAAGAAACTAAGGCCCAGAGAAAAGAAAAATGAATTGCTTGGTACCTCAAATATAGTAGGCACTTAATGTTTGTTGATTGGTTTATGCTTTGGGTTCCCTTTCAAATGTCTTAGACATACAATACTTGAGTAAGACATTGTTACATGGTAAGATAGTAAATAATTTCATTTTATGAAATATGAACTTCTACCATTTATTATAATCTTTATTTTCTTTCTTGCTTTGATGCTCTGGATCAGCAGTCAGGAACCTGTGGCCTCGAGGCCACATGTGTCCCTCTAGGTCCTCAAGTGTGACTCTTTAACTGAATCCAAACTTCACAGAACAAATCCCCTGTTTGTTTGGATTCAGTCAAAGGGCCACGCTTGAGTACCTAGAGAGCCACATGTGGCCTCAAGGTCACAGGTTCTCCACCCTTCTGGATTATTTGTAAAGTTGTTCAGTGATGGATATTTATATCTATAGTGATTTGGGAGCTCTTTCCCCTTTGCAGATAACATCCTGTCTATAACTTAATGTCTTATCAGATTGCCTGAGTCCCAGAAAAGTTAAATGGTGGATCACACAGATAGGTTTCAGAGGTAAACTTTGAATACATGTTTTCTTCGTTCTAAGTCTGTAACTCTGTCATTCCACTAAGTAAGGACACATAGTAGGGTAGGACACAGAAAGTCTTGAAAGAAGGTTCTTTATTGCTGAGGAATGAAATTCTTCGAAGAAGAGAATCTCTTTTCCTTTAAGTGGCATAGTGCTAGGTCTGAAGTCAGGAAGGCCCAATTCAAATCCAGTCTTGGACACTAACCAGACATCTGACCCCAGGCAAAGTCACTTAGCCTCTTCTTGGCTCTGTTTTCCTCAACTGTAAAATGAAGACCATAATAATACCTACCTTCTAGGATTATGGGAAGGATCAAATAAGATAATATTTGTAGAGCACTTAGTACAGTGCCTTGAACATAGTATATGCTTTTTATTCTTCCAAAAATGAATTTTGTTATTTTTCCTAGTTCAATAAAATAATTTTTGTTGCTTTAGTTGGGATGGCATTAATAAGTAGATTAGTTTAGGTTTGTCATTTTTATCATATTGGCTTAGTCCATGAACAATGAATATTTCTCCAATTATTTAAATCTAACTTTACTTGTATAAAAAGTGTTTTATAATTAAGTACATATAGTTTCTGGGTTTGTCTTGGCAGAGATAATCTTAGGCATTTTATATTGTCTATTGTTATTTTATTTTTTATTTTTTATTAGACTATTTAAAAAATTTTATTTAGTATTTTGTTTTTCTTCAGTTACATGTAAAAACAATTTTTAGCATCTATTTTTCAAAACTTTGAGTTCCAAATTCTCTCCATTCCTTCCCCCGCATTGAAAAAGCAAGCAATATACCCAACTAGATGTATGTTATTCCTTCTTTAATCCAATTTCAATGAGAATAAAATTCCCATGCTGCCTGTCCACCACACCATTCTCCCCTCCACTATAAATTCATGCCTTTTTTGTGTGAGGCACCATTTTGCCTCTTTTGTATTTGCCCCATTTTATCTCTCCCTACCCAATTTTATTTTTTAGGATCATTCCATTATGTTACACTTAAACCCAAGCTCTCTATTAATGTATACTCTTTCTAACTACTCTAATAGTGATTACATTCTTAAGAGTTACAAATATAAATTTCCGATATAAGACAGTAAACAGTTTGACTTTATTAAATCTCTTATGATTAGTCTTTCATGTTTACCTTCTTATGTTTCTCCTAACTCATATTTAAAAGTCAAATTTTTGTTGAGTTCTGGTTTTTCCCTAAGAATGTTTGAAAGTTATTTAATTCATTAAGTATCTATTTTTTCCCTTTCAGAACCAAGTTCCTTTGTTCTTTGGAATATTATATTTCACACCCTTCAGTGTTTTTTATGTAGAAGCTGCTAAGTCTTTTTCCCCTTAGGCAATTGGGGTTAAGTGACTTGCCCAGGGTCACACAGCTAGTAAGTGTGAAGTGTTTGGTGTGAGGCTGTATTTGAACTCAGGTTCTCCTGACTTCAGGGCCAGTGCTCTATCTACTGTGCCACCTAGTTGCTACCAAAGCTGCTAAATCTTGTGTTAACATGAGTGTAGCTCCTTAATACTTAAATTGTTTCTTTCTAGTTGTTTATAATATTTTCTCCTTGACCTGGGAGTTTTGAAACTGGGAGTTTTATTTTTGGGATTCCTTTCAGGTGGTGATCAGTGAGTTTTTTCTATTTCTATTTTACCCTCTAGTTCTCAAACTTCACAGCAATTTTCCTTAATAATTTCTTGAAGTATAATCATGATTTTTTAATCATGAAATTCAGGTAGTCCAACAATTCTTACATTATCTCTCCTCAATCTGTTCTCCAGGTCAGTTGTTTTTCTAATGAGATATTTCATGTTCTCTTCCTTTTTCTACATTCTTTTGATTTTGTTTTATTATTTATGAATGTTTTATGGAGTCATTAGCTTCCCCTTGCCCAATTCTAACTTTTAAATCATTATTTTTCTCAGTAAGTTTTTGGATCTCTTTTCACAATTGGTTGACTTTCTTTTCATAATTTTCTTGATTTTCTTGCATTGCTGTTATTTCTTTTCCCATTTCCCCCTGCTACCTCTTATTTGATTTTTAAAGTCCTTTTTAAAATCTTTCAAGAAATCTTTTTGGATTTGTGACCATTTTGCATTTTTCTTTGAAGCTTTACGTATAGCTATTTTAACTTCATTGTCTTATGCGTTTGAACCCTGATCTTCTCTATCATAGTAACTATCTATGATCAAGTTTTTTTACTGTTTTTTTTAATGGCCAATCTTTTTAAATGGCCAATTCCTTAGCAGTTAACTTTAGTTAGGGTCGGGCTCTGCTCCTGAGGGTGCCAGTGATAATGTCTCAGGCTTCTCATTTTTCCTGTTGTTATTTTCAGAGTTCTCTCTGAAAAAATCTTTGACTTTTTGGTTATTTCAATATGCTATGGTCCAAGGTCATTGTTCTTCTGGCTTATGTCTTGGTTCATGAGTGACCTTAAGCACTCCCCTTCACCCATGAACTATAACTAGGCCCCCATGCACCATTACCAACACAAATACTCTGATTGCCCAAAGTCCCAGAAACTTACCACCAGCCTCCATTCTTCTCCAGTCACAAGCATCAGTTCACCCCTCTACCCTGGAACCAAAACTAGGGACTCTACTCTCCTGGAAGTGATAAAAGTAGTCCTCTCTAAGTAGGAACAGTGAGCAAAGCATATGCTCACCCTTCCCTACCTGTAGCCATTACCTGGGACCAACCAGTCAATGAGGACCAGTGCCTTCCCTTCCCAAAGTCTATGGGAGCAAAAGTTCTCAAAGCCATGGCTATCAAAGGCACAGCTGCCCCTAAGGCTGCTGTTTCTTGATGAAATGTCTGCACTTAGCTCTAGACCAGACTACCATCCTGGTAGGTTAGATCTTTCCTAGTGTCCTCCCAAGTTGTCTTAGACTGAACTACTGTTTCCTACGACTTTTTATTATTTCTATCATTCTAAAATTCACTTGACATTGTTTTAAGTTATTTGGAAGGGAATTTAAGAGAGCTAGGTGATTTCCTGTCTTATTCTTTCATCTTCCCACAGTCCTCTACTCCCAACTTCTTTTCAAGCCAGGAACAGTCTCCAGCAACTGTGGGTACTTTCCTCCTTGTGGTGTGTCTAACAGGCTGCATACGTGCTCTCTTGCATTTGAAGGGAAGAACTGAGTTTATTACTTAGGCTTCGTATACCAGCCCCAAACACTGCCCTCACTTTAAGGAATATTTCTTTTCTTTACACTGAGTAAACAAACACTATCATGGATAGCAAGCACTAACTGGGACCTTGTCCTACTTCTTGTGAGCACCATGGAATCTTATATACTAGGACAATCAAAATTTTGAGAAGTAGAAAAATTTAACTCCTCATGCGGTCAAGACAGGAGTGGGGACCCATATCCTGGATGGCATAATTAATAGTCATAATAATTGTAGGAAGATAAAGGGACTAGATCTGTGAATCCACTAGTCTGGGGAGCTCCCAAGTGAGGAAACTCTCTCTACCCTTTATTGGAAGGAAAATAAACTCTTCCCAAATCTTCTCTTTATAGAAGGCTCGGAATTTTCCAGCTAACTTTTCATTTTCCTTTATATGCTCTGCTTGGTTTAGACTTCATCAGCATCATTTCCCTATCTCAACACCCCACCACACATGCCCTCTGACAGCCCTCCTCCCTGCTTTTTTCAGCTTTTTAGCTTCTACTTGTGTATTTTTGTCCCCTATTAGATTATAAGCTCCTTCAGGGCTGAGACTCTATTTCATTTTCTTATTGTATCCCTAGCATAGTGCTCAGTGAATAGTGCATGGCACATAGTAGGCACTTAATAAACATTTATTGACCATTTACTACCAATTTAGGTCAACATTATTTCTGCAATTTTTAGTTTTAGAGAGCTGCCTAGAGAACTGAGAAGTTAAATGATTTGACCAGGGTCACATAGCCAATATGTGTCAGGGGCAATATGTGAAATAGAGTCTCAGCCCTGAAGGAGCTTATAATCTAATAGGGGACAAAAATACACAAGTAGAAGCTAAAAAGCTGAAAAAAGCAGGGAGGAGGGCTGTCAGAGGGCATGTGTGGTGGGATGTTGAGATAGGGAAATGATGCTGATGAAGTCTAAACCAAGCAGAGCATATAAAGGAAAATGAAAAGTTAGCTGGAAAATTCATGAATCCATGTCGACCTGATTCTGAGATGAGCTCTCTATTCACTACAACATTCTTCCTCTTGATTGTAGGAAAAGGAACAAGAGAAAAAAAAAGCTAAGTCAAACTTTTTGTCTGAAAGGGAATTTGACGTAATAAGACACTACTGGAAGAATTGTAAAGGACACATTTCTTACTTATACTTTTGATGGATATCTTCTAATCAGATAAAGAACTTGAGACTATTCATATAATCATATAATCTTAGAAGATCCTGTAAGTTCAATAGATGAAGAAACTGAGGGCAGGAGAGATGAAGTGATTTTCCTGAGTTCCTGCTTCTAGAACTAGATTTCATCTTTACTATACATCTTCTTCATTTAATTGAGTAGTAAAGCCAGTTTTTCTGGTGATTTCTTTTGTGACTTGAAGATCTTCTGTTTTCAAGATCTCTGTAGATCAGAAGAATCTCATCTGGCAGAGTTAAGAAAAAAATTTGTCCCTGTGGAAAAGAGTGTTAGTGTGAATCCTGAACTACATGTTAGTATTAGACACATTTACTTTAGGCTGTTGTGTTCTGACTGGTCATTCTTTTCCTCAGTTTATTACTGAATTCACTCTTCCATCTTGGGAATTGAGCAGTTCATATCTCTTCCTGAGGGTGCTTTTGAAAGCAATAGTGATTTATGTCTATAAATCATTTTCTTTTCAATTCTTAATAATGTATTCTCCAAGGAATTAAGAAAGGGAGACTTCCTAGACCTAGAAGAGTATCTTGATCTTTTTTTTTTTTTTTGTATGTGTCATGGACTCTTTGGAAGTCTGGTGAAACCCATAAGCCTTTTTTCAGAGTAATATATATTTTAAAATATATTAAATAGAATGTGTAGGATTACAAAGGAAACTAATTATATTAGAACAAAATCATCTAAATAGTAACAACCTTCCAGGTTATGATCCCTGTTCAAAAGTAATATGGATTACATAATAAGTGAGCAGAAATTTTTGACTAATTAATGGAACCTTCTATTCCTTCAATTTGTCATAGTTCTGGCCCTCCAACTCATGGACATCCCAGGCATCTACAGAAAAAGAAAAAAATAGCTAGCAGTATCTTTAGGAGGAAATACAGGTTTTTCATATAGAGGTTGGGATGCTGGTGATTGGATAGGCACTGGGAGCTGGGCTGGGTTTTCTTGACGAAACTAAGGAAGAATCTTGTTGCCTTCCTTTTAGTGAAATAGATAGAGTGGCTATTTTTCTCACCCTGAAATGGAGGAGCAATGAATATTTCTAATGAGCTAAAGTCCATGAAGGGCAAGGGGATGAGCCAAGGTATCATGGACGCAGGAGTAGCCACTGCAAATAGTGGCTGAGTCCTTAGCACATAGTAGGTGCTTTATAAATGCTTATAGAGCTCCTGCATGGTACTCCCAGCTAAAATCTCAAATTCTACAGGAAGTCTTTCCCAATTCCTCTTAATTCTAGTGTCTTCCCTCCTCTAATTATTTCCAATTTATCTTGTGTATAGCTTATTTGTACATAGTTGTTTTTTAAAATATTTCCTCCCCATTAGATTGTGAGCTCCTTAACAGCAAGGACTGTCTTTTGCTTTTCTTTGTACTCCCAGTGCTTAGCATAGTGTTTGGCATATTGCAGGTGCTTATAAATGTTTATTGACTAACATGGAGAAAGATGGAAAATGGGTTGGGCACACAGAAACCAGCAAAAACAAGGAGAAAAATCATAGAGAGATGTATTTGGCCATTCACTGAAATCATCAGTCCTGGGACTATCTCCTTTGAACCCACAAAGAAACAGTCTATACCTCTACTTCTAGAGGTATACTTCTATTTTCAGAGGTGTTAATTTGGAGGGGCTTGAGTTTTAAACTGCTCTGATGGGGGTGGAGTGAAAAAAAGTGGACTCTGAGGAATGTGATTGATAACTGTTTTTGTTACTTTAATAGTTGTTTCTTCATGATTAGATGTTGACTGTTTCAATGCTGTTCTTTAGGTTGCTAGCATAGTGAGCAAACTGAAAGCCAAGGCCCTAGTTAGTTGCAGAAGTTATTGGTTTGAGGAGTACGTGGAGGTAAAGCCAACATAAGCAAATGTAACCAAAGTTCCAAAGTCAAATTTTATGGGATTAGTGGACATGAATTACTAAGTGCCTCAACACCCATATACAGGATAAGAGGGGAGAGAAGAAAGATCCCATGTTGTCAGTTTCTTCAGGTTCTTTTGGTTTCTATCTTTGAAAGACAAGATGGATGATGCCAGCCTCTCTCCAGGTCACTGACAGGAGAGAAATGTTCTGGGAAGAAGTTGAGATGAGAGGAGCTGGCAGTGACTATCATACCCTTATCCAAAGCTTGCTGTACCAGAAATTTTGGGAAATTTTGGGAAATTTTCCTTGGTGAGATCTGCAACTCTCTCTTGTTCGAACTGAGCTAACTTGGTTACATGGGGAGCATTCATTCAATATATATTTTCTATATGTATTCTCACATGCATATTTTCTCAAATTTCTGTTTTACTATTGACTTGAATAAATGGATTTCCTTGCTATTTGCTATATGTGGTAAGACAGTCAAGCCTTGGATAAAGCTTGGGTTTCCCTTTCCCCACTAATTAATAGTGATCAAGAGTTTGGCTTGAACCTTTAAATTATATCTCCTAGAACAATAATATTTAAAGGAGCATATAGATATCATTCTTGCCCACAACCCTCTCTCTCTCTGAGGAGAACAGAGTGGCCAACTTCTGACCTCAACCTCCTTTTCCCTTGGAAAAGAGTGAGAGAGGAGATGCTCGAAATATCTCTTCTTGCCTATTTGGGAGCTACACATGATAGCCCTTATTATATTAATTACTATTAAGATTACCCATCTTCTCAGAGGCAGCATGGCATAGTGGATAGAGAACTGTCCTTAGATTTAGGAAGTTCCTTCAACATATACTGGCTGAGTGACCCTGAGAAAATTACTTAACCCCTCAGTGTGCTAGGCAACTTTCCATTGCCTACTACATGCCAGGCACTATACTAAGTACTGGGAATACAAAGAGAGGCAAAAGACATTCTTTGCCTCAAAGAACTCGAAATCTAATGAAGGAGATAACATTAAAACAGCTATGTACAAGCAAGCTATATGTAGGATAAATCAGAAATCATCCACAGAAGAAGGCACTGGAATTAAGAGGGAATGAGAAAAGCTTTCTATAGAAGGTTCAATATAAGCTGGGACTTGAAGGAAGCCAGTGAAGCCAGGAGGTAGAGATGAGGATGGAGAATATTCTATGCATGGTTGATAGCTGGTGGAAATGCAAGCAATAAGGAGGAATGTCTTATTTGAGGAACATCCAGGAGGCTGGTATCACTGAATCAAGAACATGACAGGGAGGATGTAAGGTAGAAGACTGAAGAGCTGGAGGTGGAAAGACTGGTTATACAAGACTTCAAATGGAAAATAGATTTTTATATTTGATACTGGAGATGACAGAGAACCACTAAAGTTTATTGAATAGGGTGGTGGCATAGTCAGACCTGCACTTTAGGAAGATCATTTTGATAGGATGAACTGAAATGGGGAGAGACTTGTGGCACACAGACTGAGTGGTAGTCTATTGTAATAGTCCAGGTGTGAGATAACAAGGGATTATATCAAGGTAGCAGCAGCATCAGAAAAGAGAAGGAGCATATTCAGGAGATGATATGAAAATAAAATTGACAGACTTTTGCAACAAATTGGATATTGGCATGAGAGAGGGGGAAGAGTCAAAGATAACATCTAGATTGCAAGCCTGTGAGACTGGGAAGATGATGGTGCCCTAAACAGTAATATGGAAGTTTAAAAGGGGGAAGGTTTGGGGAGGAAAGATAATGAGTTTGATTTTGGACATCTTGAATTTAAGATATCTATAGAACATTAATTTTTAAATGCCTAAGAGGCTGTTGGTTAAGTGAGACTGAAGGTTAGTAGAGAGGTTAAGGCTAGATAAGTAGATTTGAGAATCATTTGAGTAGATGATAATGGAATCTGTGGAAGCTAATGAAATTACCAAGTGAAATAGTACAGCAGGAGAACAGGGCCCAGGATAGAGTCCTAGGTTAGGGGGAGAGATCTGGATGAGGATCCAGAAAGGGAGAGTGAAGAGTAGTAAGACAGGTATGAGGAGAACCAGGAAAAAGTGGTAATAATGAAAACCTAGTGAGAAGAGAGTGACAAGGAGAAAAGAGTGATTAACAATGTCAAAGGCTACAGAGGGGTCAAGTAGTATAAGGATTGAGAAAAGGCTACTAGATTTGGCAATTAAGAGATAATATCTTTGGAGAGAGAAGTTTTGGTTAAATTATGAGTTTAGAAGCTAGATTTAGAGAGTTAAGAAGAGAGTGAAAGGTTGTAGACAACTTTCTTAAGAATTTTAGCCACAAAAGGCAGGAGAGATATGGAGCAATAGTTAGTGGGGATGGAGGGACCAAGTCAAGGTTTTTTGAGGGTGGTTGAGACATGATCATGTAATACTTTAAGTTGCAGAGAAGGCTGCCAGAGAGAATTTCCTTACTGGAAGTTCCTTACACAAATGAAATCAAAGGTCTGGACAAAACAAACAAACAAACAAAAACCAGGTCCCCATGATGGCAACCAAAGTCTCTTCAGGTACAAAGGTCTCTTCAGGATTACGTCTTGTTTATTTTGTTGTTCTAAGGATCACATTTAAAGAAGGATATTGATAAACTGGACACTATTAATTGCCATTCCCCTTGATGGTTTTCATGATGCTACTTTCTCTTGGCTTTCCTCCTCCCTCTCTGACTACTCCTCCGCCTCCTTTGCTAGATGCTCATTCGAGTCTCTCCCCTTAACTCAGTGCTCTTTCCTGGACCTTCTTGTCTATATATACCACTTCACTTGGTGTTCAGATGGGCAACCTGAATGGTAAAGGGCCTTGAATTTATACCATATGAGGATCAATTGAAGGAATTGAGGCTGTTTAGCCAGAATGAAAGAGAACTCAAGGGGGATTTATAAGCAAGCTATCTGCAAGAATTTGAAGGATTTTATTTTACTCCAGAGAATAAAACCAACAGGAGTAGGTGAAAATTGCAAAGAGGAAAATTTAGGCCCAATTAGGGATAATTTCCTTATAATTCTATATATATTACACATTTTGTGCATCTCATCTCCAGTTGATGGGCACCATTTTTTTTTTAGTTCTTTGCTACTATAAAAAGTATTGCTGTGGATATTTTTATATAAGTAGATCATTATTCTTTGTCTTTGACCTCTTTTGGGTATGGGCCCTAGTAATGGTACTGATGAGTCAAAGATTATATACAGTGTAGTGACATATTTTGGCTACAACTCCAAATTGCTTTCTAGAATGGTGTGACAAATTTATAATAGACATTTCAAAATGAATGTTCTATAGATATTTAAAACTCAAGATATCCCAAACTGAACTCAGTAACTTTGTTCTCAAACCTTTCCCCCTTCCAAACATTCATAATATTATTGAGGGCACCACTGTCCTTTCATTTCCCCAAGGCTTGCAACCTAGCTATCATCTTTGACACCTAACTCTTTTTTACTCCCATTTCCAACCTGTTGCCAAGGCCTGTCAATTTTACCTTCAAATTATAGTAGTATAGAAAAATGCAACAGTGCATTATTGTGTTTGCTCTCCTGTAGCTCCCCCCCAATAATTACCATTAATTACCATTTTCTTTTTCTTTTGTTCATCTTTGCCAATCTTATAGATGTAAGGTGGAATCTCAGAATTGCCTTTATTTGCATTTCCTCTTATTATTAGTGATTTGAAGCATTTTGTTATGTGGTTGTTGATGACTTACCTTTCTTCTTTTAGGAATTGCTTGATCATGTTTTTTGACCAATTACCTATTGTAGCCCAATTTATTTTCCTTAGGCACTGGAGAACCAGGATCAAATCACCTTTGTTAGGTGATAAGAACAGATCATATTTGACTTCCCAACCCAACCCCCCACCTTCCATTCCTAGTGAAGCTGACTTCTCAGTACCTGTTGAAAATGTGTATGTTCTAAGGGGTTTGTTTCTCAGAAAAGGGAGGGAATGCTATTTAGGTTTTGGATTCCTTAATCTAGTTGAGCAGGATTACATAATATATTAGCCATTGCCAACAGTGCATGCAAATATCTTTGTCCTAGCATAAGCTTAAAGACAATAGACACACTGTTTTGCTTGGATATAATTAATCAACGTGTGGCTAGTTTACAATACTCACCGTAGAATATTTTGACCTTT
Organism: Vombatus ursinus; assembly: GCF_900497805.2. Lineage (NCBI taxonomy): Eukaryota > Metazoa > Chordata > Mammalia > Diprotodontia > Vombatidae > Vombatus > Vombatus ursinus. The sequence continues at coordinate 20,463,463 of NW_020954562.1, read as the reverse complement.
CGTTGTTAGTTTCATTTCAAAGCAAAAGAAAGCAGAAAGGAATTTATATTAGGGGACCAAAAGGAATGAGACCTTTTCCATTCTAACACTGATTGGTTTCAGTTTAACCATGTCTAATAGCTGTTAGTGAAAACACATTTGAGGTTTCTAACTTACCTTGGAGTCCTATAGTAAATGTTTCCCAGATTTAGCCAAATGGAAAGCCAAAAGACCTTCTTTCCTTCTTTCCCTTTCCCTCCTCTTCTTTCCTTTCTTCTCTATCAGATCTGTGATTTCAGGTTCATAACAAAGTTATGAATAATTATTTTTTAAATTTTTTAAATTTATTTTCTAAATTTATTTTTAGTTTTCAACATTCACTTCCACAAGATTTTGAGTTCCAAATTTTCTCCCCATCTCATCCCTCCTCCCATCCCAAGATGGCATGCATTCTGTATACCCCTTCCACTAATCTGCCCTCCCTTCTATCTCTCCCCCCCCACCTTCTCTTATCCCCTTCCCCTTCTATTTTCCTGTAGGGCAGGATAGATTTCTATACCTCATTTCCTGTATTTATTATTTCCCAGTTGAATGTGAAAACAATTTTTAACATGTGTTTTTAAAACTTTGGGTTCCAAATTTTCTCCCTTCCTCCCTCCCTACCCACCCTCATTGAAAAGGCAAGCAACTTGATACAGGTTATACATGTGTAGTCATGCAAAACACTTCCATAGTAGTCATGTTGTGAAAAACTAAGTGTATTTCCCTTCATCCTATCCTACCCCCTATTTATTCTATTCTCTCTTTTGACCGTGTTTCTCCTTAGAAGTGTTTGCTTCTGATTACCTCCTCCTCCATCCCCCTGTTCTCTTGTCCCCCTTCCCTCCCCCCCCCATTTTCCTGTAGGGTAAGATAGATTTCCATATTCAATTGAATGTGTATGTTATTCCCTCCTTAAGCCAAATCTGATAAGAATAAGATTCCCTCATTCCCTCTCACCTTCCCCCATTTCCCCTCCACTGTAAAAGCTTTTGCTTGTCTGTTTCATGTGAAATAATTTACCCCATTCTACCTCTCCCTTTCTCCTTCTCCCAGTATAATCCTTTCTGACCTTTTAATTTTATTCTCCAGATATCATCCCTTCATCTTCAACTCACCCTGTACCCTCTATCTACCCATCCATCCATCTATCTATCTATCTAGCTATCTATCTATCTATCTATCTATCCATCTATCTATCTATGTACATACATATGATTTTTCCTCTCCAACTACCCTAATACTGACAAAGGTCTCATGAGTTACAAATATCATCTTTCCATGCAGGAATGTAATTAGTTCAACCTTAGTAAGTCTCTTATGATTTCTCTTTCCTGTTTACTTCTTTATGAATAGTTATTGATACATATGTAAATAACAGATGTTTTATTTCCTCTAACATACTCTATGCTACTTGAGGAAAGGGACAACATTGGTCAGGTTTACTTGCTACTTGTGCTGTGACCCCTTTTGATGAACATACATAGCCATAATTCAGCAGATATAGTTGTGACAAGTACTGACCAACCACATATTTGCTTAAGTCCTATTTTAACATGACCCTACCTAGACAATAGCCTGAATGATGTTACAATTCTTGCTAATATTATCTATCAACCTCATATGATTCTTTTTTTAGGGTAACTGTAAGACTAATATAAGTGATTAGAAAACACTTAGAAAGCACCGGGGTCTTCCAGGATCCCTGCAGTAGTAAACTGAAAACTTAAGGAAACTATTATATTTTTCCCACATAATTATTATTTTAGCAAATTATCAATTCCATATTCTAAAATTGCCCTAAGATCACCTGTAATCTTATCAGTTATTTTTCATGACTTTTTAGCATCGTTACAGAGCTTTGTTTTTATAGTTTCTCTTGAAACAGTTCATAGGATCATTGATTAAAGCTGGAATGTACCCATGTGGTAATTTAATTCTACACTGTTACAGAGGAAGTAAGTGGCAAGGTAAATCCATTGCTCCTTCCAGAACACCAAAGCCACTTTTAGGAGCAAAATATTTTGTTTACCAATAGCAGACCATAATAATGTAAATAAGCAATTTACATTTAAATAATGTTTTAAGGCTTATGATTTGAGTTCCTCACAATTGTGTAAGACCAAATCAGTGCATTTGAATGTGGTACTTGGTTAGGATTGGATTTGGAACCACATCTATGATTTCAGCTGTGTAGGGAACAGTCCACATGTAAACTCCATTGATATAAATAAATTACTCATCTCCCTCTGCCCAGGCTCCATAACTTCTACCCTTGAATTCATTGAACTCATTGGTGACTACTTTACCTGGCTCAGTACTTCAAGCAGGATCTAGCAATATTTCATTTCGATCCCTATTTCTTCTCATCATGTCTTGCCCCTGCAAGCACCCAGGAGCCCCTATGGCCCCCAACCTCAAGTTCTGGAACCATGAATAAACAAACTCTGCCATTACTACTTCTGTAGCCCCACTCACCATTCCTGTAATTTTCCAGATCAAACACCCTTCCCTAGCCATTAACTCCTAATGTGCCTATCTCTTTGTATTGAATCTAAGCTTCTTAAGGTCAGGGACTGTTTTTGTCTTTATTTATTTATTTATTTTTGTTTCTGCAGTGCTTGGCACACAGTAAGTTGTTAAAAATGTTTTTTTTTCAGTCAGTAAACAAATATTTATTAAGTGCCTACTCTGTGCCAGGCACGATGCTAAGTGCTAGAGATACAAAAAGAAGCAAAAAACAGTCCCTTCTTTCAAGTACCTCACAATCTAATAAAAGAAACAATACAATAAATATATACAAACAAGTTACATACAGGAAAAATAAAAAAAAAGAGGAAAAACATTAGAATCAAGAGGAGTTGGGAAAGGTATAAGGTAGAAGATGGTATTTTAGTTGGAACTTAGAATAAGCCAGGAAAATCAGTAGGTGATGATGATGAGGAACATTCCAAGCATGGGGGATGGATAGTCAGAGAAAATGGCCAGAAACAAGAGATGAAGTGTCATGTTTGAGGAACAGCAAAGAGGTCAGTGTTATTGGATTGAAGAATTTGTGTATGAGAGTAAAGTGTAAGAAGACTAGAAAGATAGACGTGAGCTAGGTTATGAAGTGCTTTGAATGCCAAACTGAAGCTTTTATGATTCTGGAAGTGATAGGAAGCCTCTGGGATTTATTGATGTGGTGGTGGGAGGGATGACTGGACCTGTGTTTTAGGAAAATCATGTTAGTGGTGAATGAAGGATGGATTTCAGTGGGTAGAGACTTAAGGCAGATAGGTCCAATGATAGACTATTACACTACTCCAAGGGCTAGTTGATAAGGGTCAACACCAGAATGGTAATAGTATCTGAAGAGAGGTGGGAGAGTATTTGAGAGATGCTGCAAAGCTAAAATCAATAGGCTTTGGCAACAGATTGGATATGGGTAGGTGAGAGAGAATGTGGAGTCAAGGGTAACACCTAGCTTGTGAACCTGGTGGATGGTGATGCCCTGAATAGTAACTGGGATGTTAGAAGGAGGAGGGAGGGTTTAGGGGAAAAGATGATGAATTTAATTTTGGACATGATGAATTAAGATGTCTACTGGGCAACCAGTTTGAGATGTCTGAAAAGTAGTTGGAGATTCAAGATTCACCTTTAGTAGAGAGGTTAGGGCAGGATAAGTAGATTTGAGAATCATCAATATAGAGATGGTAATTAAACTCATGGGAGGTGATGAGATCAAAGGAAATAGTATAGAGGGAGAAGAGAAGATGGCCTAGGACAGAACCCTGTGGAAAATCCATGGTAAGACAGCATGACCTAGATGACAATTCACCTAAGGAAACTGAGAAGGAATGATTTGATAGGTAAGATGAGAACCTGTAGTGGTGTTCTCAAAACCTAGAGAGATAAAAATATCAAGGAGAAGAGGTTGATCAATGATGTCAAAGCCACAGAGGGGTCAAGGAGAATAAGGACTGAGAAAAGGTCATCGAATTTGGCAATTAAGAGTTCGTTGGTAACTTTGGAGAGCATAGTTTTGCTTATAAGAGGTTAAGAAGTAAGAGGAGACACAGTGGAGGCATCTATTGTAGACAGTTTTTTCAAGGAGTTTGGCCCCAAAGGGCAGAATAGATATAGGACTATAGTTAGCAGGGATGGAAGGATGATGTGAGGATTTTTTTGTGGGTAGGAACCAGTAGACTGGGAGAGACTGAAAATAAGTGTGAGGATGACAGAGGCAGCCATTTGTTGGTGGAGGTGAGATGAAATGAGATCACTTTTGTTGCAGGAGAGATGCACCTTGACAAGCCCACCCTTTGGTAAGTAAGACCTTCTCTTTGTGTAAGACAAGGGTGAAGGAGGAGATAGTGGCCAAAAGCATTTGAGTGATATGAGATGAGGAAGAAGGGAGAATAAGAAGCTCATAGTGAATGGCCTCTTTGTTTTCCATAAAATATGAGGCAAGGTTTTCAGGGTAAAAGGGTGGCTGGAGAGGGAATAGCAGGAAATTGAAAATGAACCTCCTCAGCAGGAGGGTCTAGCTTTCCATGGATTTTCTGCTTCTCTTCCCTCAGGGGACAGTTGCATCAGGAGACAGAAGATAGATGATGGAAGATAGAGATGGAAGGCCCAAGGTGAAAGGGAAGGTTGTTGTCTTCATACCATGGAAGCTCTTCACACTGGGGGCAGAAATCAGACTGGCAGCAGAAGGTGGAAGTTGCCTTGCACTGGTGCAGTTGGAAGTCAGGCTGCTGTAACCTTCCTTCAAGGCATGCCCCAGTTGGAGCTTGAACGCACTTGGTTAGTGGAAGGTTTGGCTCCTCATCTTACTAGAGGCTGAGATCAGGCCAGTGCAGCAGGAGGTGAAAGTCTCCCACCTGGGACCTTGGGGCAGATGGGCATCTGGTGCTCCCTGGTCTCCTTCCCTCAGAGGACACATTCAGTAAGAGATGAAAGGTATATGGTCAGAGGGAGTTTTTCCTCCTTTTCTCACTTGAGGCTGAGGATACTTTATTCATTCATCAGTAACTTATAGTTTTAAAGTATTGGGAGTGAGGGCAGTCACCAAAGATAAGTGATATGCCCAAACTAAAAATGCCAGTATTTGTCAGAGACAGGACTTAAACTCAAGTCTTCTTAACTCCAAGACCAAATCTTTGACCAATTTCTGCCAGACTGCTTTTCAGTTTTCCCTACAATTTTTACCAAATGATGAATTCCTATCCCCACATCTTAAGTCTTTATACTTGTCAAATACAAGGTTACTATATTTATTTGCTGCTGTAAATTGTTTATCTGCTCTGTTCCACTGATTTACCTTTCTACTTCTTGGCCAGTACCCGACAGTCTTGGTAATTACAGACTTATAATAGAGTTTAAGATCTGGTACTGCTAATCCTCCTTCCTTTACATTTTTTCATTAATTCTTCTGATGTTCTTGACTTTTTGTTATTACAAATGAATTTTGTTATTGTTTTTTCTAATTTAGTAAAGTAAGTTTTTTGGTAATTTAATTGGAATGGTATTGAATATATAAATTAGTTTTGGTAAAATTATCATTTTTCTTATATTGGCCCTACCTACCCATGAACATTTAATATTTCTCTGATTATTTAAATCTGATTTTATTTGTATAAAAAGGTTTTTTAAAATAATTTTTTCATACAGTTCCTGGATTTGTTTTGGTAGATATATACCCAGATATTTTATACTGTCTAGAGTTATTTTAAATGGGGTATTTCCTATTCTCTCTTGCAGGATTTTGTTTGTGATATATAGGAATGTTGATAATTTATGTGGATTTACTTTATACTCTGCTACTTTGCTAAAATTATTAATTGTTTCAACTAACTTTTTAGTTCAGTGTTTGGGATTTTCCAAGTATATCATCATGTCATCTTCAAAAAGGGATGGTTATATTACCCCATTCCCTATTCTGATTATTTTTATTTCTTTTTCTTCTCTTATTGCTATTGCTAGAATTTCTAATGCAATAGGGAACAATTACTATGTCATATTAATTTTTGTTTTTAGTTAATGCCATGTCAAGTAAAAGGAGTAAGCCATTTGTGTCTTTAAATGTGTGGTTGGAACACACAGTGATATCTCATTTAAAGAATACCCTGAGAATGAAGAGAATTAAGCTCCCTTACACAAAATCCTTTATATTTTAGCAAATCATGTGAAGTGAAGGTACACTTATTTGAAGGTAAATGACAGAAGAAAACTTAGTGAGCAGACTCTATTTGTGCAGTATAGCTGAAGGTAAATAGAGTTGATAGGCAACAGAATGGTAAAACCTGAGAAGGTTTTTTTGCCATCTCCCAAGTCATTTTTCTAAAGTTTTCTTCCCTGGCTTTCCCAGCCCAATCCCTTTAAAGACAATAAACCCAAGGATTCTCCCATCCCTTTTTCAAAAAATCTACAGTTTTTTTTAACTTATTGATTGACAGAAAAGTGTGAATGACTTTGTTAGAATATAAAGTGTTCTATTTACCAGGTATTTGCCTTTAAGACTTTTGTTTTTAACTTTAGCTAAGTCTTTTTCTTTTGTTAAAGGAATTTTAGGCAGTAGCAAACAGGTGGCAGAAGGGCACCTGAATTTATAGGCCTATTGGACTAGTCCTAGAGGTAAACCTAATTTAGTTCCTTAGGAGTAACTTAGGAAAATAAGCTAAAAATCAGAGAGGACCTTTATCCAATCCTCTATATTTGGAGCTAGAGGCAACCATGAGGTCATGTAGTCTAGAACCTTCACTTACAGATGAAAAAACTGAGGCAGAGGGTATAGCCTGGGGTCACATACCTAGTAAGTTTCTGAGGTATGATTTGAACCTGGATCTTCCTGACTCCAAGCCCAATACTTATTCACTATACCAGGTTGCCTTCAAACTAATGCCAGGAGAAGGAAATAGAATTACCCAAAGTCACATAGCAGGAGCCAGTGCTTTTGATCATACCATGCTCTTTCTGTTGTTGTGGGCTGAGGTAGAGAAGGAATTTCTGGATATTTCTTCTGTTGTCCCTTAGTCAGTACATGACCTGGGGACTGAGGAGTGAGTGTTGACTGAAGTTCCTGGAAATTTAGTCTTTGGAGCTCCTGGGAGAAGAGGAACTGATAACCCTTGACACTGGCTTTTCTAGTTCACCTAAGAAAGTGAAGGATGGTGATCCCCCAAAGACTCTTCATTTCTCCTCTATGGTGAAAGAAATAGGTTTTTTAATCTAAATGATTGGCTTTGGATGTGTACAGTTAATATAATAGTTAAGCTTTTAGAGCCACTTCTTTATTTTATCTTTTGCCTTGGCCAAAATTTAGGATATGAACTCTTTCTTTTTTAATCTTTCTAGATAACTGAAGAGGCAAAGTCCCATTTCCTTGGAAACTCCAGGTCTAGCCCTTAGTTCCAAGTCAATACTCTGCCTTTTCTTCTTTCCTTCACACTTCCATTTCTTCAGTGCATGTGTAGCTGTTCCATATTTGGTGCTTTTTGAATAGATCCATAAAAAAGACATTAAGAGATGAAAAAGTCAATATCTGGGATTAATTCCCATTTATAATTACCAAATATTCCTATTTAATAAACTCCCTTAGATTGCATTTCACACCAAGTGGATCTTCTATACAAGTAACTTCAGCTAAATATAAATTAGAATTTGTAGTATATGAACGTAATGGAATATTATCGTGCTGTAAGAAAAAACAAATAAGAAGAATTCAGAGAAGCAGGGAAAGGCTTGTTTGAAGTGACATAGAATAAAATAAGCAGAACTAAAATCAATACAAGGTCTCCTGAATCAAATGCTTTAAGACTTTTGGGACACTTTGAATATAAAATGACTACAGTGATATTAATGAAAACTTTGATTAATTGTATGATCAATTTTGATTGCAGAGGATAGATGATGAAACATAATTTCTTCTTCTGGGTAGAGAGGTGGGGGACTACTGATACAGAATGTTACATATGCTCCCAGAAGCGGTCACTGTGTTGATAGGTTTTGCCTACCTTTTTTCTGTGTTATAAGGAAGGATTCTATAGGCATCAATAAAACTTTTATCTACATCTACATATATATACATATGTGTGTGTGTGTGTGTGTGTATTATATTTACCAAGGGTTCTCTGATAAAGGAACATGGCCCTCTCAGTTGATTTCTTTTTATATATAAGTTCTTAGTAACTAAGAGAAAAAGCATAAATGTGATCCAATATGGAATCTATGAAAACAGGCATACATTAACCAATCTTAGTAACAAGAAAAGCACATTGATACTATTATGTTATTTTTTAAAAAAGAAATATCTAATTGATACTTTTTCATATTTCTCTTACTGCCTACTGACTCCCTCTTCCCATACTGGCTCCAAGAGAGACAATTTGAGTAACAAAGAAGTATAGTTAAACAAAACTAACCAATTTGTTGGTCATGGCTATCAATTGTAGGCCTCTTTCTTTGCTTATAATCTATCATGTCTCTGGTATAATCCTCTTTCATCCCTTAATTTTATTCTCCAGATATGACTCCTTCATCTTCAACTTACTCTGTGCCCTCTATCTATCTATCTATCTATCTATCTATCTATCTATCTATCTATCTATCTATCTAT
>NW_020954562.1:20362608-20454836 GCF_900497805.2 Vombatus ursinus | reverse complement strand
TATCTATCTATCTATCTATCTATCTATCTATCTATCTATCTATCTATACATACATATAATTTTTCCCTCCAACTACCCTAATACTGACAAAGGTCTCATGAGTTACAAATATCATCTTTTCATGCAGGAATGTAAACAGGTCAACCTTAATAAGTCTCTTATGATTTCTCTTTCCTGTTTACCTCTTCATGTTTCGCTTGAGTCTTGTATTTGAAAGTCAAATTTTCTATTCAGCTCTGGTCTTTTCATCAAGAATGTTTGAAAGTCCTCTATTTCACTGAATTACCATTTTTTCCCCCTGAAGAATTATACTCAGTTTTGCTGGGTAGGTGATTCTTGGTTGTAATCCTATATCCTTTGCCCTCCGGAATATTATATTCCATGCCCTGCGGTCCCTTAATGTAGAAGCAGCTAAATCTTGTGTTATCCTGATTGTGTTTCCACAATACTTGAATTGTTTCTTTCTGGCTGCTTGTAATATTTTCTCCTTGACCTGGGAACTCTGGAATTTGGCTACAATATTCCTAGGAGTTTTCCTTTGGGAATCTCTTTCAGGAGGTAATCAGTGGGTTCTTTCAATTTCTATTTTGCCCTCTGGTTCTAAAATATCAGGGCAGTTTTCCTTGATCATTTCTTGAAAGATGATGTCTAGGCTCTTTTTTTGATCATGGCTTTCAGATAGTCCAATAATTTTTAAATTCTCTCTCCTGGATCTATTTTCCAGGTCAATTGTTTTCCCAATGAGATATTTCACATTGTTTTCTAATTTTTCATTCTTTTGGATTTGTTTTACAGTGTCTTGATTTCTCATAAAGTCACTAGCTTCCAATTGCTCTATTCTAATTTTTAAGGAAGTATTTTCTTCAGTAACGTTTTGGACTTCCTTTTCCATTTGTCCAATTTTGCTCTTTAGGGCATTCTTTTCTTCATTGGCTTTTTGGACCTCTTTTGCCATTTGGGTTAGGCTATTTTTTAAGGTGTTATTTTCTTCAGTATTTTTTTGGGTCTCCTTTAGCAAGCTGTTAACTTGCTTTTCATGATTTTCTTGCATCACTCTCATTTCTCTTCCCAGTTTTTCCTCTACTTCTCTTACTTGCTTCTCAAAATCCTTTTTGAGCTCTTCCAAGGCCTGGGACTGATTCATATTTTTCTTGGAAGTTTTGGATGTAGAAGCTTTGACTTTGTTGTCTTCTTCTGATTGTATGTTTTGATCTTCTTTGTCACCAAAGTAAGGTAATATAGTCTGACTCTTTTTGCACTGCTTGCTCAAGATCCCAACCAATTACTTGAGTTTTAAACTCTTTGTTAAGGTAAGAGTCTGTTTCCAATGTGGAGAATGTACTGTCCCAAGCTTTGGGGGTTGGTACAGCTGTTTTCAGAGATACTTCTAGGGACCTGAAAAATGTCAGTTCTTCCAAGGTGCTATGATAAGGCGCGAGGTGTTTCCTCTCCACTGCCACAACAAACTCCACTATGCCAGTGCTCCTTCTCGCCCCAGGACCGCCTCTCAGAACTGTGACCCAGATCCAAGCATGGTAAAGCAAGAGATTCCTGCCTCAGCACTGGCAAAGAGATCCTTGCACTCCCCCTCTGATCAGTCACTCAATTCCCCCTCAGTCTGTGGGCCTGAAGCTCAGAAGCCAGCCGCTGCCCTCGGGGCAGCTGAGATCTAGCTTCTTCTCACACTGCAGTAACAGACTTTTCCCACTGACCTTCTAAGTTGTCTTTGGTGTTTGTGGGATGAGAAATCTGGAAACTGCCACAGCCTCCCAGGATTCAGTCCTCTGAAGCCTGCTCCAGGGTCTCTGCAGCCTGCATGCCCATGCCAAATTGCACTCTTCTCCCCACCCAGCGCGATATACCTTTACAATCAGCCATCCAGGTTGTCTTGGGCTGGAAATTTGTTTTACTCTTTTTTTTGTGGGTTCTGCTGCTTTAGAATTTGTTTAGAGCCATTTTTTGTAGGTATTTGGAAGGGTTTAGGGGAGAGCTCTAACAAGTCACTGCTTTCCCTCCGCCATCTTGGCTCCATGCCCCTATCATCTCTCTGGCAAGAAGAGATATGTTTATTGTGATTTTAACTTTCTTTCAGAATAATAATGAATACTCTTCTCCACCTTCTCACCCTACAGCTCTTCTCACTCACAATCCCCAGCTACTAGCCTGAAAGGAAAAATTATAGATTAGTGCAGTGTTCCCATAATCAAAACATCAAAGAGGAAGGGTTGAAGATAATATTTAAATCTGGCAAGATGGAAGCAACTTATTAGAACATCTCTGGAGTGGGGTGAACGAGAGTCTTGGTTCCCATTATCTCTCCTTCCCCATAGACTAATTATTCCGAGACATCCTAAGTTCAAGACTGAACTGCTTGGTCTGAGCCTTCAGGACAGAATTTCCACCACCAGCAGGAGCAAGAAGAGCTGCTTATCTTCTTTGATAGAGTGCTGTTTTGTGAAAGTCCTCTGGCAGCATTTCCTGGGAGGACAGAGGTTCCCTTTTTGACCCTTGCTTTCTAGTACTGGGCTTATAGTGCCCAAGCTCCCACTGGAGGTATGACCATCAAAAGAAAGAGTATTTATCTAGGACCAGATTTCTCTCTAAGGAAAGGGCCTGTCAGAGATGTGAGGAGAAAAAGCCCCTTAATGACTTAGAATGGTGTGAATGATATGTCATAACAATGGGGGTCAGTTTAGTACTCAACTTTTATTGACAGATAATAGGAAAGAGTGGGAGAGGGGGAAGGGGAGAAGGGGAGAAGGAGACCTAATATACAAGTCAGACATATACACAATAACAGAATAAAACTCACCTAAGGGTAGAACTGCATTGGGGATCATAGGGATGTGAGTCCATTCAGGTGGGAAGGCTTGGTCCTGTGTGAGCAGCATGCTCCTGGAGAGGGTAGATCTATTCCAAAGCAGGGGCAGCTAGGTGGTGCAGTGGCTAGAGTGCTGGGTCTGGAGTCAGGAGGACCTGAGTTCAAATCAAGTATCAGATGCTTACTAGTTATGTGACCCTGGGGAATTTACTTAACCTGTTTGCCTCAATTTCCTCAACTGTAAAATGGGGACCCTGGAGAAAAAAAATGCCAAACTGTTCCCATATCTTTGCCAATAAAACCTCACAAAATGGGGTCATGAAGAGTCTGACATGACTAAATGACAAAAACAGCAACAACAAACCCTTCTGAGTAAAATGTTTAAACCCTGATCTTTGTGGCTGCTTGGAACTGTTTGATTTCCATATCAAAGTTCTGGGCACATAGGGGATTTTTAAGGTTCATGGGTGAAGGAGGGAAAGACAAACTGGTAGTTGGCAAGATATTGTTTTGGGGAACACCACTGTAATAAACTTAAAAATATTACTGTCAGTATTTTTCCATTGCCTAATTTTATAGCAATGGTGTTCATGCATAGATTCTATGAACTACAGCCTCTCTTAAGGGGAGACTGTCATGGTGGTCTTAAGACACTAGGTCTTATCTTATAACAGATGCAATTCCTTTCACTTTTGTTTTGAATTCAAGCCAGTCTAGATGGCAATTTATGCTGATGCACTTTCTTCCTTGGGCTGAGGAAGACTGTGCAGAAAATATGGAATAATGACAGGAAACCCAAATGCCAAACACTTTGGAGAAGTGGGACCATTTTGCCCCTGATGGGTTAGAAAGAACCTCTTTTGTAAATGCTTATTTAAGTACATCACGAATAAAGCAGCTTGTGCTATAGATCCTAGGGACATGACACAAAAGCTAAAGGAAAATTGGCTGAATTTTCTTTCTTTTGATTTGTGATTTTGAGACATCTTTTTAGAAAGACAAATATACCTTATGAAATATTTCGGTAAGAATTTTGTCCCCAGCCAGAGAAATGAGAGAGAAGTATATGTAAGATTACTTGCAGATAGAAAGCCAGGTGGGTGGTGTGAGTGGGATGAGGAATCACAGGTATTACCATGATGTATTAAAAATGACAACAAAATAAAAATAACTTTGTTGGGCAGACTATTTTGAATAAAGCTTATATATTTTCTTTGGTCAGGTTAGGAAATGTGTGAGTCTCTTATTAAAATTGATGGCTGATTATATTACCTGTTACATATTATATGTAATTTTGAATTTTGACCTTAATATTCTTCTATACACATGAAGATTAAGAAGATGGCAGGAGTTCAGGGCACTTAAATTGCATTAATGCTCACATTAGGTTAAATAATGAACAAAATTTTGTCTTGTTTCATCTTTATCTTCAGTGCCTATCATGTGGTACGATCTTTAGTAAATCTTTAATTGAAGAAATTAATTGACTTTTGGTTTATTGATTATCCTTCTGGAAAATAATATGTATGTATCTATTATTGTTTGAGCCTTTTAGATGTGAACAGCTAAGGTTGATGTCCACCTTTTCTAATAATATTCTTTTTGGACCTCTATACACTTTTTTTGTGTATGTTAAAGGTACACTTAGAGAGGCAAACTTTAAGAATGGAAGTTGCCAAATAGTGAACAATGCATATTGGTAGAGGGAGTTTTCTCAGTACAAGTTCCCAATACCAACAAAATCATCTGGAGAAAACAAACAAAACCTTAAAGAAAGAAGAAAATGGAGTCTGTGAAATAAATAATAGTTTTTCTTTATAGTCAGATATTTGATTTAGGCTATGATGTATGATTAATAAGAGGAAAGGACCAAATTATCTCTAAGGTCTTTTCTAGATCAAAAATCTGTGGTGCTAAAATATCCAAAACTGTACATATTCAGCAATGTGGTACTGATGTGAATTTAGTGTAAGTTCTTTGTAACGCACTGTGCTAGGATTCCTGCCTAGAATCTAGGGGGGGAAAGAGTATAAGAAACTTGTTGTTGTGGTTCAGTCATGTCCAACTCTTCATGAAGCCATTTGAGGATTACTTGGCAAAGATACTGTGATGGCTTTTCTTCTCCAGCTCATTTTACCGATGACGAAGTTGAGGCAACAGGGTTAAGTGACTTGCCCATGGTCACACAGCTACTAAGTGTCTAAAGCCAGATTTGAATTCAGAAAGATGACTCTTCCTGCCTCTAGGTGCAGGTGGTCTATCCAGTTGCGCCAAGAAGCTGAACAAGATGCTGGTGCCAGTTGACAATTTCTCTTTGGCACATTTATAATGAAAATGGAAAAGATTTGACTAAATGGTAAAATCCAAAGAACCAAATATCTCAGAAAGATGGGTCTTCCTGATTCCAGGACCAGCACTCTACCCACTGCATCACCTAGCCATCATAAGAAAACTTTATAATTCAGGTAGCTTCTCTTAACTTTGGAATATCATGAAATTGCCTAGAACTCATACTCAGGGAAAGTCCATTTTTTTTAATCTTAAATGATTTAATGACATATTAAAACCAAATCCTGGATGCAATATGTCTTTTAAAAATGATAGGGTGGGGCAGTTAGGTGGTGCTGTGGATAGAGCATTGGCTGTGAAGTCAGGAGGACCTGAGTTCAAATTTGCCCTCAGACCAAACACTTACACTTCTAATTGTGTGACCCTGAGCAAGTCACTTAACCCCAATTGCCTAAAAATAAATAAAAAAAGACAGGGCGAGAAGTACCAGGTATCTGTGACCCAAAGATTTTGGAGAAGCAGAATTATATATATGATGGCTGCTAAAACCCCTCATTTATGTTTTCTTTTTAAAAATAAATTCTACCAAGATCTTTTGTTTTGATATCACTTATATTTCCCAGTATTACTCCTTTCTTCTGTATCCTATATTTTTCAATTATCTAACATTCATTTTCTCCCCTCCCTTCTCTTCTCGTTGCCTAAAAGAGAAAGAAGAGTCTCTATATCACATAAGCAAAGTCAAACAAAACAAATTCTCATAATAATCACATCCAAAAATGCTATTCTACATATTAGTCTACCATCTATCACTTATAACCAATAATAAAATAGAGGGGGGAAAATACTTTAACAAAACCTATACATTGGAAATGTCTGACATTATCTCCTGTGTTCTACTCTTATAGTCCCCTATCTCTGTTAGTAAGAGAGGAAGGTATTATCTTATATCTCTTCTTTGAGGCTAAAAGTGGTCATTATGATTCTACATTTATACACTTCCGTTATGTTACACTTTCATTTATGTTGTTGTAATCATTGTGTATATTGTTTTCCTGCTACTGCTTGCTTCATATTGCATCAATTCACCTGTCTTCCCATGCTTTTCTATATTCATCATTTCTTATAGCTCATTAAAAATCGATTATGTCCATGTACTATAGCTTATTTAGTCATTCCCATAAGCTCTGGGCATCTATGTACTTTGATGGCAATTCTTGGCTACTATAAAAACTTCTTCTATAAAGATCTTGGTGTATATGAAGATTTTCTTTCTATCATTGATTCCTAGTAGTGTTATCTCTGGGGCAAGTGGCAGGGATGTTTTACTGGTTGCCTTCCCTCTTAAATGTTAACAAGCCTGTCTTTTCTATTGGTTTAGGGAACAATAACACTTCTTCCTTTGGAAATTCCTGACATTCTTACTGCCTTCACTGAAATACTTAAGGTGATGAAGGTCTTTGCCCTTCCGGAAACTAACCATTCAGTGGCAGTTTCATACTGATTTTCTCTCTCTCAAGATTAAGTCAAAGATGCTAGATTATTGTTCAGTTGCTTTTCTGTCTTGTCTGACTCTTTGTGATCCCATTTGGGGTTTTCTTAACAAAGATACTGAAGTGGTTTGCCATTTCTTCTTCAGTTCATTTTATAGATGAGGGTTAAGTGACTTGCCCAGGGTCACATAACTAGTAAAGTGTCTGAAGTCAGATTTGAATTCAGGAAGATGAATCTTCCTGCCTCTAGGCCCAAGTACTCTATCCAATGGCGCCAAGTAGCTGTCCAAGATGCTAGGAGCTAGCTGATAGTTTCTCCTTTGCATATCTCTAATGAAAATGAAAGGATTTGACTAAATGGTAAAACCCAAAGAACCAAGTTTCATTAGAGGAGGGGTTCTTAACCTGAGGTCTGTGGCCTTTATCAGAAAAATATAGTTTGATAACCAAATTTAGAGGACAATAGCATTTTTATTAATTATATGTAGTCCTACGTATTTACTCATATACATTTTTAAACATTATTCTGATAATGGGTCCATAGGCTTCACCAGGCTGTTTAAGGATACATGACCAAAAAAAAAAATGCTAAGAACCCTGTTACAGATGATGGCAATAAACTATCTAAAAGTAAAAACAAATAAAACTTGGTAAAAGAAATGGGAAATACAAGAAAACTAGGAACCCGACTTCTTTGCTTCACAATTCTTTAGAAGAAACTTGCAAATTTAGTGGCTTTGGAAGAGAAAAACAAAAAAGGAAAAAAGATCCGCAGTTAAAAGTGTTTAAAAAGAATGGTGGTTAACAAACCTGCACTGCCCTCTAGTGGTCACACTTGGGAATTTAAAAAATGTCAATGTATATAGCTACACATACATAATAGACACATTCATACACAATATAATAAAACAACAATAACTGAGAGGAATCAGAACAACTTGGACACATCTGCAGTCCAATTTCCATTTTATGCATGTACTGGCTATATGACCCTGGTCAAGTGGGGACAACTAAAGCTTAGAATGATGGTGGGTTTACTGATCTGCATTGGTGGAGGAAATGCATCACTCTTGAGTTCATCACACCTATAAAATCAGAGGTCTGGATTTTTAAAAAAGTTTGTTAAGTGTTTTACATAGGATCATAGATCTACAGCTAAAAAGGACTCCAAAAGTCATCTAGTCCAACTCTGTCATTTTATTTATTTTACATGAGTTCAAATCCAGACACTTAATAGGTGCGTGACCCTGAGCAAGTCACATAACCTCTGTTAGCTTCAGTTTCCTCATCTGTAAAATAGAAGTGATAATAGCAACTACTTTTCAGGGTTATTGTGAAGATCAAATGAGATTATATTTGAAAAGTGCTTAGTATAGTGCCTGGCGCATAGTAGGTGCTGTATAAATATTAGCTATAATTATTGTTGTTGTTGAGGAAAATAAGGTTCAGAGGTTAAATGATTTGAAATGGAGTTTAAACCTGAGTCTTCTCAAATCTGGAAGCCTCACATTCTATTCACTCTTCTGTTCAGTCCTTCTACCACCTATTGACTATCCCTTTTTTTTGTAGATCCAACTTATTGCTTCAGTGGCTCAAACATTAAGGTCATCGTTAAATAAATTGTAAAACATGGTAGAATTAAGAAATAACAGCTACATGCACCACAAAATGAAACATTATAAATATTTCCAGATACTGATTGTTGGAGTTACATGGAGTGAATCAGAAGGAGAAGTCAAGGATCCCACCAAAGATGCCAACCTGACTGGAAGGAAAATGGAGTCCTTGATAATAATAGCAAAGTTCACAAGAAGGATGAATTTGGGAGGGAAGATAATGAGTTTGTTCTGCACACATTGAGTTAAAGACCTATATAAGATATCCTGTTCCAATAAGCAATTATTAATGCATGACTAAACCTCTGGAGAGAATCTAGGGCTTAATATATAGATCTAGTAGCATGGTAGTTGAATCCATGGAAGCCAAATGAGAGACTATAGAGAGAAAAGAAAAGAGGGCCCAAGACAGAAGCATGGGTTCCATGTTAAAAAAAAGACAAATGCCAAAATGTGGCATAGTCATTTAAAGATAACACCAGGAGTACTAAAGTTCAGAATGGATTGAGGTTAGCTTTTTCTATATTGAAAAAAGAGGAGAATCAAAAAAGCAATAAGGTTGGTGGTGGCTTAAGATAAAGGGGATAATGACAGTAGATGACAGAGGTAAGGTAAAACTATACAACTTTTATTTTGCTTTTCTCTTCTTTTGCTAGAAGAAAAACATCTAGATTGCAAAAGCATAGAACAGAAGAGCTAATATGGAATTGAAACCCAAGATAAGTAATGAGTCTCTTATTACTGAGAGAGCATCTAGCTTCACTTGATGAAGTCAAGTCAACAGGCACAGAGGAGCTACGCCCCAGGGTAATGAGACAACTGGCAGTTTAAGGTTATGGGGAATGGGACAGGTCCTGTAGAATCAGAAGAAGGAAGATGTTGGTATAATTTTCAAGAGAGGAAAGAGAATCTCTAAACCATAATCAAATGAGCTTGACTTCAATTCCTGGCTGAATTATAGAATATAAGTGGCTGGTTAGTGAACACTTAGAAAGTGGTGATCACTGAGAGCTAGCATGGCTTTATCAAGAACAGCTCATACCGCTTAATCTCAATTATTTTTTTGACCCAATTGTTAGACTATTATAATGATCAAGGCAATGCTATGGATTTGCCTTACCTAGATTTTCAACAAGTCTCTTATGCTCTTCTTGTACATAAGATGGACAGATGTGGCTAGATGGTTGGAGAGATCAGTGGATTCTGAACAGGATAAATGGCTGGATCTTATATCCTAGAGTTATTAATGATCTGCCAGGATATTGGAAGGAGATATGTAATTGATACCCCAGGGATCTTTGTGTGGCTTTGGATTTTTTAACATTTTATTAGTGACTTATATGGAATGCTTATCAAATATGTAGATGACAAAAAGCTAAGGATAGTTGAATAGCAGAAACAAGATCTACAAAGAGTTAGAAAGGGTAGAACATTGGGCAAATATAATAAGACAAAGCTTAATAGAAAGAAAAGTAGTCTTATATTGGGATTCTGGAAGTCAACTTCACAAATTAAAGATAGGAAAGGTATGGCTAAACCATGGTTCAACTGATGAATCCTGGAGGTTTTACTAAACTGCCATCCCATTATGGGTCAACAGTATGTTTTGACAGCCCAGAAGATTTATGTGAAATTTCATTATGAGAAATGAATTGTGTAAGATTAGGAAAGTGACAGGTCCCATTGTGCACTGTGTGTGAGAGACCTCATCTAAAACATTGTGTTCCATTATGGCTGCTACATTTTTAGAAGAACATTGATAAGTTAGAGAATGTACAGAGAAGGGCAACAAGAATGGTGAAAGTCCTTAAAAAACATGTGAAATAAGCATTATTTGAAGGAATGTTTAACCTGGAAAGGAGAGGTGTTAGGGAGAAGATAGGAAATGTGAAGGATTTGAAGGGTTATCATATCAAAGAGGGCCTAAGAGGAGGATGGAAGTTGGACTCAAGTAGATTTAATCTTTTCTCAGAGTTTTAAAAAATGTGTAATGAAATTACTTTGAGAGGTTTCTTCTCACTTGAGGTCTTCAAACAAAGGCTGAATACTTATATTAAATACTTACTGAGGCATATATTGGATTAAATGGTCTCTGAAGTTCCTTGCTACTCTGAGATTTTGATTATGTAACATACACGGCCATCCAGATACATTTTTTTCAATGAACAAGTATTTTCTCTCCTTCCTTCCTCCACCAAAAAGAGGAGAAAAACAAAACCCTTGCAACAAATATGCATAGTCAAAGGAAACAAATCCATCTATTTAAAAGTAAGCATAAGAATAGGTGCTTCTGGAACTCCCAGATCATGTAATTCATAGCATCAAAATAATCATCATCATCATCTTCATCATCATCATCATCATGTTTGCTATACTCTAGGTACTGTACTAAGAAATTTTCAATTATTATCTCATTTGATCCTCAATGCAACATTGGGTGTTAGGTACTATTATTTACCTCCATTTCACAGATGAAGAAATTGAAGCAGAGGTTAAGATTTAGAGTTGTAATATACTAAAGAGATCATTAACTCCAATATCGTCTTTCACACATGAGGAAACCAAGGCCAAGGGAGGTTAAATAGATTGCCCAAGGTCACAAAGGTATAATTATCAAAGGTAAACTTTGAACCCAAGTCTTCAGACTCCAGAGTTAGTGCCTTTTCTAGTATACTATGCCTCTAGGGCAGAGTCTCAATTATATATTTCCTCCCAATGAGCCCAGAAACAGAAAGGCAGTGCAATCTAATGAAGGCAACTTATCAGATTCTTGCACAATGTTGACACTATTCTGAATGGCATCCATGAGTTCCCTGAATCACGTGTAAGGAACTCCCATATTCTAGTCTCTGATCTATCTCTGCTAAGCTGAGTAAAATGGAGATCTGATTGGATGGACAAAGATCTACCTTGAGTGCCATGATGAGTACTTCATTGTCCTGGCTGTTCTGTGAGAATTTAATTCGATTCAACAAAGTTTTATTAAATGTTTATTCTGAGCCAAGCAAGGATTGCGCAAGGTGCTAGGGAAAATACAGAGTAGCTATGGCATGGGAAGAATATTTTCCCAGAATTTCACTGAGGTTTGGTGAAGACTATGAACTGGAAAAAATGATGGAATCATCTTAGAAACATGGATTAATTTAACTCTAAGTGGATGATGGATGCTTAACCATAAAGCCGTAAAATAATTTTGCAATATGTTTTTCTACTAGACATGTCACTTTGACATAAAATGAGGGCAAAGTGTTTTGGTCACTTGTCTTGGCCAATGCTAAAAGTGGGGAATACAGATTAGTCTTTCTCTGCTGTAAAGGATACTCTTGACATGCATTGCATCTTCTTCATATTCTTTGAGCCTGCAGTTTAATGATTTTATTTCAGTCAATTGTCTTCCTCAAATTGAAGGCTTTTTTTTTTTTTTTTTTGGTTGTTGTTGCTTAGGAACTTGCCACTAGGGACTTAATCAGGATGAAACAGAATTTCAGTAAAGGTGTGTAAAAGGGATTTGGGCTATTTCAAAAAGCCTGCCTCTAAGTAATAATGCAGCCTGAGGATATGGAAAAACATTTCACTATTACTCTGACCACAAACTTCAGGAAAATAGATGAGATACGCTTTCTTTAGCTCAAAAGCTGAAATTTTAATCTGTCCTACTCTTCATGACCCAGTTCCAACACTACAAATTACTTTCCATGACAATTACTGAAAGGGACAGAAAAACACTTTTAATTGTTCATAAAATTGTCCATTAAAGAAAAGTGGGAAACCACTCCCCCACCTCATTTTAGTGAAGATGAAGAAATAGTATTTTATTACATAGTTAGATATAGATAGATATATAGTTATCTATCTATCTATCTATCTATATATATATAGTTATCTATCTATCTATCTAGTTATGTAAACTCTCTGGGACTCAGTTTCTTGATCTGTAAATAAGGAGGTTAGACTGGAATAGATGATCTTTGTGAAAAGACTAGTGTTTCCCTAATGCATCTTCTTTCTTCTCACCCACAACAAGGTGCATATTTTTAAAAATTTAATATTTTTAGTTAATAATTACTTATTTTTCTTCCTCACACTTTTCCTCCTCCCCCAATTGAAAAAGAGAAAAAGAAAAAGAAAACCCTTGTAGCAAATATGCCTAGTCAAACCATACAAATCCCTTCTTTGGTCATGTCAAAAAAAGTCTTAAGCTGTTATGTAAAACCCTGCCCTCCTCTATCTCTGTTCTTTTCCTTAGATCACCATCTATTCCTAGGACTAATTCTATACTACTCACTGAAATATGTTTTGCCTAAACCATGAGATTGACCTTGTCTTGCCTAATACAGCTTCCTGGTCATTGAAGGGCATAAATAATCTCAGCCATGTGGAGTCTAGGCCTCTTGGAATTGATGGTTTTCTGAAGAATACTTGAATCACCACTGTCCTTCATTATATCCTTTCCTGGTGATCAGATGAATTTCCATACAAAGGAAAAGGAGCTAAGGGCCAATGTATTCTTATTGGGTATCCTTGCTTTGTAAGGACTACTGAAACCTCCTTTTGTTTAGCTGTTAGATAGCTTATGAGTGTCCCATTTCATTCCAAAATTGAACCTGAATTAACGGGGTGCTGGTATCAGGTTTGGCCCTAATAAAAAGGGTCATATATCTCTACCATGCTGCTAAAGGAGTCTAGGGCAAAAAATGGGGCAAGTATCATTGGTGTGACTGCTCTGCCAAAGTTCTATCCTGATGGTTAATCATGACTGGAAGGTGGTCCTGGATCCCTGAAGGGAACACCAACAGAGTCAACCAACCTGGAAAGGCTTTGAGTATAGTCTGGTGATAGATGTTGTTTGAAGACCAGTCTAAGTAAGGAGAGGACCATCACAAGAAAGTTAGCCAAGTGATTTTTTAAAAAATTCTTCTTTTTCTTTTGTTATATTAACTCATGAAAAGCATCTACTAAATGATGAAAGAACTATGATGAATAAATGAAAAAATATTGATTAAGTGCTTACTATGTACAAATTGCTGAGTTAGGCATCAAGGAGCTCACATTCTAACTGGGAGAGACATTGTGATTTTCATTGGTAGAAGGATCCATCCACTCATGAAATTATGTATTCATTCATTCATTTACCAAATTTCACAGTGTCTATTTTGTGAAAAAGCCATGTACTAGACATTGGGTAAGGCAAATTTTGCTCTCAGGGGGAAATATATATATATATATATATATATACATACAAATAACTGTGAGATAGGGACAGTATGGCATAGTAGATAGAATGCCAGCTTTGGAGTCAGGAAGATTTGGGTTCATGCTCCCTCTGACACATACTGGCTGTGGAACCCTTAACCTTTTAGTAAAGGTGGGAGGAAAGATTCAAAATGTAGCTAGTACATGGGAAGAAGAATATTTTCCAACAATTTCACTGAAGTCTTGTGGGACCTGCCAGTTGGAAAAATGATGGAATGATTTCAGAAATATGGAACAAGTTAATGTCAAGCAGATGATGGATGCTTAACTACAAAGCTGTAAAATAATTTTAAAATATATTTTTTCTACCAGATATGTCACTTTGATATAAAGGCTAAGTATTTTGGATACATGCCACCTGACTTCTCAGTGCTCTCTAGGCAAATCTCTAAGGCGAATCTGTGTGACAGAGAAGTTGCTAACCTGCAATGATAGAAGACATTTTCTAT
Source organism: Vombatus ursinus (assembly GCF_900497805.2). Lineage (NCBI taxonomy): Eukaryota > Metazoa > Chordata > Mammalia > Diprotodontia > Vombatidae > Vombatus > Vombatus ursinus. Next base: position 20,440,915 of record NW_020954562.1, on the reverse strand, counting down.
GCCAAAGAAGTAACAGGTGTAATATCTTTCCCTTATAAAGGTGTGTGAGATTACTACAAAGAATAGTTCCAGACAAAGCAAGGAAGAAAATTTGAAGATCAGTTTCCCTTGGGGGTTGGTGATGGTGAAGCTCAAAGAAGAATTCATGGAGGAAGAAAGGTTAGGCCTAGAAGGGAGGAACTTGAGGAGAGAGCATTTCAGTGAGTAGTGTAGACTGTGCCCTAGGAATGGATGAATGGATGGTGGTCTAAAGAAAAAACAGAGATAGAGGAGGGCAGGGTTTTTTAAAAGATATGCATAATAGCTTGACACACACACACACACACATATACACACATGACAAATAAAGGAGTTTGTATGCTTGATTAGGCACATTTGCTACAAGGATTTACTTTTCCTTTTTCTCTTTTTTAATTGGGGGAGGACAAAAGGTATGAGGAAGAAAACCAAATATTTGTTAATTTTTTTTTGCTCTTTTTAAAAATAATATTTTATTTTCCCACCAATTACATGTTAAAACAATTTTTACATTTTTTTTAAAGTTTTGAGTTCCAAATTCTATCCCCTCTCTCTCTTCTCCCTCCTCCTTAAGCAATGTGATATAGGTTATACATGTACAATCATGTAAAACATTTCCATATTAGTAATTTTGTACAAGACTCAAACAAAATGAAAGAAATAAAGAGAGAGAGATAAAAATAGTATGCTTCAATCTGTATTCAGACAATATCAGTTCTTTCTCTGGAGGAAGAAAGCATGTTTCATCATGAGTCCTTTGGGATTGTCTTAGATCATTTTATTGCTGAGAATAGCTAAGTCATTCACAGTTCTTCACCATACAATATTGCTGTTATTGTGTACAATGTTCTTCTGGTTTTGCTCACTTCATTTTGCATCAGCTCATGTAAGTCTTTCCAGGTTTTTTGAAATCACCCTGTTTGTCATTTCTTACAGCACAGTAATATTCTATTACAATCATACACCACAGCTCGTTCAGCCATTCCCCAAGTGATGGGCATCCCCGTGATTTCCAATTCCTAGCCACCATAGGAAAGACCTGCTATAAGCAAATATTTGTTAATTGAAAAACACTAAATCACATTTTAAAAATATATACAGGCACATATATCCATATAGATATGTAACATAGGGATAGGAAATGGATTTATTTCATTGGTATAGCAAACTCTTCTTGTAGGAAGAAACTCTACCAATATAGGCAGGCATCTTCTTTGCCTGTATAGCTGCCTACGAAACTGGGCCACATGGACAGTTTTGTCAGAAGTAGGACCTGAGATCAGGCCTGCCTGTTTTTAGGCTAATTCTTTATCTACTATACCATGCTGCCTCACAAGTCATACATATATTCATAAATATATGTATCAGAGTGACAGAGGTGAACAAAAATCCTTCCCACCATCTATCAACATACTCTTTGATCAGGGTTTCCCAATTATAGATTTAAGGGGTTAAATAGAGTCATATAAATTTATTTTGCCTGATATCTCTTTTCTTAACCTTAACCTAAAATGGACGAAAAATGAAAATAAAAGATCTATTTCTGTGTACTTTATAACTAGCTACTCAGAAATGGAATTGGGATTTATTTTTTTAACAAGAGTTTTCAGAAGTCTGGGAAATGGAGTGGAATATAAAATTAGATGAGTTTAACAAAATGGTTACTTCTCAAGGGAAAATAAGGGATTTAAAAAGAGTTGTATGCAGGATGACAGGATAACTGCGAACTTCCATTCTCCCTTGTTCTCCCCACTCACGCCCTCCCCCTCCCCCAACTCTAAACAGTGTGATTGATAACAGAACTTTGTATTGTCCTGAAGCTAAGCTAAGAATAAGAAGTCTCTTACGGAGTGCTGAAGTTAAGGGTTTGTTGGATGTCTATACAGCCAAAAGGAAATAGTCTTTCCCAGCTGTGGTTCAGTCTAGGTCTTTGATTTCATTGAGGATAGACAACCAACACTACCATTATAGTGGCTCTGCAATTTATGGTCTAGGAGAAGTTGCTAAGGGGCACCAAGGACTTAAATGTTCACAGGTTCACACAGCCAATATATGTCAGAGGTAAGCCTTGAAACTAGGTCTCCTTGACTCTGAGACTGGATCTGTAGCCTCTGTACCAGTGGTCTCTAAACTTTGTTGATCACATGCCACTATTGTTAAAATATTTTTGACCACTTCCCAATATACATATATTTATTTATTTATAAATTATACCTGTGTACTACTGTGTAGCAAGTATGCTTTGATCCATTATCCCAGAGCCAGGCTAGATAGATCTCCCTCTTAAGGTTCTGGGTGTGCTCAGGATTGGGATTTTTCTACTCTTATGTCATCAGTTTATACCCTCATAATTTGTGCCTGCCACATCAGCCACCGGTGAATGGCCAGTACTCCCCACCCTTCCATCTAACCACTTAAGATCAATTCATTTTTAGAAAGGGATATTTACTTACAAGATAGAGCGAGAACAAAAGTACAAACATTTCCCTCCAGCACCTTGGAGGTACACTCTTCCTTGTATCACCCTGACTTTTGGAGAGAGTAGGCTTAGACATAACACAGTTTTTGCACAGCATTAGTCCCACTAAGTTCATGCCCACATGTAGTATTACTGTCAGATGAATCAGTCTTCATCTCAGCTATTGCTGAAATGGATCCTGAAGGTCACTCCTAAATCCTCCAAGCATTGATGGCTGCAAAACCCATCATGGACTCAACTCCTAGAGATTTACTTTCTGAATCTTTTGAAGCTCACAAGATCATAGCCTTCAGATTAATCTATCTAAAATGAAGGGACAGACATTGAGGTAAAAGACCAAAATACTTTTTTCCTGGAGCTGTGTGTCAGCTTCAAAGAGGGGCCAGAGTCTCCCCCTTACAGCATTTTCTCTCACCAGGTGACAGCAGTGAAGGAGTCAAACTAGGAGCAGAGATATGTCAAAGAAGGGAACCAAGCAGAATGGTCAAGCCACTTCTGGTTATGGAGTCAATCAAAAAGGCTGCCATTCACCAAAAGGTTAGTAGAATGAAACCAGTTTCAGAATGTCTATACATAATATGTCTCTCTATGGTACTATTAAAAGAAATCTTTCTTGGGGCAGCTAGGTGGCGCAGTGGATAGAGCACTAGCCCTGGAGTCAGGAGGATCTGAGTTCAGATCTGGCCTCAGACACATAATACTCACTAGCTGTGTGACTCTGGGCAAGTCACTTAACCCCAATTGCCCTCATCAAAAAAAAAAATCTTTCTTCAGGCTTCACCCTGATTAATAAGGTAACTCAAGAGGAGAAAGCTAAAAGGATTTTATTCAGCAGCCAAGTAGTAAGCATTGGGTGGGCCAGCTGTGATTCAAACCACCCTGCTTTTTATAGACAAGAGTAAATAATTCTCATGTGAGGCAGAGCCAAACCTGATTCATTCACATTTCAGTGAGGAGTTGGGGCTAGTTCCATTTCAGCTCTTCCTGAAATATTTTGATTGGCACACTTTCAATGAGGAGATAGGGTAAGTGAGCATGTACATTTGTCATCTCATGCAGGCTACCAGCCAGGTATGCATTATGAAGAGATGGGATTGGAGATACCATTAGTGGACCACCCTCTTCTGCAGGCTAGCTCCAGGTAGCCAGACTCAAGCAAGGTTAAAACATGGGGTCACTTCAGAATGACTCTGCATTAGTGATTGATTATTAACCATTACACTTCATTGAGAATCTCCTAGAAAGAGCTTTCCAGCCTCTTCCAGGGGAGAAGTAGCATAAGAGGTACCCTGTGCACATGTCACTCCATCATTACAATTGTATTCATAATTATGTATATTGTAAATCTTATACAAAATAGACATTTTTAAAAGGTAGAGATAAGGATGAAATGATATTTGCTTGGAGTCAATAGGGAGCTGATAAAGTTTATTGAGTAGGACCCCAACATATTCAGACTTACGTTGTATATAACATTAATAAAGTCTTATGTATCAGAGGTGTCACCATTGGCCCACAAAACTCCCAAGCGCTACCTGACCAGATGAAAAGTCACTGAGAAATGTTTAACAAAATAAAAATACAATATAGATAATGTTAATTTGTGCTCTTTTGTCAATATGTGATCTTCAGAGATCTTTTTCTATTTGAGTTTGACATCACTGCATTAGATGCTAAAGCTGCCTGAGTTCTTCCTTGCAGAGTATACCAAGAACTGGGTAGTGATTACTGTCTTACAAACTCAATGAAAGTATTGTATTTAACACCATTTGACTCCTTTCCCATTCTGTTGGAGAAAGAGGGGGGGAATATTGGGGAAGCAATCTACTGGAGAAGGGTACATGGAGAGGGTGTTGGCCTTGGGAAGAAGTGCTGCCTCTTCATTTAAAACCAGAGTGAAGAGGAAATGATGGAGGAAGATGTCAGGATGATGTGGCTAAAGAAGAGGGCAGGACAGGAAGCTCTCAGTGAATGTTCTCAATGTTTTCAGTGACATAGATGAATTTGGGGGCTGAGAGGAGGGTGGAGTAAGGGGATACATATAGTAGGAGGCTTGAGAAGATATGAAAAGGTTTGGAACAGACATTTAGGTGAATGGGATAGAGAACTGGTTACTGGACTATAGAAGGATTTTCATGTTGACTTGATGGCCCAGTGAGATTAGATAACATAAATATGTGTTAGGACCAATTAAAATAGTTTCATGGATTTCCCCAGCTCTGTTAAATAGTGTCTATGTAGGAGTGAAGGATGTGGATGATGGGAAAAATATTTGGGTAAAGCCAAAATACAACGTTGGGTGAGCCCATTGCAAGACCTGGGTGTGATAACCCAAAACAAGAATGCTTTGGGGTTGATCTAGTACCTGGGGGAATATGAAATACCTTGTAGCCATCTCCAGTCTTCCTAGAGAGTTTTTGTGTCATGAAACATTCTGGATGCAAATAGCCTTTACTCATATAGGGCTGGATTTAAACAGCATAATAATTTTTCCAGTACAATATAATAAAATAAGTTTTCCTACACATGTCAAGGTCACAGACAGGGTAGATCTGGGGCTCAGGACCAGGTATTCTGTTACTAAATTCAGTGATCTCTCTTTCCATTATACCATACTGCTATATAAGAAGGTATTGATTTTAAATAAATCTCTGGTACAACCAAACAATCTTAATGCTCTCATGGAGTTCTAATAGTAGGATCTGAGAAGGACAGCATGATTTTGTGGAAAAGATCACTGGATTCCATTTCTGAAGACCCAGCTTTGGATTCTGACAACAATTTACTAGAAGTGTAACTTTGTCTCAGAACTTTAATTTCTTCATCTGAAAAATTAGGGCATTGGACTAGAGGACCTCTAAAACCTTCCAGCTCTAAATCTATGCTTCTCTGGTTTAATTTTTGAAACAGGAATAATGCATTAAAAGTCAAAGGTACATAGAAAGACAGAGCAAAGAATGTATGCTGAATCAAGAGAAAATAAAATTGGCTTTTTTTTAAAAAGTTCAAGCATTATTCATGCCTTGCTGAAGAATTTAATAGGTCCTGTTAAAGCTCTAGACAGTTTTCTTTCTTTTACTTTGCCAACACTAAAGAGCATGTAAGCTCTGTGTTTTAGGACTCACTCATCTACTGAAGATCTATTTTTGAAAATCTGCTTCATACTCAAAACAACTTTAAAGCACAGAGATGTTTCAAATGTCAGTTTTTAAATGTTCCCATAGTAGGAATTCATGTTTAATGAATTGAACTGGATTTTTTAAATTCATAGCTCACATATATATCTATATATATCTATATATATCACTCTATAGTTTGCAAAGCACTTGTTACATACATATATGTCCCACTCTGTGAGATAGTGCAAGTATTATGATCTTCATTTTATAGATAAGTAAACTGAGGCTCAGTGAGGATCACATGGGTAAAAAGTGGTAGATACAGGATGGGTAAATGGGTATCTTACTCCAAGTCCCCATGGTCTTTCTACTCTGTGGCACTGCTGCCCATATGTACCATTGCATCTCTCATCATTAAAAGTTTAAAGAAATGCAAGTTTAAATATTTGACAAAACTGTTTAATAAACTTACTATTCAGTAGTTGTTCTATCCTATAGCCTAAAAGTAAAATTTGGTGAAAACAAACTATATGCATTGCAAACTTGTGAATTGTTTCTATGTCCTATGGAACTCTAATCTGAATGATATTTTACTTGATGCTAATTTGGATTTCATTGAATCCTCTTGATTTCAAAAGGGTAACAATAGCGTCACAGAGGAAAACAAAAACTTTATGGGAATTCTATGAAACCTTCCAATGAATTACTATGTAATCAAAAAGAAGAGTATTTTTAGATGCACAGTATTGCATCTCAGAGTTTTGGATCCAAGATAAGAGGCAGAGTAAATTAAGAAGAAACCTTTGAATCAAAACCAGGGTGAAATTGATTTGTTAATACTTATCATCAAAGAAATAGCAACTGGGGAGTCAATGGGAAATAGGATAGAGAGGAGCATATTAAGATTGAAATTCTAGTCATCACATTTAATATCATGTTGATTCTCCTCTGACAGAAAGGACTGAACCTGGAACCAAGTGTAGTCAGCAAGTGAGACTCATTTTCCCTTACCTAACTTCTCTGATTGTAGTCAGAGGAACTGGGTTTAAAGCCAGCTTCTGATACCTATTACCTGTGTGACCTTGGGCCTTCAGTCACTTGGTTTTCCTGGGGCTCAGGTTCCTCATCTCTGGGCTGTTAAAGTTGAACTGAATAGCCTCTGAGGTCCCATCCAAGTTTCAAGCTTTGATGGTCTTATCTCCAATTCATGGCCACATCTTCTTACCTAGTGTGACTTTTCAGTTTTTTTTAATCCATGAATCATCCATAGAAAATCTGTATAATTCATTGGGTTTATCCTCAAACTAGTTTTTGGACGTATTTTAGATTGAACAGACTATGCCAAAACATATTCCCATTTTCCATCTTTAAATTTAGAATCTGTTACTACCCATGATTGTCAGGGTTATGATCATGACATTTAAAGTATAGAAATATCTTACAGTTACTGAACGGTTATAATAACTGAGTTTTTATACAGTTATATATATTATATAAGATATATATAGTTATATATCTTAGACATATATCTTATATATACAGTTATATATGTTAGAGTTATTGAACAGAGCTGGAGAAATTCATGAAACTGTTCTGATTGGTCCCAATACAAATTTATGTTGTCTAATCTCAACTAGGCCATCAAGTCAACAGGAAAATCCTTCTGTATTTTCAATAACCGATTCTCTATTCTGTTCACCTATATGTCTTTCCCAAACCTTTTCATATCTTCTCAAACGTCTTACTGTATGTGTCCCCTCACCCACCATCCTCTCAGCCCCCAAATTTACCTCATATTTCACTGAAAACATTGAGAACATTCCCTGAGAGCTTTCTGTCCTTCCCTCTTCTTTAGAGCCCATCACCTCCACATCTTCCCCCCACCATCTCCTCTTCACTCTGGTTTTAAATGAAGAGGCAGCATTTCTCCTTCCCAAGGCCATCCCCTCTGCATGCACCCTTGATCCTAATTCCTCCTTCCCCCCTCTTCTCCAGTAGATTGCTTCCACAATCATCCCCAACCTTTATCTCCAACAGAATAGGGAAGGAGTCAGATGATGTTAAACACAATACTTTTGTTGAATTTGTAAGACAGTAATCATTGCCCAGCTCTTGGTATACTCTACAAGGAAGAACTCAGGCAGCTTTAGGTATCATCTAATGCAGTGATGTCAAACTCAAATAGAAACAAATCTCTGAAGGTAGCATATTGACAAAAGAGTACACATTACCGTCTTCTGTGTTGTATTGTATTTTTATTTTGTTAAACATTTCCCAATGACTTTTCATCTGGTTCAGGAAGCACTTGGGCTATAGAGTACATTTTGTGGGCCAGTGTTAACACCTCCGATGCATAAGACTTTCTTAGTGTTACATACAATATAAGTCTGAATATGTCAGTGCTTTACTCAATAAACTCCCAGGGCTCCTTATTGACTCTAGGATCAAATATAATTTTATCTTATCTTTTAAAAATGTCTATTTTGTTTAAGATTTAAATATGTATAATTATGAATACAATTGTAATAATGGAGTGAAACATGTACAAAGCACCTCTTCCAATGGAAGAGGCTGGAAGGTCGTTTCTAGGAGATTCTCAATAATGTGTGATGGAAGTACCATAGAGAGCCTTCTGTTATGTACAGACATGTTTTGTATACTGAAATGTTTGTGTTGCTTGTTTATGGAAAAAAGAAAATTATATTAAAATATAGGTTAAAAGAATTGTATAAATATATTTAAAATGTCAGTGAGGAGTACAATATTTATGGAGTGGTCATTATTTTCTTTGGAGAATCAGGAAGTCTTCCCAGAGGAAGTGGCATCTGAGTTGGGTCCTGAAGCAGGAAGCATCAGATAGTGACATGGAAGAGATATACCTTATTCCCAACTACTAGTCTCTTCCTCTGCAGTAACCTTTCATCTACTCTATATGTGTGTTTTATGTACCTAGTTGTTTGTGTGCTATTTTTCCTTTAGACTGTGAACTCCTTGAGGGTAAGGACGGCTTTTGACTTTCTTTTTATCTCTAGCCCTTAGCACAGGACCTGACACATTGTAAGTGCTTAACAAATGCTTGTTAACTAACTAAACTAAACACAGCTAATCATTTTCTCCTTTAAAATAGATAACAGATTGGTGCTTAACCCAAGTTCCGTGGACCTCAAAAGAAAGGATACCTTGACAGATTTAAGGGAATCCATGAAAGTGGACAGGAAAAGTTTATATCTTTATTTCCACTAACTCATATCTGAAAAGAATTTCCTTCAATAATGAATTAAATAAATAAATAAAATTAAAAACAACCCAAAACAAACATTATTCTGAGTCCATGAGCTTTACCAAAATACCACAGGGTTCATGATATAATAGAATTATTTGTATCATTGATCATAGATCTATAATATATTTTACATTTAGAGCTAGAAAGAATCTTAGAAATCAAATAGTCCAGTCTGCTCATTTTAGAGACAAGGAAATAGAGGCCCATTTTATTCATGGGGTTTTCTCCTACGGAAGAATTTCATATTCATGAAACCTTTTCGATGAAATGGTACATCTTGGTATCAGTCTTTCAGAGCTACAAAAAGAAGGATGTGGGCTTTGAGCAGTGCCAGAGCCACCCGTGATAGCCACTGGTCTGGACTATCAGTTTTTCCCATTCTCTTCCTAAGTCAAACAGCTCCTCTCCCCTATCTTGATTTGGTGAGCTGATTCTAAATTACTGTATTCCTGCATTTGCTTTCTATTTATCGTTTCCACTTCCCATAGATACCAAAAGTATTTGTTTCAGACACTATTTCACTCACCCTCCAGTCACACCTGGTTACAACTCCTTGTGATGATCTGGTCTGATTTTTATTGTGAAGGCTTGTTTTAGGGTATAATTTATAATTGATCTTAGAACATGCCCTGAATGCAGTTACACAAGATCTAGGAACTCAGCATGAAGGGTCTGTGCCCTTTCCCCAGGTAAGAGTAGGGTGAACATCTCCTGTAAAGTTTATCCTATAAGACAATTTGGCATAGAAAACGAAAAGGAAAAGGAAGTCCTTTGAGTAATCCATTGTGTTGTTGCCTTAATTATGGACCATGAGAAGCAGAGTTTCATCCCATCTTGAAGAAATCTGCAAAGAGAATAGACTTCATAGATATTCTATGGTATAACAACTAATATCATCATCATCATTGCCTATTAAGTACTTACCATGTGCCAGGTACTGTGCTAAATGCTGGGCATACAAGCAAAGGCAAAATATGGTCCCTTCTCTAAAAGAGCTCACATTCTTATAAGGGAGACAACACGTAAACTACTATGTACATACAAGATTATACATACAAAATAAAACATATACACATGTATGTGTACACACACACAAACACACACACACACACATACACACACTTCCAGAAGGCCCTAGCAGTTTGGGAGGGAAGCAGGGAAGACTTCTCGGGTCTTTTGCTCCTCCAGATAAATTTTTTTTTGTAGTAGTTGGAAGCTTTATTTAACACAAATAAAAATGTGCAAAGTATTTCACTCATTTTCTTCACTCCTCAGTCTAGCATTTGGATTGGTAATGTTGATGGCTAGCTGAGCCACTCTCTCAACAATGACTTTCTGATTCCTGGAGGACACATTGTGAGCAATCTCGGCACAGCAAGATTTGTTGCACATCATAAGCACTTTGAGCTCTTTGACATTGTGTACCAAAAACTTCCTGAATCCACTTGGTAACGTGTTTTGTCTTCTTATTGCTTCCACAACCAACATTGGGCATCAAGATCTGGCCCTTGAATTGTCTTTGCACCCTGTTGTCAATGCCTCTTGGTTTGTGCCAGTTTCTCTTGATCTTGACGTATCTGTCGGACTGGTGCTAGATGAACTTCTTGGTCCTCTTCTTGACGATTTTAGGCTTTATGAGAGGACCGAAGGCAGGCATGGCACCAGCGGAGAGATAGTGGCCCCTCCATGGGAAGTGCCAACAGAAAGAGAGAGAGAGAGAGAGAGAGAGAGAGAGAGAGAGAGAGAGAGAGAGCGCGCTCCTCCAGATAAGTTTTAAGCTGAGTTTTGAAAGCAACCAGGATGCAGAGGTGAGGAGGTAGAACATTCTGGGCATGGAGGACAGGCATGGAAAAGGCATGAAGTTGGGAGATACGGTGTCATGTGGGAAGAATAGGAAGAAGATTAATGTTGCTAGATCATAGATTACTAGGAAGAAAGTAAAGAATAATAAGATTGGAAAGATTGGAAGAAATCTGATTATTAAGGACTTTAAAATAGCCAAACAGAGGATTATGTATCTTATCCTGAAGATAATAGAGAGTCACTGGAGTTTACTGAGCAAGGGGGCTTCACATGGACAGACCTATACTTTAGGAAGATCACTTTGACAGTTGAATGAAGGATAAACTGAAATAGGGAGGAAATAAAGGTAGGAAGACCAACCAGTAGGTTATTGAAATAGTTGAGACAGGAGGTGATGAGAGACAACCTACATCAGGGTGGTGTGTGTTCAAGTGAAGAGAAAGGGACATATAGAAGAAATGTTGTGAAGATACAAATGACAACATATGGTGAAAGATGGAAAATGATTTTTTCATTTGTAGTAGATTCACATTTGAAGTGATTAGGAATCATTTTGTAGAATGGAACTTCATTTTATTTTTCAAAAGGACCTCAGTAGTTTAGAAATATTACAGTATCTCTTTTGGCTATTTGTTATGGAAATATTTTGATTATTATCTATTTTCTGAAAAATCATGCTTTCAAATTTTTGTTGACCCAATCATCTACTTTGAATATTTAAATTCATTTTTTAAACAAAAATACCTCCTTTACTCATTTTTGCATTTCACAAAGAACTGGATTAGAAAATCTTTTAAATCAAGACACTTGAGTAGCTCCTCTTAACTATTAAAGATATGAACCACAAATACAGAAATTTATAGAGAAAGTGACATTGACTTCATTTAGGATGGTGCTATTCATTAGTTTGTCAAGTAATATTTTCATTCTCCACCAGAGGGAGCATTGAAGAGTAGAGCAAGAAAAAAATGCAAGTAAAATACACAGTTCTCATTCATATTCCCCTACCAGGTTCTGAAGCTTTATACACACACACACAAATAAGGTATCATCTTTCACTTGAACTATGAATACCTCTCCCTTCCATTGGCACAGATTATTTCTAAAATTATATTCAAACCTCAATCTAGAATTGTGGGAAAGAATAATTTTTAAATGACTAAAATCCATTTTAAAGTCATTTGTCCCATCACTTCGAAGTTAATCAAACTTTGTTGGAAGTTCAGTAATAACTCTTTAAGGTCCCATAATATTGTAAAATAATTTCTGCCACCAATTATACAGCAAAATAGATTAAAGTGAATTAATACTCTAGTGGAAATTGTTCTTTTTAAAAAATAGAGGAATATAACTACATAGGGTCACAAGTAGAGTTGCAATTAGGCTGGCTTGATTAGAACTTCGTTGTATGGTGTTGTTTGGTGACCTCTGATATCACTTGTGGTCTTTCTGCAGTGTAGAAAAAGTAGAGTTTAGTATCTGGTTAACAACAACAATTAGTTTAAATAGGAAGCTACCAGGTATGTCAGTCCAAGGGTATACTGGGACCAGCTTGAACTGTCTTATGAGAGCTGATTGTTAAGTTTTCAGTGTGAAGAAATTTATACCTCAGAAATAGGCACACAATTACCAGGGCTTGATTTATTGATTTGCTTATTCTTTAGACTTAAGAAACTGATGGAGAAAATGTTAATAATGCATATTAAACTAAAAAAAAGTATGTCATACATACTTCCCTCCTCCCAAGTGAGCTGGTTGTTAAACATTTATCACTGATGTCATCCTGGGGTGAACTCCTTCCCCATTCTGTATGTGCAAATGAATGTACTTTTTGCGCTACTTGCCCCATATGTTAAAATATCCTAGTTATAATAAAATATAAAATTTGCTAGGCTGAGTCATAAGCAAAAGAACTTTTATGCAGGTAGGTTATAAGAGTTAGACTATATCATTTAATGCCTGAATAAGTTTCTCTCTCTTTAAGGAACAAAGTGCAGGATTTGCAATTGCATGGTTAATTTGATCATTGTAGATAAGCAGCTACTTAGCCTTCCAACCATTCTGAAAAGGCTTTGGTATATTTGCATCAGTAGCATACCCTCCATTCATTGTTTGAGTGAGAACAGTAGAAGGATGGTGGTGGTACAACAATCTAGGATAAGCAACAGCAAAGATAAACAATGTGACCATTTACAGAGTCTGCAAGAATGGGCTATTTATTGTACCACCACACCTGTCAAATAGGCAACTCTGAATAGTATCTAAATAAGAAGAGTTCACTTTGAGTAAGCTGACAAAATAGAAAAAAAGATATTTTGATCATTTTAATGGCATTCTAAGTTAAAAATGATGGTTTCACAGAAGTTCATCAATATACTTAATTTAAACTGGCAAGTACACAAAAGAATTGTCATGGTTCTAATTTACAACAAGAAGTGAATTTAAATCATTTGAATATAGATTTCAAATATTCCTATGCAGACATAACTTTCTTTTTACTCTTTCAAGCTTGTATATAAGTGTTAAGACAATATATACCCATCACATTTTTCTGCAGTAAAAACCAGTGAGTTAAAATAGAAAGCTTATGAAATTTGATTATTACATGAAATGAACATTCTAAGAAACCTACTAGAATTTATACATTTCAATGACTATCTTTCCTTTAATCTGAATCATGTTGAGAGGCTGAATGATTTCAATGGTGCTTGAAAATTTTTGAGAAGACCTCTTTTAGAATTTTCTTAAGAGTCTATGGTACGTTCTTTTAAATATCTTCAATGATGGCAAATTCTCACCTTTTGGGCTCTTGAATACCAGAAACATTCATTTGGAATTAGTTCTGGTGAATGAGGTAGGTGATTAGGTTGGACAATACTCATTTTGATTAAAAATGGGTAGTGATTACAATCTAACGGGACTACTTTCTTGTATGGGTACATCAACTGTCTCTGAAGGCAATTCCAAAACAAGAGTTTCAAAAATGTTTCAAGTAATTGAAGCATCATAAGAATAAATGTACAGATTCTGAAGTGGACTACTTTGAAGGACAAAACTCATTCGCAAGTGCAAGTTTTGGTATTTCTCTTTTTATTGTTATGTAATAGTCAGAGTTCAAACATTTTAAAATAATAAAATACATTCAGTTACTAAGACTAATATTTTTTCTAGAAAGAATTTGGACATCTTTGGAATCTACTATTGCCTCATTAAAAAAAAGAAAATAATACACTCTAAGCTACTGAGTTGGGATAGTTCAAACAATAAACTCACTGATTATGGACACAGTTGGGGCTAAACAATGTATAGAATCGTATCATGGTTCCACATCAGAGAATTACCACAGAGACAATAATGTCCCCACCCCACTCAAAATGGAGATAATGATAAGAAAACTTGGACTTGGGCTATCCATCTCCGGGAAAAAAAATCACTAAAAATCCTGAAAATAATCCAGGAAAGACTGCAATATCTTTTGGACATTCATTAAAGCCCTACAGATGTTCTTTCCATTTGGAGGCCAGATGACCTTTTCTTTGTTCATAAATATTTCACACACAGTGAGTTTCTTTCTTCCCATGTTCTTCAAACAAGTGAAAAAACGGTTTTGTAATTATAGGCACAGACAGCAGTTTATTTCTTCTTGTGTTATGAAATTAACTTCTGTTTCTTCTTTAAAAATATCAGGTCTCTCTAGCAGCACCTTCATATCAGGGGAGTTTGATTAATTACTGCTGCCATCTGCTGGTTATTCATTTCAACTTTAGAAAAAGCAGTGGCTAAGGCTCCAGCCAATATGATGCAAAATGCAAGTGTTATTAATAGATAATTTTTAATACCCTGTGTGGCAAAAGAAATGAGAAAAAAACCATATTGGTACAACCTCCAAAAAGGAAGATTTCCTTTTATACAACTCAGTGTTAAAAATCTGGTTCAAAGATTTTGATTCTCAAGCCATACCATCTGTTAGGTGAATAAATTCTATCTTATCCTTCTACTTGACTGTAAAGTCCATGAGGGAAGTGATCCTGACTTAACAAAGTTAGTATCTGCCTTAGAAGTTAGCACAGAGCTTTGTACACAGTAGTTACTTAATAAGTTAGTGAGGCAGTGTGGTACAATATCAAGGGCACTGGTTTGGGAATCAAAGGCACTGAATTCAAATCTTACCTCTGGCATTTATTACCTGTGAAACTATGGTTAAATCAGTTACCCTCTCTGGGTCTTGGTTTCCTTATCTGTAATATAAAAGGCTTTGATTACTTGGCCTTTGAGGTTCCTTCTAATTCTATAACCCTGTGAAATGTTTTTTTAAACAATAGATTTATTCAACAGTCCCCTATGTGCAAAGATCAGGATTTTGGGAAGATACAAAATAATGAAGAGGTGTCCCTTTCCTCTTGCAACTTATGATCCATTGGAGATAGTGGGGAAAATGACACCTAAAGAAATGTGTAATACTATACAATAAATATACTATAATTATGCTGCAGAAAAATTTCAAGAAAAATATACTTGATGTACAAAGCTTTATACAAGTTTGGATTAAGGAAAGATCCTAACGGGGTCAGGGAAGGTTTCCTAGATGAGATGATCTGTGAGTTAGGCCTTTAAGGATAGAAAGGATTTCAAAAGGGAATGATGGGATGGATGGGGGAGATTTAAGGTACAAGGAATGATATGTGCAAACCTAAGCTGTACAGACGGAAAAGACTATGAATTGGTCCAGTTCGTTTGGGGGATAGAGCACACAGTGGGAACTAGCATGAGATAAATCTGGAAAGGGAGGGCAATGCCAGATCATAGAAAATCCTGAATGTGGGGCAGTATGGTATAGTGGATTGGCAAGTGACCATTGAGTCAGGAAGCCCTGAATTCAAATTCCACCTCAGATGCTTACTAGCTGTGTGATCCTGGGCAAGACCTTAAATTCTCTATGCCTCAGTTTCTTCTCTGTGCTTCAGTGGTCCCTAAAGTCCTTTCTAGGTCCAAAGCCATGATCCTCTGAATGCCAAGCTAATGAGTTTGAACGTTATCTGATGGCTAATAGAGAACTGATAAAGGATTTTTTTAATCAAAAAAGTGAAATAAGACCTTTGTATAAGAAAAATAGATTTAGGAAGTAGGTACTCAGGGCAGAGTAGCTCACCTCAATTTACCTCCAAAAGCTCCTAATGTCCCACAAATGGCTTTTTGGTAGCAAACTGCGATAGGCTGTTTCAGTATTTTGCTGTTGTCCATCTGTGCTCCTGAGGGTTTTTGCTACCTGAGCACTTAGTACTCCTTCCTACACAGGCAAGGTAACATGGGTTTGGAGCCATTACCACCACCAGTACTTTCGGACCAGAAGTCAATCTCCTCTAAACAACTTGATTAAAATGTTCTCTCCAAAAAACTAACAAACCAATTTATATCTGGTTTAAAAGTTGTCAAATGTAAGATTCCAAAGCAAACTTCTCAGAGTAAAATCAGACATAATATGCAGCAAAACTGTACTGAATAAATGAATTCATTTTCCAGGCACTAATGCCTACCATCAAACACACAAGAAAACCTATTCTGGTTTTTAATGCGTGTAGTTTGATCACATGTAGAAGGCTCTGTCTTTTTCAATAGAGTAGAGAATTAACCAAATCCTCCACTTCTTCAAAGTTTGCTTTGAAGAACACTACCACAAAATAGCTTGGAGCCCTAGGAGCGTTGAGACAGGTAATTTCTCCCATGAAGTCCGTAGCCACAGGTAAAGGCTAAGATCTGTGAGTGGTTTTGTGTTTGTGTCTAGGTTGGTGATTTTGTGAGTACAGGAAGCTCCTGATGTGGAGCCATTGAGGCTGAGCAATCACCAATCGGTAACTTCCAGCCTTTGAGGATTGCCTGGGGGGCATGGAGAGGGCATATGGAATATTTCTTGGCTGCCCAGCTAGTCTGTGTCAGAAGAAGGCCTCCAACCCTGGCCTTTCTGATGCCCAGGCACGTTCCCTTCACTAAGTCACACTGGCTCTCCCTAAATATGCTGCATTTGTTGACGACGACAGATCCCCTTTGAAGCCCTGTTAGAAGTGGGGGTTTCACTCTAGTGTCTGTGCAGCTGTGCTTAATCTGGTTGGCACGCAAGGTATCTGAAGTATTTCTTTCAGTCACCTTTCAAGAGGTTGTTAGGCACATTTGGATGTGCCTGGGAATCACCAGCAGCTTATTTATCAAGTGAGCGACTTTTAGGATTCTATGGGGCCCTGAGAGATCATTTTAGTATATTCCTCAGCTTTCAGGGAGACCTACCTTCAATTTTTTTTCTGAATAAGGATCGTGACTGGACTTGTGATTTCATTGGCATAGGGAACTCCCAGGTGAGGGAAGTCTCTCTCCTAATGCAGGTTAGTATCTTCTCTGCAACTCAAATACTTAAAGAGTTGCGTAGAACAGAGCAGAGGTGTCAAATGGGTAGCTTGAATTTGGAACAGATTAAAATGTAATTGGGAAACATTTACCAAAATAAATAAAATTATAATAGAATATACATTATGTTAATATGTAATTTTCTAGGTCACTATGTAGCCCTAGGGATCCTTTATGGTTTTTTGGCTCCCTTTTCTATTTGAGTTAGACACCATTGACGTAGAGCTCTGAAAAGTTAATTGTGTGTCAATGTGTGTCATATGTCATATGTGTGTCATAGAGTAGGATCTGAATTTAAGTCTTCCAGGCTTTGAGACCAGCTATCTATTGACTACACTACAGTGTCTCCCAATGTCTCCACGAAAATCTATCTTTTAAAAAAGAATTATAGGTAACCCATTTTGATGTTTTCCAATGCTCATTCAGAAATTTTTTCTTATAGCCAACCTAAATCCTATGTACTAAACATCGAGCAGAGTAGGTATCTCATTTTTCCTCTGGTATCTCTCCACAAATGATTTCAACTTTTTTAAGGCCCTTAGTATATAGGCAGGAGCTAGATTTCTGTGCACTGAGGACCCCTCATGAGGTTTAACTTTCAAGCAGTACCTGTTCTTAAGTGATATCTTTGGGTCCAGGTGCAGATATTTTAATTTTCTTCCTTTTGCTACTGTAATCACAACCAAAGTAATTTTGAAATGTCTCCTTTGCAATCCTTATTTCTTGGCTATACCTTTGTGGGTGTTGTTCTTAATATCTCACTTTCCCATGTCTTCCTAAGGCCTTTAACACCTTATCAAGGGCTGATACAATACATTTTATTTATTTATTTATTTTATTTTTTGCTAGGCTATGGGGATAGGTGACTTGCCCAGGGTCACACAGCTAGTAAGTGTCAAGTTTCTGAGGCTGGATTTGAACTCAAGTCTTCCTGACTCCAAGGCTGGTGCTCTATCCATTGTACCACCTAGCTGCCCCCTGGTACCATACACTTTAATAAGAAATTCACTATCAGGTAGATAGATCCTTTTCCGAGAGCTTTGCAATTGATGTGAGGTATGGATTTACTTTGTGAGTTAATTCATTCTAACAAAGAAATAAGAACCATGTGCAAGAAAGTAGTCCAGGTCGGAAATCCTATTAGCATATTTCTGTGTATTTAAAACGAAAATTGGATTGCCCTCCAAGTAGCTTTCTTAATAATAGCTTCTTTTGTTTGCTTAAACCCAAGAATCTTGCCCATATTAGTCAAGCATGACTTGTTAACGTTATTCCTTCTCATTTTGCAGGAATGAAATGATTTCTTAAAAAGCTTTGAAGTGATTTATCATGTTGAGGATCAGCCGGTTATACAAATTCACTTTATGGCTCCCAGAACAAAGAGACAGCATCAGTCCTTATTAAAACCAGGCCTGGCTTTGTATTACAGCTGCATATTAAGGAGGAGAATATCATGGCTATTGCTTTTTGGTACAACATTTTTGTATTTATGTTGTATTCTATAAACCTACTCTGAAATAGTGCACAGAGTATTTGAAAGGATTCCCCGCCCCCCCCCCCCCTTGATTACAGATTGGGGCACATAGCAAAGAGTTCCAAAATGGGCTCCATTTTCATTTCTGATGCTGCTATTGTAGGGTATGGGGATATGTCAACTTGAGAAGGACCTGAGATTTTGCCAGCCTGGGAAACTCCTTCCACCAACAATGTCCATAAGTTATGATCTTACAGAGAGCTGCCTGAGGCTCAGCAAGGTTGTGACTTTGCCTGTGTCACACAGCTTGGGGCAGAAGTGGGGTATGAACATGCCTCCCTGACTCATTCTACCTATTCTGCCACTCTGTTTTGTGGATAAAACAAGATTAAAAAAATAGCTTTTGGACCATTCTATTATCTGGTAGAAGAATTCCATCCCTTCCGGCCCCCTACCTAGGTCCTTCCAGGGATATTAGTCATCTACTACTATGACTTGACCTTTCCTATAATATTACAAAATTTAATCTACAGTATTGAAAAGGTTGTTCATGGGAGGCCTAAGCAAAAAGGTCTCAAACATATTATTTAATATTCTGTCATCAGCTTGCCCCATGGAATTTTCTTCTCTTGGGAGGCCAAAATATTCTTTTCCTCATCCTACCATAATATATAACACCCTTCTAAAGAATTTTTTCTTCCTTTTTTAAAAATAAGTGACATGTAGCCACTAAAAACACTTCAAAAGAATGGAAGCTCACCAGTGATTTTTTTCAACTTAAAAACAAAAGATTCACAACCACAAACTCCATTTGAATCTCCCTATTTACAGGGGGTGAGATTTTGAACATATAATTTGGAATGTCATCTCTCCTGACCATTCATTGCTCTATGTGAGAAAGCAATACTAAATTATAGCTCTAGTAATAATAAGAATAGCTCACATTTATATAGCACTTACTATGTGCATACACTATGCTAGGCACTTTACAATTATTGTCTCATCTGATCCTCACAGCAACCCTGGGAAGTAGATTCTGTTATTAGCCCCATTTTACAAATGAGGAAGCTGAGACAAACAGAAGTTAAGCGACTTGCCTAAGGTCACACAGCTAGTAAGTCTCTGAGGTTAAATTTGCATTAGAGTCTTTCTGACTCTAGGCCTGGTGCTCCATGCATGGCACTACCTAGCTGTCCATAATAGTTCCTCTCTTTGAATGGCCCCTTTCCTAGGGTTTAGTTTTTCTTCTACTTACCTTTATTTCCTTAAATACAAAGATACCCCACATTGCAGCTATAATTCCTGGACCCTGGAAGAATGATAAATAAACATGGACATTAGGTCATTTCTTAAGGCTAGGCTGGTAGATACAGAGCCAATTGAAGTGATGAATTAAATAGTTGGATAATGCAAATGAAAAAGGATTTCCCCTTCCAGATACTCAGATAATTGAAGGAAGTATCCATTCCTTTGTTTAAGTTGTCACTGAGACAAGTGACCCATTTTTGCATTTCACTTTGCAGGTACAATTTTAGGGTGCTTGGACAGCTGCTGAAATTGATCTATGGCATTGCTTCAATTCAATTCAATAAACATTTATTTGGGCATCTAGGTGGCACAGTAGATAGAGTGTTAGACCTGAGTCAGGAAGATTCATCTTCCTGAGTTCAAATCTGTCTTCAGACACTAACTGTGTGCCCCTGGGCAAGTCACTTACCCCTGTTTGCCTTAGTCCCTCATCTGTAAAATGAGTTGGAGAAATGTGCCAGGCACCGTGCTAAGTAATGACAGGTGAATGAGTTCAGATAAATTAGAGGTAGGTCCCAGTATGCTAGGAGAGAAAACCAGAGGTGAAAGTAGAGAAGGAAAAAATGAAGATAGCAAGGATAAAATGCAGTAAGACTACAGGACAAAGGATGAGATAAGACACAAAAAAGGGATGAGTCTGTGACACGAAAACTACCAAATAAAGATAAAGGGAGGTACCAACCATGTGATTTCACTGTCTAATAACGTATTCCCAGGTGAGGAAATCCTATCTTTGCAGGTCCGGGCTGGCACCTTTTCTGCAGGTTATTGTCCTAGAGAGTTGCTTGGAGGTACCAAGGAATGAAGTGACTTGCCCAGGATTGCTCAGAAGTGGAACTTAAATTCATATCTTCCCATAACCTTATAGGCCTGTAACCTGGCTAGAAGTTGAGTTTCTGAATGTTGTTTAAGTTGCTTTATTAATGCACACTGTAATTTCTCTTATGTTTATGATTATTTTGTATGTAGAAATAAAATGACCTGTTTTAAATCTGATTCATCATCATCAATCATCATCATAGCTGCAATTCCTATAGCACTTCAAAAATACCGTCTCATGTTAGCCTCACAACAACCTTGTAAGGTAAATGACATTATTATCTTCATTTTACTGATGAGGATAATTGGGACTGAAAAAGGTTAAATGACTTGCCCAGGATCACATAGCTACTGCCGGCGTTAAGATTTGATCTTAGGTTTTTCTGACTCCAAACTGGGGACTCTAGCCCTGGAAATGCTTTGCTTCTGACTGTATTTATGAGACACTGGGTAATTCATATGATGCACTGGGTAATATTTTGTATTTCTCCCTCTCTCCCTTCTTTCTACCCTGCCATTTTGCACAGAGAAGAGGGGTAGGGGTGATAAAAGAAAGGTCTTAGGCATTACCCTGGGTAGAAGCTGGCATCTCTGAAATAGAGCAACTCACTTGACAACTTCCCTTTTAAAGAGGAGGGGATCAATACCGCCAAAGAGGTAGAAGGAAGGGAAGGGATACAATCACAGATGTCACAAAAGAGCCTAATACTCGATGGTCTTCAGGCCATGGCAGGATGAGGCATGGTCTTGTAGGAGGTTACTTTTGGGATTGAAGAATCTTTATGCCAAGCTCTTGTCAGTTTGATGGGAAGGATTCCTGGGTTTGCCTTAATTCCATGCATTGGAGAAGCAGACACTCTAGATCAGAGCCAAACACAGAACTGCCCCACAGTAACTGTGGTGGGAGGATGATGAGCCAAAGAATGTCAGAATTAGGGAAACTGCTTCTCCTATTGAAAAAATCAAGCCTCCCCTTGGGCTGAATCCTTGGTGAATCATGATGGCAGAAGAAGGACGGGGGTCTTAGTCAAATAGTACTTAGCTAGTTCTGTACTGAGTATAAGAAAACTAGAATTTCAGAAGGAATTCAGGTCATGATGAGCTTTAAATGCCCAGCAGAGGAGTTTACATTTGAATCCAGAGCTAATACAGAGTCATTGGAGTTGGTTGAGTGGGACAATGGTGACACAGTGGGGCCTATACTTAAAGTATACTTTAGTAGCTGAATGGAGGGTACATTGGAGAAGGGGAGAAATTTGGGATAGGAGACCAATTACAAGTCCATTATAATAATTGAGTTAAAAGTGATGAGAACCTGAATGAGAGTGTTGGCTGTGTGCTTGGAGGGGAGGGGATATATACACTAGGGTTGCTGTAGGGATAGAAATCACAAGATCTGACAACTGATTGTATATGAGTGAGATTGAAGGGCTGAGGTTGCAAACCTGGGTAACTGAAAGAAGGGTGGTGCCCTTGACAGGAATATAGAAGTTTAGAAGAGGGCTAGATAGGGGAGAGCGATAATGAGTTCTGTTTTGGACATATTGAGTTTTAGATACCTATAGGAGGTGGTATCTTAGCTGAATTTTGAAGGAAAATATGGATTCTAAAAGGCAGAAATGAGGAAAAACATTGTAGGCATGAGGGATTAGTTTGGCCAAAGGCACAGAGATGGTGTAGGAATATAGGTTAGAATGTTATGTATGAGGAAAAGCAAGTGGGCTAGTTTATCCAAAATGTAGAGTGTATGAAGGGGAAATAATGTGAAAAAAGTCTTGAGAGGTAGGCTGGAGCTAGACTGTGGAATGCTTTATGTGCTAAGCAAAGGAATTCATGTTTTATCCTAGAGGCAATAAAGTCTCACTCTAGCTTATTAAGCTGGGAGCGATATGGTCCAACCTGTGCTTTAAGGAGACTGTTTTGTTAGCTGTGTGGAGGATGAATTTGGAAATGAGAAAGACAGGAAACGGGGAATCTGGTTAGAATGCTACTACCATAATTTAGGAGGGAAGTGATGAGGGCTTGAATTATACTTCTGTCACTTGTGAGTGGAGATAAGGTTACGGATGTGAGAGATGTTTTAGAGGGAGAATCAGGAAGACTTGTCCTTGAGATACAGAATAAACAGACCTACTCAAATGAAATTAGGTATATTCAGAGGAAGGCAAAGGGAGTTTATAAGCCTGATTAGGGTGATATTTAGTAGACTTGTAAACCTGAATGACAACATCACAACTTATTTGAATATCTGTTTGCAGCAAAAATTAAGACTGATTTTTAAAATAAAAACTCAGGAAGAAAAATGCATTTACTTACTGCAGTGATTATTGGAAAACTGACCACAGCACTTAGAGAATGATTAGCTATGAGCCAGCAGCAACTAGCTATTGCCCAAAGTACTCCAGAAAAAAACCCTGAAATGCAATAAGACAACAGAAATTATTGTACTCTGCCTCTGCCCCTATATCTATCACTTTATTTGCTGTCAGCGCCATTGGGTTGGTTTTTGAACCAGAATTTATAGTTCTTTGGGAATGCAAATGATCCTGCTTCCCTACCCTTTTACCAGCTGACTGAGGGTACAATTTTCAGCTATTCTATATGGGCATCAGATAGAGGTGTTGGATTTTAAGAGGAAGGAAAATTATTGGGCCATCCCATGAATATATCAAGAAAGAAGGGATCTAAGCAATTTGATAAGAAGCATGTTAAAACCAAAGAAGGCTGGGACCACACTATTTATTTATTTGATCTGGACCTGCAATTACAGTGATGTGGAGAGCTCCTGGTTTGGAACCCCATCATCCCACTGATGGAGATCACCAATTCATTGGAGACTTAGAGAAGTGGTGTCAAACTCAAAGCAGGGGGCACTAATCCATATGTACCTCGGGATCCCTGTAGGTTTCATATTGACTTAATTTTAAAATGTAATATAATCTATGTTGTATTATATTTTTATACATTTTGTTAAATATTTCCCAATTATATTTGAATCTGGTTCGCATTCAGGGATATTGTGGATTTGCCACTTTTGACTTGGAACATCAGAATCTTAGGGAATTGCCAGGGGGCATTGAGAGGTCTTACAGTCAATGTATGTCAGAGGCAAGATTTCCCCAGAACTTGAGTTGGTCTGCTATCCTCTGGTGCCATGCTGCTTCTCAACCATGTTATTCACATGATAAAAACCTAACACTTAAACTTCCTGGTATCCATGTTAACTGGGCAATAGCCCTACAGGTAAAGAGCTTTTACTAAAAGAAATGGAATAGTCCCTTGACATTTTTATTTTTATGTATTTCTGTTTCCTATTCTTCTTCTCAAGCCCTAAAATGAAGCAAGCATTCTGCAAAGAATATAGTGAGGATCTGGGTTCTAATTCTGGCTCTGTCATTTTTTGCCTGTGGGACTTTAAATAAGTCACAATTTCTCTGGGCCTCACACTTTCTTCCTCTGTAGCATGCAGGGATTGGGCTGGATGATCTCTAAAGTCCCTTCTGACTCTAAATCTGAGATAAATAATGCTGTTTCCCCAAGCATATGATTAAAGGAATCAACATCTTCATTATCCCATACTTCTCTTCTACTCCAATGCATTTCAACATGTTCTAGATTTTATATTTTTAAAGGAAATTATTAAACAAAAGTATGGAATTTTAGAACTTTCCTGCTATTCAACATATTCTTGATTTTTTTAATGGAAATTATTAAATAAATAAAATTATAGAATTTTAGAACTAAAAAGGACCTTAGAAAATAATATAGACATGTTTAACCTAGACCTTAGCAAAGTGTTTGATAAAGTTTCTCCTGCTGTTCTAATTGACAAGATGGAGAATTGAATAATGCAAGTTAGAAATTGTGATCAATAGTTGGAAATTGTGCTCAATAGTCAGACTTGACTTTTAGCTAAGGTCTGCTATGGATTATTAAATTTAAATTAAGCTAGCTTGTATTGGTAAGTTGTTAGAGTTTAACCTTCCCACTCCTCTGGGCCTAAGTTCTTTGTTTTGTAAGATGTTCTCTTTTCTGTTTAAATTAAAGCTCTCGTTTTTGTATGTAAGTTAATTTCTCATTTAGACTCATGAAAATTTACAAAATGCTCCATGGTGCTCTCACAGTCTCTCAGTGACTTGTTTCATTAATCATAGATACATGAGCCAATGAGAAATCGAGCTTTAATTTAAAGTCACATGGAATTCGGAATGCCTATAACCCTAATGTTACAAATTGACCTATTCTTTACCCATTATACTTCCTTATTCCTGTAAATCCTATGAATACGCATTAACATCATGAATATATTAATCTAATGAATATGCATTTTGATTGGTTCCTCTTCATTGACTATAAAAATGATCTCTGTAAACCCTTTGGCTACTGAGGAGGAGCCTTGGATCCCCCTCCCCTTTTTTTGGCAATTGCTAGCCTTGTTAATCAATTGATCATGCTGAGAAATCTGTGCCTCAGTTTTTCTTTATCATAGATTTTTATCTTGATAGAATAATGGGTTAGACATCTCTCTCCAATTCACAGTTAGATGGATTTGGAGCTAAGGGAGTTATTGTACCCCCAGAGTTATTACTGGGTGGATATTAATTTGGAAGAAGGCTTCTGGGGAAGTGTTCTCCTTGGGGCATGGCCCTCTGGTATTTAATATTTTAAATCACTGACTTGGATAAAAATACAGATGATTATGCTTATTAAACTTACAGATGAAATAAAGCTGAAAGGGATAGTTACAGAGTGGGCTTCAAAAAGATCTTTACAGACTAGAATATAGTGTATGAGAGAGGCATGACCAAGATGGTGAGAGAAGACTGAGGAACATTCCATAGAAAGATAGCTTGAAGCAATGAGGTGAGTATTTTGATTAGAGAAGATTTAGGAAATACTTAAGTGCAATCTTCTTGAAGACTCCTAACATGGAAGAGTGATTACACTTATGCTGCCTGGGTCCCAGAGGGCAGAATTAGTAGCAATGGATGGCTTGATATAGTGAAAAACTTCCTAATAATTAGGGGTATACAAAAGTCGAATGAGATGTCAGGGGAAGTAACATCAAAAAGGCTGGATGGTTGCTTTGGGGATATGTTGTAGTTATTCAGGTGTATGTTGGATATGGTCTCTGAGGTTCCTTCTAGCTTGGAATTCTGTGACTTCTATACATTAGCAAGGAAATTTGGTTTTTTAGTCAATTCTCTAAATACTCATGGGCGTGGTAAAGAAAATTGCTTGTTCCTATGAACCTCACTTTTAAAAACCAAAGGTAACAAGTAGTTCAATGTTAATAATCATAGGAGTCTGCCCCCAGTGCCATTAAGGACTAGAACTTCCTGAGAAAATTTATAAATAGGACATTCATTTCATGTCATTGAATGATAACTTTCAAGGTTTTTAAGCACATTATGTCAAATTTTAGATGGTCAAAACATGAAAAGAAGCATATTCAAAGCAAAGCAGACTCTCAAGGGGTGCTTTTGTTTGAAGCAAAAGACATATAAACTAAAATGATTAGATAAAGCTTATGCATATATATATGTATATGTATATACACACATTCATATATCTCATACTCACAAAAATTGAAACCCTGGTACTAAATACTCATACCTGGTAATATTGCTTGAGGATAAACTTTGGGATTATTTTTCATGATCATGCAGTAGGCCAGGAAATAGAGAGTGCTTGTAACAAAGATACCACTGAAGTGTGCAAAGACATAATCCAAATCTAAAAAATATAAATATTACAGCCATAAAAGGTTACATTTAAATAACTGTGATATGCTAATTGAATGTAAAATATGCTAAAAATTCTGATAATATAGATCCAGAGGTAGATGGAGAGAAAGACAGAGAAGGAGAAAGAGGAGTTAATTGTCTTATCCAGGACTTTAACATCTTTTTTTAACACAAGAATATAGATATGAGTTTTTTCTCATTGACTATGCAACTGTAGTACCACATTTGAACAAGTATAGGCAATCATGTAAAGTTTTTTTTAAATTTATACTTTTTATTTTGAAACAAAATCACTTCCTAACAAACAATCCACCATAGAACTGTACAAAAAAAAACATAAAAACAAAAACTGTTAAGCAAAACTGCTGCAAATAGTGGTAATTGATAGTTTATGGAACTTTCCATTTTTGTAGTTTACAAGTTTTAATAGAAAGGAAGGATGAGTGTTTGTTCATTACATTTGAGTTGTGTGGCTCTTTTGTGCCAGCTTCATTTACAATATTATAATGATTGTGTATGTACTGTTCTTTTGGTTCTACTTTCTTAGCTTTACATCTTGTATTTCTCTTAATTTCTTATGGTGCCAATGATATCCCATTGCATTCACATACTACAGTTTGTTCATCTGCTCTTTAATAACTAGATACAATTTATTTATAGGTTTTTGCTGTTAGACATACTGCTGCTATGAATATTTTGTTATCTTTTTTCCCTTTTAAGATCTGAGCTATTCAGCCTAAAATTATATTCCTTTCTGTAGCCTAAACAGCTTAGTAAATTGATATTTGGCCTATATATATATATATATATATATATATATATATATATATATATACACATACATACATATATATATATATATCTGTATTAAATAAGGTCCTTATATGTTTCCAAATAATTTAAGAATAATTAGATACTGGTACAACTGATTGAGGGACCTAGCTGTTATTGTATCAATTACTAAAACGATTCAGAAACTTCTTCAGTTTGGCTTGGGAAAGAGAATTTCAGTGCAATCATTTTTTTTTAAAGGAAGTAACTTATGGAATAAAAGTACAAACATGCTTTATTATAAACAACTTATTGATATGCACTATTTTGGAATTAATTACTTAAAGTGGAGTTAAGCTAATCTCTTATAAGCAAATTCATTTGTATAACTATCGAACCCAAGGGTGGAAAGCTTCTACTTGCAAAAGTGTTGTTACTTATATTTACACATATAGAGTTGGATCCTCAATAACATCTGATCCCCCTAAAGGAATTGGAATCAGAGTGGAAACTTTTGGGAAAGTAACAAAATCAGATAACCCTGTATACCAAAAGTGTATAGCTTTGTGGGGCTCTTGGTTTCTTTTCCCTTAAATTTGGGCTTTGCATATTGATCTTGCCTGTCAGATTTATGTCTTCCAGACTACATGCCATTCACCTATAGTTGGTAGCCCATCCTCACCCATCCTTCAGTGGATATAGTTCCAGTCAACCTCCTCCCCAGGACTCATCGAGGCAGGGACAGCTCTATGCTCCATTTCAGCCTAAAGAGACTAGAGAAGCTGAGACCTTCATCCCTTTTCCCAAATGAATTTGGGCCCCAGTTCTTTGAGGGGGGAAATGATGGAATTCTAATAAAGCTGCCCCCAGCCCCAATATTCTAACTTCCTTATGGGCCCCACTGAATAGCAGGTGTATCCTGATTTAACTACACACTCTGGCTTTAACCACATCACAGGCCCCCAGACTTAATATAGGCACTGCCCCCACCTAACCACTGCCCTCGCACCCCTGACTCAATATCCTAACTTCCTCAACTGCCTCACTGCCTCACCAGAACAACAGGTGTGTGTGAACTCATATTTCTAGAAGAAGAAGAAGGAGGAGGAGGAGGAGGAGGAGGAGGAGGAGGAGGAGGAGGAAAGAGGAGAGACAGAGAGATTGAGCATCAAGATAAAGTCTAAGTGTTGTTCTACTTACTCTTATGATTAGCTATTTTAGTTTACTATCATTGAGTGCAAAGCCCCAGTTAGTTCATTCAAAAGGTAAAATAAGAGAGTTCATGTAATCTTACCATATTGACTAGACCCTGCATATATGCTGTCATTCCTTTTGCCATGGTCCTTGATATAAATTATTGGAACAAAACTGCATCCATAGAGGATTCCAGATGTAACTGCCAGAACACAGCCTCTTGAAAAAAATAAATTCCTATTATGCAATGGCATTTTTGAAATTCACAGATGCGGAATAACAAGTTGAGTATGCTGTAGTATACAAGTCACAAGCAAATCAATAGAAATTATAACCTCTGTCTTAAGCTCTATGACTGGCAATAGAACAAAATCCTGCTGTGTCAAAGGTACATCAAGATATTTAAAGATACAACTGTGTAAAGATACAACTTTCTCCTATAGTGAAAACCAGTCAGGGAAATGAAAGATTTTCAGAAAATTAGACAATTTCTTTGAAACTTAAAAGGTGCTCCTTAAGTATTCAAATATAGTTTTGTTACCAGACTTCATAGTCAGACTCTTTGCTCTAAGGTAATTCTGAGAGGAGCTGCAGAAAATATCTCTCGACTTCGAATGATACATTATGATTAGCAGCTGTATCCACACAACTGGCCAAAGAGAGATTGTCCTGAAAGAATGTTGTCTTAAATGGAGACTCAGCCTGATGCCTTACATGGCTCTCTCCATTAGACCTTCAATAAACCTCATCTATTCTGTGCTTACTATGATTTTTCAGCCTCCCTTTCCCCCCATTCATTATTTTGGCCCAACTCTCTGGATTTATTGACATGATAAATTATTTATTTGGACCATGGAATGTTATTTAAATTTTCCTTCTGGACTATAGCTGAGGCCACAGCCTTACTATTTACTATTTTCCACCAAAAGGTCTCTCAAAAAAGACCAATAAATTGTCACTAATCAGTGTAGTTAATTGGTCTCATTTTCTAGGGACTGGGATACCTTGGATTACAAATCATAGTTTGTTGAGCTGGTGATTCATTGAGCTAAACCCCATAATTATTTTATAGATTAAAGATTGAACCCCTCAGAGTTGATTTGAAAGTGCCAAGATTAAAGGCTGATGGTGAAGTAGAGAAAGCACTGAACCTGGAGCCAGGAAGACCCAAGATCAAATTTGGCCTCAATACTTTTTATCTGTGTGATCCTGACAGTTCCAGGCAGACTTAATCTATCAGCCCTAGTTTCCTCAGCTACAAAAACAAGATAATAAGAGCACTTGCTATAGAAGATTGTCGTGAGAAAACAAAAAGAGTAATGTGTGAAAAGTGTTTTGCAAATCCTACATTTTTTTTTATTTCAAGACAACTTTATTAGGGGGACAGGAGTCACCTTTCCCTACTCTCCCCACAAACCTCTCTAAACACAGAATTAGAGCTATAAAAGTTTTGACGTAAAAAGCAGCTAGGTGGTGCAGGACCTTGAGTTTGGAAGATCTGAATTAAAATCCTCAGACACTTAATAGTTATGTGACCCTGGGCAAATCACATATTCTTTCAGCCTCATTTTATTCAGCCATAAAGTGAGAACAATCTACTTCCCAGGGTTGTTGTGAGGACCTCATGAGATAATTTTTGTGAAGTGCTTAACATAGTGCCTGGCACATAGTAGGTACTATGTGAATGTTAGCTATTATTATTGATTATTGTTATCCAGATCCAGATTATCCAGATATTTTTTATTTCAAATCCAGCACTCATTTAACTGCAGCAAGTGGGCCCGAAGACTTTAGATTCCATTCTGGCTTTGTCACCAACAAGCTGTGTGACCTTAGACAATTCATTTAACCTTTGGGGGGGACTGTTTCTTCATCTGCAGTATGAAGGGGGTTGGACCTGAGCAATGTTAAGGTCAACCCCATTGCTGAGATCCTGTGATTTTATGAAGTTTTGGAGAGTAGAAGATTGGTTAGTAGTTCAAGATCTCAGTGAACTTTTGATTGAACCCACTGATTCCAGAACATAAAAGAAAATCATTTCAATCCTTTTATTTTGTGGATGAAGAAGAGAGATTAGGTAACCTTGTTCAAAGTCAAATAGAGAATCAGGGGCAACAACATTTGAAGCCTGGATCTTGGCTATCAAATCCAGCACTCCTTTTACTCTGTTATTCCATCTTAGATGCTCCTAAGTTAACTCTGGGGCACCATGCTCAAAGTGTGACAGTTTAACGGTAAAGAAAGAAAATAGTTCCTTACAATATTCTGTTTTGTAATTGAGAAAGGTTTTTGGTCCATAAATAATCCAGGCCATTAGTCTGAGTGCAGTTGATTGCCTATCAAAACAAACGGACAGACAAACAAGCAAAGAAAGCATTTTTGATAAGTCATCTATTTGAAATTCATGTCTGATAAATCCTGGGTGTGGGAGGACACAAGGAGATGGGAGGGGATGGAGAGGCAGCATGGTACGGTGAAAATGAACCTAGGATATAGAGTCACAGGATGCAAGCTCACATCTGTTACTCACTGCTTATGTGATATTAGACAAGTCAGTTGACCTCTCTGTTCTCAGTTTCCTCATCTGAAAAATGAAGGGGTTAGGCTAGATTACCTCTGAGATCCCTTCTTCTAGCTCAGAAACTATGAAACCTTATGCATACTTCTTTACTTTTTTTAATCTCTCTCTCTCTGTCTCTCTCTGTCTCTGTCTCTGTCTCTGTCTCTCTCTCTCTCTCTCTCTCTCTCTCTCTCTCTCTCTCTCTCTCTCTCATTTATATGAAAATTCTAGTTCCATGCCCTATTTTAGTAGTGTGAATATAAGATCATATGTTAGAACTGAAAGGGACCCCAGGAGCAATTAAATCCAATCCCTCATTTAACATCAAAACAGCTAAAGCCTAGAGCAGTTAAATGACTTAGCTGCTATCACAGAGTATTTCTTGGTGTACCTCCTCTCCCAGCTCAGCTTCTGACCCTCTCCAGACTTCTCCAACATGCTCCTCCAACCTTCTAAGCTCCCATTCAAGTGTTATTTTCCCTCAGCAGAATGTAAGCTCCTTGAAGGCAGGGAATGACTTTTTATTTTTTATAATTGTATTTATATTACCAGCTAAATATAATATCTGGCACAAAGTAGGCATTTAATAAATGCTTATTGACTTGACTTGATTGCATGAATTATTCCTGATTTCATTATTTCATTTTCTTATTGGTCACATTGTATCTCTGGTGTGATGTTGCTCTGAGAATAATTCACAGTCTTGGTAAATTCTTTGTCTAAGTTTCTTTGGTATAACTCAGTTTTAATTGAGCTGTCAGCATCAATTAAACTTAGTTCTTTGTTCAATTTTGTTCAATTATAATAAGAAGTACTTTTAGAAAACTAGGATCAAGGGGAAATTATAATTACTCATGGAGAAGCATATGAATTCAGCATAGTTATTACATAAATTAATTAAATAAAACCAGATAAATCAGGGATAACTCTTAGCAGATTCATTTGTTAGAATTAAATTTATATTTCTACTGTTAACTCTAATTATCCATCTCTTTTACACAAAGTCTCTTTAGTTTTGCTGGTTTGCTAAATGGTAGGAAACTTTAATTCGAAAATCACTGTGTAAGACATCCTCCCTCCCTGGAAAAAAAGAGGTACAAAAACTCACTAAAGAAAATAATTCTTTAAAAATTAGAATTTGGTAAGTGGAAGCTAATGACTCCATGAGACATCAAGAAACAATAAAACAAAGTCAAAAATGAAAAAAAATAAAAGAAAATGTAAAATATCTCATTGGATGAACAACTGATCTGGAAAATAGATCCAGGATAATTTAAAAATTATTGGATTACCTGAAAACATTGATAAAAGAAGAGCTTAATTGTTTCAAGAAATTATCAAGGAAAACTTCTCTAATTTCCTAGACCCAGAGGGTAAAATAGAAATGGAAAGAATCCACTGATCACCTCTTGAAAGAGGTCCCAAAATGAAAATTCTCAAGAATATCATAGCCAAATTCTAGAGCTATCATGTCAAGAAAAAATATTGTGAATGAGAAAGAAACAATTAAGATATTGTGGAGTCTTAGGACCACACAAAATTTCACAGCTTCCATGTTAAAGGAGTTGAGGGCTTGGACTATGATATTCCAGAAGGCAATGGAGCTAGGATTACAACCAATAATAACCTTTTTAACAAAAATGAGTGTAATCCTTTAAAGGGAAAATGGATATTAAATGAAATAGAAGACTTTCAAGAATTTTTGATGAAAAGACCAGAGATGAATAGAAAATTTGACTTTTCAATACAAGACTTAAGAGAAACATAAAAAAGATAAACAAGAAAGAGAAATTATAAGAGACTCAATAAGGTTAAACTGTTTATATTTCTATAAGGGAAGATGATACTTGTAACTTCTAAGAACTTTATCATTATTAGGGCAGTTAGAAGAAGTACAATTAGGCAGAGGGCACAGGTGTAATTTGACTATAATGGCATGATCCACCCAAAAAATTAAGGGGTGAGAAGAGAGATATGCTTAAATATTCCTTTGGATTTCATCCAGGGATTTTTGGTGGTCATAAAATTGAAAGTAAGAAAATCACTGAACTAATTAACAAAACTAGGAGCTGATTTTACTAAAAAAAAAAACCAATAAAATAAAGCATTCATTTGATTTTTTAAAAACAATCAAATTAGCAGTATCAAAAATGAAAGGGGTGAATGAACCAGCAAAGAAGATGAAATTAAACAATAATTAGGGGATATTTTGCCCAATTATATGCCAGTAAATCTGACAATCTAGGTTAAATGGATGAATATTTATAAAAAAATATAAATTGTCCTGATTAACAGACAATGAATTAGAATACTTAAATAACCCTATCTTAGAAAAACAAATTAAAAAAGGCATCAATGAATTCCCCAAGAAAAAAGTCTTCAGGACCAAATAATTTCACAAATGAATTCTACCAAACATTTAAAGAACAATTAATTTTAATATTATATAAAATATTTGGAAAAAATAGGTAGAGATTAGCAGCAGAGCCAAGAAGGTGGAGTAAAAGCAGTGACTTGCTTGAGCTCTCCCCCAAATCCCTCCAAATACATGTGATAATGGCTCTAAACAAATTCTAAAGCAGCAGAACCCACAAAAAGACAAAGTGAAACAAATTTCCAGCCCAAGACAACTTGGATGGTTGATCTGAAAGGTATATTGCACTGGGTGGGGTGAGGAACCCAGTTTGGCGTGGGTGTGTAGGCAACACAGGCCTCAGTGAACTTGAAGCAGGCCTCAGAAGACTGAATCACGGGCAACTGTGGTGGTTTCCAGATTTCTCAACACATGAACACCAAAGACAACTTAGAAAGTCAGCAGGAAAAGTCTATGACTGAGGTGAGAGAGAAACTCAGTGCCAGCCCCAGTCCCCAAGCGCGGCCCTGGGGCAGCGGCTGCTTATGGAGCTTCTAGCTCACAGACTGAGGAGGAATTGAGTGGCTGATCAGAGGGGGATTGCAGGGATCTCTTTGCTGGTGCTGGATTCTCTTGCTTTGCCCACGCTTGGATCTGGGTCACAGTTCTGGGTGGTGTCCTGGGGCGAGGAGAAGGCTGGCATGGTGGAGTTTGTAGTGGCAGTGGATAGGGAATCCTCCTCACAGTTCCAAGGGAGAAAAGAGTGCTTGTGGTCACTCATAGACCAAAGCACAGGCCAGGAAAGGAGTAAACACCTCACCCTTGATCATACCACCTTGGAAGAACTGAAATTTACAAGTCCCTAGAAGTATCTCTGAAAACAGTTGCACAAAACCCCTGAAGCTTAGGACAGTACATCCTAGTGTGGTGGTACAGGCAAATATCAACACCAACACCTCCCATGTGCCTAAGCATAGCCAGTAGAACTGGTAGACTCAAGCTCTGAGAACTAACATGTACTTCAGTGTAGCCCAAGGCAAAGAGGAATCCTCCAGTGGCCAGACCTCTATGTGCTTCAGTGTAGCCCCAGGGAAACAAAGAAACACCCCACTGGAGCTTAGCACACATGAGATATCATCACTAGCACCCCAGCTCAGCACCAGGTAAGCTTCCAGACCCCTATTGCCTCCAGTAGCACCCACCATAACCCTTCAGCACATCACCAGACATGAGGGTCCCCCAGAGGCCTCAGGGCAACATCAAAATGACACCAGGAAAATGGCCAGAGACTGCAGCCATTGACACAAAAATCCTGAGACAGTGATGCTTTCACCCCCAATGCAGAGCTCAAATTTAAAAGAAAGGAAAAAGTCCAAAATAAAAAGATGAGCAAAGAACACAAAAAAATAATCTGACCATAGAAAGTTATTATGGTGACAAGGAAGACCAAGACACAAACTCAGAAGAGGACAGCAATGTCAAAATACCTATGGGCAAAACCCCAAAGAAAAATGGGAAGTGTTCTCAAGCCCAAGCTCAAGAAAAAATTCATGGAAAAGCTTAAAAAGGAGCTTAAAAATCACATAAGAGAGGTAGAAGAAAAATGGGAAAAGAAATGAGAGTGATGCAAGAAAATTATGAAGAGTCAATACCTTGGAAAACTGCTTAAAAAGTAGAATTGGCCAAATGAAAAAGGAGATACAAAAATCCACTGAAGAAAACAATTCCTTAAAGATTACAATTAGCCAAATGGAAAAGAAAGTACAAAAGCTAATTGAGGAAAACATTGAGAAATTGAAAAATTGAGAAAAACACTTAAAAGTTCGAACTGGTCAAGTACAAGCTAATGACTCTCTGAGACATCAAGAATCAAACAAATTCAGAAGAATGAAAAAGTGGAAGAAAATGTAAAATTCATCATGGGAAAAACAACTGACCTGAAAAATAGATCTAGAAGAAACAATATCAAAATTGTTGGACTACCTAAAAACCATAATCAAGAGGAGGACATAGATAGCATCTTTCAAGAAATTGACAGGGAAAACTGCCCTGACGTCCTGGAACCAGAGGGCAAAATAGGCATTGAAAGAATCCACCAATCACCTCAGGAAAGAGATCACAAAATAAAAACTCCAAGGAACATTATAAAAAAAAATTCAGAACTACCAGGTCAAGGAAAAAAAAACAGGTGGCCAGAAAGAAACAATTAAAATATCGGGGAGTCATAATCAGGATTACACAGGACTTGGCTGCTGCAACATTAAAGGATCAGAGGTGAAGGAACATGATATTCTGGAAGGCAAAGGAAATAGGACTACAACCAAGATCATTTACCTGACAAAATTAAGCATACTACACACCAAGGGAAAAAATGGTCATTCAATGAAATATAAGAATTTCAAACTTTCATAAGCAGAAGATTTAGAAATAAACCAAAGATTTGACCTCCAGTATCAAGACCCAAGAGAAGCATAAACAGATAAAAAGGGAAAAGAAAGCATAAGGGATTCAATAGAACTGAACTGTTTACATCCCTACATGGGAAGATGAAACTTGTAATTCTTAAAAATTGTATCACTAATAGTACAGCTAGAAGGAATATACATAGAGGGTATAGGTATAAGATGAATTTGAGGGAATGACATATGAAATTAAGGGATGAGAAATAGGAATACACTGGCTGCAGAAGGAAAGGAGAGGTAGAATGAGGTAAATTATTTCACATGAAGAGGCATGAAAGACATTACAATGGAGAGAAAGATGGGAGGGTGGGTAATGAGCATCACTTGACCCTTACTCTCATCAGTAATGGCTCAGAGAGGTAATCATATACACAACTGGTTGAATATAGAAATCTATGTTACCTGACAAGGATGAAGGAGGGAAGGAGGTCAAGTAAAGGGAGTATAATGTGGAATGACAGAAGGGAGAGCAGATCAGGTGAGGTGGTAGACAAGCAAAACACTGGTGAGGAGGGAAAGGGTGAGAGGAGAGAAAGGACAGAGAGGAGGAAGAGTAGGATGGAGGAAAATACACAGGTAGTAATCATATCTGTAAGATGAATGGGACAAACTCTCCATAAAATGGAAGCAGATTGCAGAGTAGATCAAAAACCAGAATCCTACAATATGTTGTTTACAAGAAACATAGTTGAAGCAGAGAGACACACAGTGTAAAGGTAAGGGGCTGGAGCAGAATCTATTAAGTTTCAGCTGAAGTAAAAACAAACAAACAAACAAGCAAACGGGGTAGCAATCTTGATTGTAGACAAAATAAAAACAAATATAGATCTAATTAAAAGAGATAAGGAAGGAAACTACATCTTGCTAAAAGATACCATAGACAATAAAGCAATGAAAATAACTAAACATATATGTACCAAGTGGTATAGCATTCAAATTCTTAAAGAGGTTAAGTGAGTTACAGGAAGAAATTGTCAACAAACCTGTAGTAGTGGGGTACTTCAACTGTCCCCTCTCAGAAACTAAGGAGGTAGATAGAATATTTAAAAAATTAGATATGACAGACCTTTGGCATGGTTTAGACATAAAGGGTGACACCATAAGTAAATTAGAAGAGTAAGAAATAGTCTACCTGTCAGATCTATGGGGAGGGGAAGAATTCATGACCAAACAAGAGATAGCATTACAAAATGTACAATAGATTATTTTGCTTATATTAAATGAAAAAGTTTTTGTACAAACAAAACCAATGCAACCAAGATTAGAAGGAAAGCAGAAAGCTGGGAAACAATCTTTATAGTAAGTATCTCTGATAAAAGCCTCATTTCTCAAATATATAGAGAACTTAATCAAATCTACAAGAATACAAGCCATTCCCAATTGATAAATGGTCAAAGGATATAAACAGGCAGTTTTCAGTTGAAGAAATTAAAGCTATTTATAGGCATATGAAGACATGCCCAAAATCACTTTTGATTAGAGAAATGCAAATTGAAACAGTTCTGAGGTACCACATCACACCTATCAGGCTAATATGACAAAAAATGGAAATGATAAATGTTGGAGAAGATATGGAAAATTGGGACACTGATACACTCACTGTTTGTGGAGTTGTGAACTGATCCAACCATTTTAGAGAGCAATTTGCATCTATGCCCAAAGGGCAACCAAACTGTGTATACCTTTGATCCAGAATTACCACTAGTAGGTCTGTATCCCAAAAAGATCATTAAAAAGGAAAAATGACCTATATGTGCAAAAATATTTATAGCATCCCTTTTTGTGGTGGCAAAATATTAGAAGTTGAGGAGATGCCCATCAATTGGGGAATGGGTGAACAAGCTGTGGTATATGAATATAATGGAATACTATCATGCAATAAGGAATGATTAACAGGCAGATTTCAGAAAACCCTGGAAAGACTTGTAT
Organism: Vombatus ursinus; assembly: GCF_900497805.2. NCBI lineage: Eukaryota > Metazoa > Chordata > Mammalia > Diprotodontia > Vombatidae > Vombatus > Vombatus ursinus. The sequence goes on along the minus strand of NW_020954562.1, from coordinate 20,403,200 downwards.
GAACTGATGTAAGGTGAAATGAGCAGAACCAGGAAAACATTGTACATAGTATCAGCAACATCATGTGATGATCAACTATGAATGACTCAGTTCTTCTTAACAACAAACACAATGATCCAAGACAAGTACAAAGGACTCATGAAGGAAAATGCTATCCATATCTAGATAAAGAACTGATTGAATCAGAATGCAGATTGAAGCATTTTTTTTTACTTACTTTATTCTTTCTCATGGGCTTTTTCCTTTGATCTTATTCTTCTTTGAAAATATGATTAATATGGAAATATTTTTACATGATAGCACATGTATAAATCATATCAAACTACCTACCATTTTCAGAAGAGGGAAGGGGAGGGAGGGAGAGAGAAAAATTTGGAACTCAAAAACTTGTAAAGATGAATGCTAAAAATTTGACATGTAACTGGGGAAAAATAAAATAGTATTAAATTTAAAAAAGAGCCTACTCTTAGTTGATATCTTTAAGGGATAACACTTTTCAGAAAAGCATAAATCTAAGAAGATGTTATTAATGTTCATGGTAGAACAGCTTTCAATACCTCAAATTAATCAATTTTGCTTATAACTATGATTTTCTGTACTGGCCTTTAGCCATTACAAATATATACTAAAATATTTTCTTTAGCTCTGAAATTTATACCACAACCCCCCCACACAATATATCTGTAAAATTTCAATCTCTACTTCTTCCTTTGGGCTAACTTTGACTTTATAAATGAAGTATTCTCTGGCAGTAACATATGCCAAACTCACGCGTTCAGTTAGTAATGGTGTGGTGTCCAAGGAACTTGTTGAACTTGGTATTTCACTTTTTATAAACAAAAATATGACAGCACTGTAAGGAAAGCAAACATTTAAAAAGTATTTATTATACTCCTAATTCATAATCACAGTCATCAAATTCAGGGGGAAAACATAATTAAATCGGGGCAGCGAAGTCACGTAGTAGATAGAGTACCAGCCCTGAAGTCAGGAGGACCTAAGTTCAAAATCCGGCCTCACACCAAACACTTGACACTTAACTAGCTGTGTGACCCTGGGCAAGTCACTTAACCCCAATTGCCTAAAAAAAACCAAACCAAAACAAAACAAAACAAAACAAAACATAATTTAATCCCTGGTATTTCAAATAGTACTTTTATGCTGATAAATATCAAATATACTTCTGCTACCATCTTTTCTTTTGAGTTCTAGAGTTTACTGTGGTGTCTTCTAGTCACCACAAACTCATTATGAGCTAAACTAGACCCATCATCTTTTCCCTAAAATGAGCTATCCTTCCCAACTGTACTGTTAGCAGTTCTATTGTTCTCACTGTCACATAGGCTCCAACCTTTGACTAATCTGCAGTATCTAGTGAGTAAATTCAGTCAATTCTATTGACATGTCTTTCATAGCTGTTCCTTTCTCTCTAGTCTCCCTTGTACATAGTAGATTCGTTTTTCATTACCTAATGGTGGATCATTTTAACAGCCATGGAAGGATATTAACCCCTTGCCCCCTACTAAATTTTTAGTACAATTGGAAATAATAAGAAACAATATTTCGCCAGCCTAAAATCCTTTCCAGGCTTCTTGCCTTAGGAAGTGTATAAAAAGTTGATAATGAAAGCTAAGGTCTCAGGAAGATGGATTCATGGCCATAACCAAATTAGAACAAAAAAGTATGTTATCTAGTTGAGATCATTGTCTTTCCCATTCCCTGAAGTGATTGGCTTCAAAGCAGTATACTCTTTCCCATTCAGAAAAGACTAGATATGGATCACTGGGATGTCCCCTTTGATTACTTTAGGAGAAATAGTTATTTTGTCAATTATTCTAGAATACTGACTCCTAAAACTGTTTTGGAACATGTTTTAACTGTATCTTTGTTTAAGATTCTTATAAATTGTGTCCCAAACTGTTTTGATGTGAAGAGATGTATGGCACACACTGGGTCAAGGGGAAACTTTATTATTTTCTCTCTCTAAACTAGTCAGTCAATAAATGTTCATTAATTGTCTGCCTCCTATAATCCAGGCACTATGCTAAGCCCTGGGGACACACACACACACAAAACAAACAACAAAAAACAAAAACAAATGAACAAACAGACAAAAAAACCAGAGCCTGTGCTCACAAGAAGCTCAAACTCTTATAGGGGAGAAAATATGCAAATAACTATGTACAAACAAGATGAACATAGGAATATAAAGAGATAATTAATGGAGGGAAAGGTCTAGTGTTGAGGGGAATCTGGAAAGGCTTCTTGTAAAAGGTGAGATTTTAGCTGTAACTTAGAAGAAGCCAGGAAAGCCAGGAAGCAGAGATCCAAGCAGAGAGAATTCTTGGCATGGGGGACAACACACAGTGACAATATACAGTAAGGAGATGAATTATCTTAATTTTTTTTCAGGGAGCAGCTAGATGGTACAGTAGATAGGAAGCACCCAAAAGATGAATGCACTATGAGGAGTGAGTTGCCTATCACTGTCAGTCTTCACTTAGAGACTGGAAGGCCATTTGTCAGGAATGCAGTGGACGAGGTTGGGTCTGAAGTCCAAATAAAATGGCCCTTCTTACTCTAAGATAGTGGTAACTGACATTTGCCTAGAGCTTTAGGGTTTGCAAAGTGTGTTATTTCATCTAATTCTTATAACCTCTGTGATGTAGGTACCACAAGCATTAGTATCACCATTTTACAGATTAGTCAATAAATATTTATTGTCTCCAATGTGCCAGGCACTGTGCTAAGTCCTAGCATACAAAGAGAGGCAAAAGATAGTACATGCTCTCAAAGAGCTTGCTCTTTCATGGTAAAGACAACATGAAAACAACTATATATGAACAAGATACATGTATAGAGGATAACTTGGAAATGATCAGCACAGAGAAGGGAGAGGTATTAAGGGGAATCAGGAAGGGCTTTTCATAGAAAATGAATTTTATTTGAGGCTTGCAGGAAGCCAGGGAAGCCAAGAGGTAGAGATGAGGAAGGAGAGAATTCTGGGGGACGGACAGTAAAAATGTCTAGAGTTGAGAGATAACATGTCTTATGTGAGGAAGTCAGTGCCATTGGATCACAGAGGTATGGGAGGAATAAAGTGTAAAAGTAACAGGAAGGTAAGAGAGAAAAGATCTGATAAATAGAAGTATGTATAGAACAAAGTTTTTTCTTACATTGAACTGCATTGTCTCCCAATAACTTTCATTCGTTATTCTCTAGTAGCTATTTCAAGTACACAGTAAAAGTTATTTTTGTGTACTTTTATGTTACAGTTTTCTGTATATCGAATGTAAAGTACTTAGAAAACAACCCTGCATTTTTTTCTAAGAAATATTCCAGAACTTTTTTTTAGGCATAAGATTTCTAGTCATCATCTCTTTGTCTTCTCTCCAAATCGTGTTTTAAAAATACTATGTTGTGGAAATACTTGTTTTATTCCATAAATTAAAAATAAAATAAATAAAAATTAAAAAAATTTTCTTCAGGGGTAATGGTGGGGTAGACCCAAGATGGCAGAGTAGAGAAAATGCTCCCAACATTTCACTCCAAATAACTGTAAAATAATGCCTCAAATAAAATTCTGAAGTCAAAGAGAACAAAATGTCAGAGTGAGATGTTCTTCTGGCCCTAAACAACTTAGGAGATTGTAAGGAGAGATCTGTGAAATTGGGGTGGAGACTGGCCCAGAGCTCATGTGGATGAAATGCCAATAGTGGGATAGAAAAGGAAAATAACAAATATTGGAGGGGATGTGGAAAAACAGGGATACTAATCCACTATTGGTGGAGGTATGAACCACTCCACCCACTCTGGAGAACAATTTGGAACTATACACAAAGGCCTATGAAATCATGCATTCCCTTTGACCCAGCAATAACACTATTAAGTCTGTATGTCAAAGAGATAAAAGAAAAGGGGAAAAAGACCTATTTGTACAAAATTTTTTATAGCAACTCTTTTTGTTGTGGCAAAGAATTAGAAATTGAGGGGATGCTTACCAACTGGGGAACGTCTGAAGTTGTTGTATATGATTGTGATGGATTATAATTATACTACGAGAAATGATGAACAGGATGGTTTAAAAAAAACAACAACAAAACCTAGGAACACTCATATGAACTAATGCAAAGTGAAGTGAGTAGAAACAGGAGAACATTGCATGCAGTAACAATACTGTAAGGATGATCAACTGTGAAAGACCTAGCTACTCTGATGAAGATGATCCAATACAATCAAAGAATCCATGATGAAAAATGCTGTCCATCTTCAGAGAGAGAGAACTGATGAACTCTAAGTGCAGACTGAAGAATACTTTTTTGCATTTTATTTTTCTTGGTTTGTTTTTGTGTTTTCTTCTGTAACATCACCAATATTGAGACTTCACAGGTATAAGTAATATCATATTGCTTGCATTCTCAATGTGTGGGGGAGGGGGAAAAAGAAGAGAAATTGGAACTCAAAATTTTCATAAATAAATGTTATTTTTTACATTCTAAAAAGGAGAAATTCCTTTACATACATTTGTCTGTTCTTTCTAAATAAGGTTACCAAAATGGAAGAAAACATTCTGGTTATCAAGGGTTTTGCTGAGAGCTCATTACAGAGTAAGGCCTATATTTGATAGTAATGACTCCTAGTATTCTGATAACACCCAACCATATATAATACCCTTTGAAGTCATGGAACCCTAGGACCTTACCATTGGAAGGGGTCTCAGAGGTCATATAGTTTCCTAAGGCAAAATCAATGGACTTGGCTTAGAGTGAACCCTCTAGGATGGGAATGAGCTTCTGGCAGGTAATACCAGAATATTTCGTATTGCATGCAGAACTTCATTAAGGACAGGTGAGGAGTTTTGCATTTAATTGCTGACACCATGCTCTACAAAGTTAATACTACTTAGTCTGCAAATTTACTTGTTCTTCTGAAATAGTAAGCTCCAGTTCAAGGGTGGCTGGGATCATAAAGGGTTATGACCTAATCAAAAATCAGTCAGTCTGATATAGGCTTGCAAAATACATTTTGCAAAGGTGCTAGTTTGAGCCAATGATGATTTTTTTCCTCCTCCCAACTGACAAGCAGCAAATTTTAATTCAAGGAATCAGCAAACTTTGGGGGTAATAATCTGTTAAATTGGCATACAGCTCTTGTCCACCATCTGTGAATTCAGCTGTTTCTAATATATGGAGTATTAGCAGAGGTGGGGAGTATCAACAACTGAAGCTGACATGACATTAACTGAGCCTAGTTCTCAAAGTCAGGACTTTAAAAAGAATGGTGATGTGGTCATGTCACTGAATAAAAAGCAAATTGAGAAGTGCAATTTATGCATGAAAGCCAAAGGATTCTAAGCTTCAGGGATAGGAACTAGAGAGAGCTCAGTCGGCACCATTCAGGTGAACAGGGCTAGGCTGGTTCAAATTTCACAGATTAATTGCTGCTTGCTCCATTTCTTTCCTGGTAATAAAGATCATGATAATGGCAATAAGGATAATAAGGATCATGAGTCATACTGAATAGTGGGCCAAGAAGACTCCGCCTAAAGTTGACCAAAGTGAGACTTGTTGACTACGAAAGCAGTACAGCCAGGCAGTCACCTCTTTCTCAAGTCTCACTGCACCCTACCTATCAGACTCCTAGTATTTGTCTTTCCCCTGGGACTCTGACTATAATCAGACAGACCCCTAGGAGTTCTTTAGAGAAGTGGTCTCTAAACTTTTTTGATTATACATCCCTAACACTAAAACAACATAGTGCCTGACAAACAGTAGATACTTAATAAATGTTTGTTAATGACATTTTTGAGCACGTACTTTCCACTATCTATATATTTACTTATATATACACATTTACTATTATACTAATAAATATGTTTAAAAGAAAACATAGATATCTAAATTTTAAGAATATGACATGAAGATAATTACACTTCAAGTAAAATAGGGAGCCATGGAACTCATTGAGCAGGAGAGTGATATGGTCAAGCTGTTCTTTTCGAAAATTTTGAAAGCTAGATGGAGAATGGATTGGAGAAGAGAAGGGACTTGACACAGGGAGACCAATTAGGAGGTTGTAGCAGTCCTGCAGAGGTGATGATGACAAGCTAGGGTGATGTGATTGGAATGAAGGGTTACAGGTGAAAGAGAAGTGAAGGTAGAAGCAACAAAGAGTTGGAAATGATATTGAGGTTAGAAGGATGGTGAAGCCTTTGATATTTACAGGAAGGTCATAAAAGAGGTGTTTTGTGGGGGGAAAAGGCAATATGACATCTATGATCTGTTACAACCCATTCATGTCTGACCATCCTATGCCACTTATTCTATCTCACCCAAAATGCTAGTGGGGGAAGTTGAGACTCTTATTGGTCCTGGAATGCAGAGCCTGCTTTCTGAGGGATATCTGTTTTATCTAGTGAAGGAAAGCTATGGGTATATTTTATGGATGAGAGGATTTTTGCAATGCTACCTCTGTAGGTGTTGTGGTGGTTGTCCAGGTATTGATGAGGTTATTTCTGTTCTAAGGGAGACAACACCTACCTCAAAATGGGGAGACAGTGGAGTGGGAAGTGTTGGGAGATAAAATCCATGATTGGTTATTATAAAGAAGATTGGATACAACTCAACTTCCTACCCTCTGGCTGATCACACATTGGGGTCACCTTCTAGCCCTCTTAGGATTAGTGATAGAATTAGGTCTGGGGCAGAAGTCATCAAGGAAAAAAATTTCTGTACCCAGAGGCTCAAGGAATGAAAAAAAGAACAAAAGTAAGGGGTGGAGGAGTACAAAAAACAATGAGAAATTATTGTAGGTAACAGTTACCTCAATTAAATCTCATCTGTAAACATTGTGACCAGTATGTTTACAAGTGACAGTATGGATATCAGATTACCTGGAAGTCTTCCAGTGAAGGAATTTTCCCAGCTATCTAGATGGGAGCTTGGATCGATAGAAATAAGACACTTCTGAAGGAAGTCATGGTACTAAGATGTTATAGAAGAGTTATCAGGGTAAAGATAGATATAGATGTAGGATATTTTTATGAGGCACCTAACTTAATCCTTAGGCTTGAAGAAAATGCTCTTGGTTACTAGGAAAGTAAGAACCATAATAAACTCATGCTGTTGCCTTGTTGTTTACTTACTATTTGCCTATTGGACTTACAAGAACATTCTCTGGCACATAACCAAAAATTTTCCAGATTCTTCCTTCCTCAGTGCTTTCACTTTTTAGCAGTTGACACACATATCTCTTGCTTTACAAAAGTAAACTACCTAGTATGAACACTCTTCTCTATCCTTTTCAAATGCTCATGATTTCAAATGATTTGTGATTTGTCACCAATGTCTGCCCATCCTGTGTTTGTCCTGTCAAAGTCTTCTCATAGGTTTGCCACAGAATAAAGGGCTATAAAACTGTGCATGCCTTATGACCCAGCAATACTGTTACTATGTCTGTACTCTAAAGTGATAAAAGGAAAAGGATCCATATGTATGGAAATATTTATAACAGTTCTTTTTGTGGTGGCAAAGAATTGGAACTGAGGGGATACCTGTCCTATCAATTGAAGAATTATTAAAAAAATTATGGGTTGTGATGGAATATTGTTGTGCTATAAGAAATGAAAAAGGAAATGCTTTCAGAAAAACCTAGGAAGACTTATATGAACTAATTCAAAGTGAAATGAGCAGAACCAGGAGAACAATTTGCATAGTTACAGCAGTATTATAATGATAATCAAGTGTGAAAGACTTAGCAACTCTAATCAATACAGTGATCTATGACAATTCCAGAAGATACATTATGAAAAATGTTCTACATCTCCAGAGAACTGATGAACTCTAAATGAATACTGAAACATATTTTCTTTAACTTTATTTTTTATTGCTTATTTTTTTAAAAACATGGATAATATGGAAATATATTTTGTATGACTTCATATATATAATGGAAATCATATTTTTTGCCTTTTCAATGAGTAGGGGAGGAGCTGGAGGTACAAAATTCAGAACTGAAAATTAAAATTCAGAACTGAAAATTCAGAACTGAAACATTAATAATCAATGGGTCATTTTCTGGGAGAAGTTTAGGGTCATATTAAAGGAGTTTTGCAATTTCCTGAAGGAAATCCAGCCTCTTCCCCTTCACCTGTTGAACCCCAGAACCAATGCATTTTCCAGTCTATCACAGATAAAAGTACCTAGGCAAGCTCCATATAGACTCTCCATCTAATTATACACCAAAATCTGAGCAATAGATCATAAATCTCCTTGGTTTTTCTCATGTAAACTGTCAGAGCAAATTTTTTCAATGTTTTTCGGCTTGATGCCGTTATCATGAAGTCATTGTTGAGTAAGGAACATTTAAAGAACATCACCATCTAAAAGGAATCCTTCTTTGACTTGAAATTTGTATTAGATCTTCTCCATAATGGTGGTGAGCACCTCTGACAAACATACACGTCCTAGTTTTATGCTTCTCTTAATACTGATGATTCTATGATCATCAAAGTTATGTCTTTTGTTATATCTTTCAAAGAACCGCATATAAATTTGATACGGGGATAGAAAAGACTATCTTGGAAGAGAGTCTTTAAGATGGAATTTTGCTCTACTAATTCAAGTACTTTCTCATAGTCAACAACAACAACAACAACAACAACAACAAAAGTAGTAAAGATATGGTCTGCTGTGTTATAATATCATTTACAAAGAGCCTACCAATAAACTCATAAAGAATGCCCTCAATAATGTGAAATTATGCAGAAAAATTTTAGTCCCATAGAAGTAATGTAAGGAACACCCTCTCTCCCACTCCTTTGTAGAGGTCCATAGGTAAGGAACATTGTATTTAATATCCAGCTTCTCAATGTGTTGATCAATTTTGCTGATTTTGAAAAATTCTTCTTCCTCTTATTCTTTATTTTATTTAAAAAAAAAATCTTTGTTATAAAGAATGGGGGAGGGACACAGGAAAAATCTAGGTAATGTAAAAAAAATCAATAAAAATCTATTTTAAAAGAATGTCCTCAATGAGGGTGTACATTACTCTCACAAAACTTTTATATAAATGGGAAAGTAGGCATATAGGTCAGTAGTTACTATTTTCTAGGTCACCTTGGTAATTTCTTTTCCCATTTAAATATACTCCTCTCTAATCATGAAAGCTCTATCTCCCCCCCACCCCACCCTTTTTTTTGTTATCCTAGAATTCTCATTCATCTATATTCTCTTAAAGTAAAAAGAAAAAAAAAACGCCCTCCCAAGAAATCTGACCCCAATATATTTGGAAACATTTCAATTACAAACATTATTAAATATGTAGATGGGAAAGAGGAAGTATAGGTAATAGAGTGGATCTAATTTATCTTTTAAAAATATGACTAAGCAGGACATAGAAAAAAATCAGTGATGTGGAGGTAATAAAAGAAAAAGAAAACAAAAACAACTTATAAGAAGATTGATCAAATGAATTCAACTGTTTCTACTCTGAACTTCTGAACACCCTAATATTCCTTAAACTTTGTAACAATGATTTCACATCAACAAAACCTTGATTCATTCAATTTGAAGCACAAAAATAAACTCCATAAATTGCTAGGGAGACAGAGCTTTAGAAGGGTCTAAAATAGGAATCTTTAACCTTTTTGTTGTGTTTCTTGGACCTCTTTGGCAATCTGGTGAAGCCTGTGAAATTCTTCTCAAAATGTTTTTAAATGCATAAAATAAACTACATAGGATTACAGAGGAAGCCAATTAAATTGAAATAGTTATCAAAAATATTATAAAAGGACCTGTTTACAGACTCCAGGTTAAATACCTGACATAGAGGGTGTGGGTTTTGGATGCGTACTCCTCAATGCAGAAATTTGAGCTCTAGAGATGTCATAGGGAAGTCTGAAGGCAACAAAATGAAATAATTGATTTTATAGCCCAACTCTTCTCATCCCCACACTAAGACTCCAAGTTAGGTTTCACTGTTCCTCTGGTTTTACCCAGATGAATCAATCAATGAGTAAGTATTTGTCCAACTGCATGTAGAAATGTGAAAGCGATTGCTTTCATAATGCTTAGTCCCAGGCCCTGGTTTTTTTTTTTGCTGGTGTCCACCCCCAACTCCTCCTTTGAATTCATTCAACAAATCCAATCTGTTGTCAAATCAGCTGTCATATATGTCTTCATCTCTTCATATAACAGCCATCCTAATACAGATCCTCATCATCTCATTTCTGCACTAATGACCATGCTTTTTGGTTTACTTCCTTGCCTCAAGTCTTTCCCCCATTCCAACTCATCCTTGACTCTGCCACCAACATGATTTTCCTAAAACAAAAGTCTGATGTCATTAACCCACCTTCCTCCCTACTCAATAAACTCCAGTGGCTATTATGGCCAGGACCAAACAAAATACTCTGTGTGATTTTTAAGCCTTTTTTATAACCTGACTGCTTCCTACTTCTTTAGTATTCTTATACTTGACTCTTCTCCACATACTTTGCAACCCATCCTTGCTAGCCCACTTGCTACTCTTCACAAATAACACTTCATCTACCAAGATGATTTTTCACTGGCTGTCCCCACTACAGGAATGGTTTCCCTCCTTATCTTCTCCTACTGGCTTCCCAGACTTCCTTCAATAAGCTCAAATCTCACCTGCTGCAGGAGGCTTTTCCTAATTCCTCTAGCTGCTAATACCTTCCTGTCTGAGATTACCTTTTGTCCACCCTGTATATACCTTGTACATAATTATTTGCATGTTGTTTTCACCATTAGAATATAAGCTCCTTAAGAACAGGTACCAAAGTGGGTTTTTTCCCCTTTGTATCTTCTTTGCTTAGTATTGTTTAGCACGTGGTAAGTGTTCAAGAAATGTTTGCTGACTGTCTAGCACTGTAATAGCTAGTTTGTAACTATGAGCAAAGGGTTGCCTTGTAGAATCTAGAATTGGTCACCAATTGTAGGCATGAGTAGTATGGCAGATTCCATGTTGTCCCTATCTACAGCAGGGACTCCAGGGGGATGGGATTGAGAACTCTTGTGCTTCTGGGTCATTTAAGTCCCTGTATGTGCTTCCTCTTCTTTCTTTGTTCACCTGCTACCATCAGAATCTTAAGGCAAAGCACACTTGAGATGCAGCTGGGTCAGTGAGAAACACAAGAAACCTCTGTACAAATCTTGTAAGAAGTGGGCTTCTTTTTTCTTTTAAAAAAGGAGAAATTATGACAGAACGATGTCTGAGAAATATAGAAATATGATTCTGGGCACAAGTTTGAAGTATAAAAAATCAAGTAGGTGTGGATTTAAGTTTTCATTAAATCAAGGCTGAGGCTGACTTGTGGGTAGTGCAAATAACAGAAAGCTGAGTGTTTGAAAGATAGAAATGCTATTTAAATTATACAAAATTTATAAAACTGTTTTAAGACTAAGGCTGCCAGAATCCATCACCATAGAATCAATTTACAGTCATTTAAATTTATATTCATTTATATTGAAATATGCGTAGTCTACATATACACATACATACATATATTCCCCTTCTTAGATATGGTTGCCTTTATATTTGGAACAGTGTCGGAGAATGGCTTAAGGCCAGCAGGAGTTGGGAACCTGCAGCCTTGAGGCTACATGTGGCCCTCTAGATCTTCAAGTGCAGTCCTTTGACTGAATCCAAATTTCATAGAACAAATTTCCTTAATAAAAGGAAAGTTCTGTAAAACTTAGACTCAGTCAAAAGGCCGCACCCGAGGACCACATGGTGCCTTGAGGCCGCAGGTTCCCTACCTCTGGAAGGAGTCTTCATGCTCCAGTTTCAGATCTAAGGATTTTGTGCTCAGAAGAGTAGATGGATAGGTGGGATAGGATTGCAGCTTGGTGTGTGAAGGACTAGGTAAGTCGACAAAAAGCTGTGGGATTGGATAGGAGAGAAAGACTAGCAATGAGACAATATGTTTAAGTAGGAGAGAGAGTGATAGTCACTGAGTAGATTGTTCCCTATCATTATTTGTAATATTTGTAATTATTTTTAAAGGAGGTGGTTTTCATTTTATTCTATTCCTGTGATTTAATTGGTATAGGAGACTTCCAATGAGGAAAAGTCCTCTTTGGATACAGATCCACACTTACTCTGCAACTTAAAATTTGAGGGAGAGGTTAAGTGACCTGATTGGAGGGCTAGGGGTGTCACACAACCTGTTTGCATCAGAGACAGGAAATCAGGATATTCTTGCCTCCAAGGCTGGCTCTCTGCACACCTCTCACATAGATTTTTGCAAACCTTTGGCAAACAGACTTTATTTTTCTTTACCCAAAATGTCATCATTCTCTTCCTCTTATCACAGCACTTTAATATTCACACAGAGATTTGCACATAAGTTATCTCATTTATTCCTGACAACAATCCAGTGAGGTAGATGATGTCATTATTATTATCATTATTTTGACTTTCTAAAAATCAAACCTTACTTTTTCCTTTAAGAAAAATCATTTTTTCTCCTTCCCACCCTCCATCCAACCATTAAAAAAAGGAGCAACAAAACTCTTGAAAGAAATATGTTTAGTTAAGTAAAACAAAATCCACTTTGTTCATGACAAAGAAATACATGTCATTCTATACCCTGAGTCCATCATATCTCTGTCAGGAAGTGGGTAGCATGGTACAAGTGTAGCCCTTTGGAATTGGTTAATCATTGCATAAATTAGAGTTTTTAAGTCTTCCAAAGTTTCTTTTCTTTACAGTTTTGTTGTTACTATATAAATCATTTTCCTGGTTCTGCTTACTTCTTTCTGTGTCAGTTCATTTAAGACTCTTCCTGTTCTACTGAAACTCTGTCTTTCATGATTTATTACAGTACAATAGTATTCCATTGCATTCATATGCCATAATTAATTCAATCAGATGATATGATTATGCCCATTTTATAGAGGAGGAATGAAGGATAGAGGAGGTTAAGTTACTTTCCTGGGGTCACACATCTAGTAAATGCCTGATTTGATAACAGGTCTTCCTAACTCCATGTATAGAACTTGAACTGCTGTCCCCATCTATCTGCTTTGGAAACATTTGACAGCCTAAACATGAAGGGAATAGAAATAATTGGGTACCTTATCACTGAAAGTCCAGCTCCAATGTAATTTAGCAGAGGCCTTGATATGTCTTCAGGATCCATTCCAAACCACCCAAACCTGAAAAAAAAATCAACATAGCTGGCTTAGGTCTTATTGAAAAGTTGAAGAGTTTTGAATTTTGTCCTTTTATAACCATAAAGATTCTATGGTCAATTTGGTTGGTGGAGAAGATGTCACAGAAGGAACATTGTTCTAAGCCTTGGACAAAGGAGCCAATGGTATGGCTAATTTCAATAGAAAACCCCTCGCACAAATCTTGGAAATGTTTGAAGTGGAACAAGTAATTTTTAAATGGGACTTGTGATAATAGAGCTAAAAATCTCTTTCCTGTCAAACCACTTCACAGCCCTTAACTTTGGTCCAAATCACTATAAACACTCCCTACTACCAATAGTGATACTAGACTGTAAGTGATACTAGACCAATAGTGATACTAGACTCATCCCTTGTGAGTAGGGAATATTTTGTTCATTGTATTTATATCTCCCAATGTCTAGTAGTAAGGGCCACTTCATATTAATTGCTGATTGAGGATGAGGAGAAGTTGGGGATACTTTGAGGTTTATATTAAAAATGAATAATAGTCTGGTCTTCTAATTTATAAGAATCTTTAAATTGATCAAGACTGGTCTGTAGATAACAGACATCTAGTTGTTTACTAGACCTATACACCTTTTTCCAGCTTGATAGGACCCTCTAAAGTTTACATTTTACTGGGATAGGCTTTGAGGACCCAGAGTCATTTCCATGACACCATTGGAAAATGGAGGAAGACTTCAGTGTAGAAGATGTAGATGGCCTCCTCTCCCCAACTGAGCTTCTGGTTTTATGAAATAATTCTTCAATTAAACATTAGAGGAAGACTTCAAAGGGGGAAGCATATTCTACCTCCTGTCCTCAGCTAATGCTTTGATCTTACAAAGTAATGCTGTCAGATCAGATAGTCCTTTTCCATGGATTTACCAAATTTTAAATGAATTGCCTTAGTGAATTTTCTTTAAAAATTATAATGAAATTTAATTAAAATGTTTTTCTCTTGAGGTTTATTAAATTACTCTTTGCATCTCTCATTTGACATTTATCCTGGTACCATGTAGAGTCATTAACCTGCTTATACATAGGTCACACACACAAATGCACACACATACAAACATATATATATATATTTATTTATATATGCATGTGTATATATGGATGTGTGTAAAAGTTCTTTAGGTAGATATAAATATACACATGGGCATATATACATATACATACATACACATACATATGCACAGGATTGTAGGGGTATGTATACATGTATGTGTGTATGTATATATATATTATATATATAAAAATATATATATATATTTCTTTATACAAAAATACATGCATATATATACCTTCCTCTGCCAAAGTCCTACTGTCATGCCTCATTGTGGTGCAGAATTGCCCCAGGTTGCTTTGAGACAAGGCCAGTAGAGTACATTCTCTGACAAGTACTTGCAATGTGTTGTTTTTGAGGATACATGTAGTAATGGATGATGTGGCTACCATCAGAGGATAGTACCTATAGTGATGAAATCACAGGATTGTAGAAATAATGAAGTTTGATGCAGTATGTATTTGTTTTATTTAAGGAAACCTCTAATTTCATCAGTGTGTGGAAATCCTGATACTAAAAATCCCTTGAATCATGCAGAACCGAAATTTGTCTGCAATTTAAAATCTTTTTTGAGGGGGGGGGATTTATTTTTTCATTTGCCCAACATTTGGAAAGGTTAAATCCAAAACTAACAGTGTAGCTTGGCTAGCTGCCGTGAAGATGTCTAGTTCTCCATCTCCATAGCTTCTCTTATTCTGTTCCTTCTCCTTTTGGAGGCACCAATTCATGAATTGGGAGAGAGAGGGCATGAACAATAACAGGGTAGGGTCAATGTCAATGTCAAAGACCTGCTTGGGGATAGGCTGCAACTTAAAATCTTAAGAGGCTTGTCTCAGGACAGTGAGATTTTAGGATCACATTTTGAGCTGGAACAGATTATTAGATCACTCAGAGGTGATCTAGTCTAATCTCTTCTATTTATATTTGATGAAACTGAGGCCTGGAGAAATGGAGTGATTTGTTTAATAGCTGAGACATGAACCCAGGCCATGTGACTTTATAATTAGTATTCTTTCCACTTGCTTAGGGTTATGGGTATATTACTAGATCAAGGTTCTCTTAATCTGGGATCCTGATGACTGTATTTCAATACAATTGGTTTCCTTTGTAATCTAGTGTATTGTAAATATGCATTTAAAAACGTTATTCAGAGTAGGGGTTGATCTAGGCTTCACTAGAATGTGAAAGGAGTCTACGACAAAAAATTATCATCTTTTGGGTTTGTATTACCTCCTTTCAAATATATTAAAGCTAACATATAATGTTTTGGGCTTGCAAAGCACTCATCATATATTACCATTTTATTCCTCTGCTACCCAGAGGCCACATTACTTATAACAAAGTATTTTTAAAAAGGTGGTGGTGGTGGGGAGAAGTTAAATAAAACTAACCAACATGCCAATTGAACCCACTGAGCCAATTGAGTCATTAGACCCTCACCTGCACATTGTCTCTCACCTTCAATTATCTCTCACCTTCACAGAAAAGGGAGGAAGGTGCATTTTCAAAGAATGTCTCATAAATTTCTTTTGTAACCCTAGTGCCTAATATGGTGACTTGCACAGGGGAGGAGCTCTATGAGGGTTGGTTGCTGATGACAATTCTATCTGAATTGGGTTACCTTGAGCTTGCCCAGCCTGTCAGTGAGTTAAATGATCCCCAGATTAAAAGTCCAAGGCCTAAACCAATTGTTTTAACAATAGGGACGACAGTGATGTTACCTGCAAGACAAAAATCATAGGGAAAAAGTCTACTATCATAAAAAGTACAGAAAATACATGTAGAAGTAAAACTCAAATTTAAAATCAACAGCAACTGAACGCCTACATTATACCTAGTATTTTGCTACATTTCCCCTATTTATTAATAACAATATATTTCTTTGGTATACATTTTAAAGTTGTAAAGTCCAAAAGCAAAATTCCCAAAGCAAGATATTTTGCAGAAAAATGTTGGGCAAAGCTAACTACTAAGTTGCAGA
Source organism: Vombatus ursinus (assembly GCF_900497805.2). Taxonomy (NCBI): domain Eukaryota; kingdom Metazoa; phylum Chordata; class Mammalia; order Diprotodontia; family Vombatidae; genus Vombatus; species Vombatus ursinus. The sequence continues at coordinate 20,386,951 of NW_020954562.1, read as the reverse complement.
AATACTCTTCAGCCTTGGCATGCGCCTTTGTTCAGGCATATGCTATTTTTAGAAAGCACTGCTGATGCTGAAAATGGTTGGGGTTTTATGCTGGCTATGCTATTACATAGAGGTAAAGTGGGCTGTAGGGCTGGATTTGTATCAGAAAAATGCCTCTGACCCTGGACGTATAACTTAACCTTTCTGAAGGTCATGCAATTCTGTAACACTGTTAGTTATAAAAGGGTCATGATCTGGGTCGTGAATAGGAGTTTCCCCACATAGAAAATTATTGTCTACCAAACTGACATGAATTTAGATCTGGAAGGGATCTTAGACGTCTTAAAGGCCATCCAGTTCAACCCCTTCATAGCACAAGTGAGGAAACTGAGGCTCTTTACCTTGAGGTAAGCTATTAAAGATAAGACTAACCCATGGGAAATCCATACCCCAAATCATACTCAGGTGGATAAAGTTCTTTTTGTCCCTCTTTCTCTCTACATTTCCCCCTATCGAAACCTGTTCTGAGAAAAGAATGTGATTAATTCTCACTACTGGGCAAATGTCTGAGGCTTAAAGACCTAGGTTTTAATCCTGACAAAGGGCAAGACATTTAATCATTCTATTCTTAGTTTTCCCATTTGTAAAATGAGGGGGTTGAACTATATGATTTGTAGGAACCTTTAGAGCAGGGGATCTTAATCTGGGGTCCATGAACTTAAAAAAAAATATTTAAAGTATTTCAATATAATTGGTTTCTTTGGTAATCTTATGTATTTTATTTTATTCATTTAAAAACACTGACAGGGGTGCCTAGGCTTTACTAGATTGCCTTAGAGATACATGATTCAGACAAGCTCAAGAACCTGTGTTTTAGAGTGTCAACATCCTCTACCTCATAAAGAATTCCATTCCATTCCATTCCTTTCAATTCAATTCTGCAAGTATTTATTGTTGACTATGTGGTAGGTACTGTGTTAGGCACTAATGATATCAAGACAAAAAATGAAGCTGTCCCTGACCTCATGAAACATGCATTCTTCTGGGGGCAGAGAGCAACATTTACACAGAAACCTGTACAAACATTCCACTTACAGTTGACTTTAGGCAGAGAGGAGGGGAGAGGACTGATAGCTGTGAGTCCAAGAAATGTCTCCTATTGAAGGTAAATCTGAGATCTGTTTTCAAGAATTGTCACTCCCAATATTATTTATCTCTTGACTAAGGGCAAGGGTTGTGTTTGTATAAGTCAAATAAAGGAAGCTATAATTGTGGAATTCCAAGCATCAGCAAGCTGAATAGGGGAGATATTTAGTTGGGATGTATGAGGGAACTTGCCACAAATTATACCACCTATACAGTTGGGTAGAGCAAAAGGCTTAAATTCTGATTCTGACACTGTGACACTTCAACTGGACAAGTTTTGGAGTCTGTCTCTTCATCTGTAAAATGGGAATAACAATGACCTATACCTCTTCTGGGTATTGTCAGGAAAGGCTTTTGTAAACCTTAATGTGTTAGGTAAACATTAGTTACTATTATTGTTTTCTCCAGCCCTAACTGAGACTGACCCTGGGAATGGCAAGACCAGACATTTCTACTTCACATCCTCATTAGACTTTAAAAGGGGCAGGTACTCACAGAAAAGAGCCAGGGAGCAAGCATTAATTAACTACCTATTATGTGCGAGGCACTGTGCTAAAACACTTTACGATATTTTTTTCACTTGATCCTTACAACAGCTCTGTGAGTATTGTTAGTGAGGTAGGGATGAGATGCTTTGAATTCTGTCACCTGCTTATGCCTGTTCTGAGAGGAAGCTTCTTCACAATGGTGAAGTTAGTTTAAAAAATGTACCTGAGGAGTAAGAGTGAACGACTGCAGGAAGAGTGGAAGAAGTGACATTTCCAGGATAGTCTTTCCGAATAGGACTTTCCTTCTCCTATTTCCAGACATGTCTACAGGTCTGGGATGCTCTTTTCCTCATTTCTGCCTTTTGCAATCTCTAGCTCCTTTCTAGGCTTACTTCACTTTTCAGCTGGGGAAGCCAAGCAGTGCAGTGGATAGAGCATCTGGATTACAGACAGAAGATGTTAAGTTCAAACCTGGCCTCAGATACTAGCTGTGTAAAGACCCTAGGTAGATCACTTTAATCTGTTTGCCTCAGCTTCCTCATCTGTAAAATGGGGGAAATAATATCACCAACCTCCCAGGGTTGTTGTGAGGATCAAATGAAATACTAACACATAGTAAACACTATATAAATATTAGCTATTGTTATTATTATCTCCTACTCAAGACTTTTCCTGATCCTTAGAGTTATCAGTGCTCCCCACTTCTTAACATGAAATTATTTTGTATCTCTGTTGTAGATATATTGTTTTTACTAATCTGTGTATTTGTGTTATCCCAACAACAGAATGCAAGCTCTTTGTGGGCAGGAATAATGATAATGATGATGATGATGATGATGATAATGATGATGATGATGATGATGATGATGATGATGATGATGATGCCTCACACTTACGTATCACTTTAAAGTTTACAAAGCACTTTACAAATATTATCTCATCTTATTCTTGTGACAACTCTGGATTATAGGTAGTATTATTACTCTCATTTTCAAGATGAGGAAACTGAGGTAGACAGAGGTAATAACTTGCCCAGGGTCACAAAGCTAGTATCTGAATTCAAATTTGAACTCAGAGCCACCTGATTCCAGGTCCAGCACTTTATTCGTGTGCCATCTACTTGCTTCTAGTCTTTGTAGACCCAGCACCTAGTATAGAATCTAGGAGGTAACAATAATAAATGCTAACTGAATTGAATTGGGGAACAATTTTGTGGAATTCATTTTTGTAGCATTGGCCAGGGGGCTTTGCTCTAGTTAAGGGATCGAAAATTGTAAGCACAGACAGAGCCTCACAAAACATCTTTCCATTTGAATAATGGTACTCTTAGACACATATTCATCAAAAAGAGATTGCTCAATCTCTTGTTAAAATTGCTAAAATATTGGGCTAATGATTCCTGTGTAGGAAAAAACCTGACAAATCTGATTAGTATAGAAGTAGGTTTTTAAATAAACTGCATTGTAACTGCCCCACCCCCATCAATTGTTAACTGTGCAAGTGATTTATTAATCAATATAATGATGCACTCCTTGTAAAAATAAACAATGAAAGTATTCAAAAATACATCATAAATGCATTTGTAAACAAATGGCCCCAATGATTTTGGGAAATTTGGCTGTTTCAAAAATAGCATAAAGTTTTATGGATCATGAATTTTTTAAGGATGTATACTACAAAAGATCTTCAACCCAAAGCCTAGAATTGCATTTAAGAGGATGGAATTCCTGCCCCGAATGTAGAGTGGAAAGTAATCTGTGAGGTCATCTTTATTTGGCAGATGAAGCAACTTGACTTGCCTAAAGATACATGTAATAGTAGGGCCAAGATGTTAACCCAAGTCCTTCGGTTCTAAATCATTGCCTCCTTGATAGTGTAGTAGATAAGGCATTGGTCTTGGAGTCAGGAAGACCTCGAGTTCAAATTTCATATCTGACATTAGCTCTATGACAGGGCAAATCACTTCTCTAGGCCTCATTTTCCTTGTCTATAAATGAGGGGGCTGTATTCAATGCTCATTTCTAGCTCCAATTCTATGATCCTACTTTGATGGGTCTATGCTCTCACTGATGTGCACACTTCTACCTCCACTAGGAAGGACATAACCACTCACAAGTTTTTCCAACGCTTGTCCAAATCCTACTTGGGAACTGGGGTGGTACTCAACATACTGGGTGCCTCCTTGACATTGCATGGCTACCAATAGAGTTTATTAACTACGTATCCCTTTCTCTTGTTACGTGACCAATGTCCCTCCTATTTCAGGCATATAACTCTTAGTTAACATCCTTTATTCTGTGTCTTCAGCACAGTTTTTCACTACTTATACGTTCCAGTCTATTGATACCCACATATGCCTCTGCACTTCCTCTTGTTATATTAAATATATGACAGATAGGAAAGTCCAGAATGTGTATCATGATGTTCTCTACTAAATTACTGAGTAGTTTTTATTTCAGCTAATGAGGATTCATAGTCAAGAAATGTGTTAAGCAACAATCACTACTGGTACTAGTCCATATAAAGGAAACGAAAGAGATCCTAAGGAAAGGGTAAAGGTATAGTGTTAGAGGGAAAAAGGTAGAATAGTTGGAGTCAGGACTTGGGTTCAAATCCAAATTTTGTCACATTCTGCCTGCAACCATAAGTGAGTCTTTTAACCTCTGGGTCTTCATTTTCCTCTTGAGGGGATTGGATTCAACATCTAAAATCTCTTCCAATTCTAAATCTCTGAGCCTACATTTATAAAGGTCATATAAATATGACATTAAAATGTAAACATACATTGTTTTAGTCATAGTTTTTAAGTAACAAAAGATCTTCTATACATTACCTGTGGCCCAAACACAACCCCCAAGCATTGCGAGAGGCCAAAACTTTGGACAATGGAGTAACAGATTGACCACTAAGGAAACTGTCCATATGGCAGCACAGAGAATCCATTGAAGAAACATTCCTGACAATAGAGCAATAATTTATTATCAAGGGTTTACATCTCAATTTTACTAGGTATATGCTTAGAGATATTTATGGGGACACTTGTCTCACTGTTATATTATCTCTTCACTGACTATGCAAAGCAAACTGGATTTCTTCTCACCAATACCTGAAATTAGTGAGTGATTCTACACTTTCATCTTGGTACCATGCTGGTTATCATAGCTAACTGAAGAAAACTGACATAGAATTACAGTTTTGTACAACAGCTTTCTGAAGCTCATGTTTTTGTGATTCTTACTATTGCCCTAGTAATAAAATAAATAAATAAATATGTATGTGTGTGTGTGTATAATAAAATAAAAAAGGAGGAATATAAAGTTAATTATTTTAAGTTCCTCTCGGCTGAGACATCAAAAAAGCAGGGAGTTAGTTTCCTGTAAATGAAAATATACTTTCTAAGTTCTAAGTAGCCTTTTAATGAGGTGGAGGTAGGAAGGTGAATGCATTTCCTGAAAGTTTTCCTTTTGCAACCTTTGGATTTCACCCACTATTGGCAAAAATAATAAAAGTGAAACTTCAGAAGAGTCAAGAAAGTCCATAACCAAAAGGTTCACTTAAAGAAAGAAGCTAGAGTTGCGAGCAAATAAATTGTAATACAAGTATTTGCCCAGCTGAGAAGAAAAGGAATGAGATGGAAATTGGCTGGAAAAAAAGCCCAATGAGAATGGCTGATGGTAGGCTGTTGTATGCATTGGCTATAATTATCAGGGAGCTACTCATACCCTAAAAACAGGTATCTATCAGTTAATGTGGTAAAAAAAAGTAACAAAGTCCACTATAAAAGAGTCAGAGTCATAGTATAATACAAAGTGGTTTGCCCCTAGTTTAGCAGAAAAAAATGGTCAGTAGGAGCCATCAAAAATCAAGGATATTAGTCTCATTAAAATATGAAGAGAAATAGAAAACTGTAACTGACTGTCGCTTGTGGAAAGCACAGAAATAGCTCAGTCACAAACTATGTGTTTATTGGGTACAAATTGAATTGTCTGTTATATGAGGTGAAAGGGTTAGAAGAATGCTTCTTTCTTTGCCATCTTGTCAGGGAAAATGAAGTCATCTTCCCTGGTAGAATAGAAGAAATGTTCCAGGCTGGAAAATAGAACAGAAGGGGTACCGTAAGACTTCAAAAGTCATATTCTTTGATCTTGAAAAATGGTAAGAAAATGAAATTTATCAACCCTAAACCAGTGAGTTTGACTTCACTTTCTGCGAATATTTTAGAAAATTTTATTATTAATATTTTTTTAAACCAGACTTGTAATTTCATCAGTGTAGGGAGCAAGTCTTAGTGATGAATTTTCACTTCAAAATGCAAATAGGCACCTAGTCCCAAACTCATAGTCTTACTGAGTGGCCTGCATCACTGAGAGGACAAATGGCTTGCCCAGGATTGCACAGCCAGGATGTGTTAGAGTAAAGGCTTGATACAAGTCTAATTCTAAAATCAGCTCCTTTCATCTATGATTATAGCCTCTGCAGTATATTACTAAATAGATGGTTAGTAAATATCTAGAAAAAGGTACCAGGATAGTTTAAACAAGAGCAAGTGATATCAGTCTAACCTCATTTAAAAAAATAGCAATATTAGATTGACAGATCAGAAAAATGCAGTAAAGTACACGTAGATTTTAGAAAAGGCTTTGATGAGAGTATCTTATGTTCTTCTTTTGGAGAAGATGGACAAAGGCAAGCTAAATAGTTATTAATGATTCTATATCAACTTGAAAATCTTTAGGCAACCTGTCACTAGCTGTCTGGAGACAGCTGATATCACAATGGTTAGAATGAAGATCTGAGTTCAAATTCAGCCTCAGATACTTATGAGCTATGTGACCCTAGGCAAGTCATAGCCTCAGTTTCCTCAACTATAAAATGGGGATAATAATAGCAACTACCTAACAGTGATGTTCTGAGGATCAAATGAAAGAATATTTATAAAAAAGCCCCTAGCATATAGTCAGTACTATATAAAGGCTTCTCTTCCCTCTTTGATAGAATATGGATCTGAAGTTGGCCCTGTGCTATTTCACATTTTTAACAATGACATGTCTAAAGTCACACTTAGCAGCCTTATCAAATCTGCAGAAGATACAAAACCAAAAGTGATAGCTGACACATTGCATGACAACATGCAAATAGAGCATGACCAGAAAAATACTGGGCCGGCTTTTATGAAATGAAACTTAATAGGATACATCTTACATCTTGTATTTTATTTCACAATGATTTCATGCTTATAAGATGAGCAAGATAGGGAGAGACAGCAGTTTGTCTAAAAAAAAAGAATTGAAGGTTTTAAAAGTGGCTTGCAAGCTCAAAAAGCCAAGTTAATATTAGCTTGCATTAAGAGAGGCAGAGTTTCAGGAATGAGGATGCTACGCTCAGCCAGGTCAGATCATGTTTGGAATATTGTATTCAGGTCTGTGTGATATATCTTAGGAAGGACACTGCTAAACTTCAGAATGTCCAGAGGAGATTGACCAGTATGGGAAAGGCCTTTGAGTTCATTCCATAGGAAGGACAATGGAAGGAAGTAGGGGTTGTTAGAGTAGAGAAGACTCAAGGGAAACATGACAGAAGTCTTCACGTATTTGAAAGGCTGTCATATGAAAGAATTAGTAGATTTGTTCTGCTTGGTTCCTGAGGGCAGAACTAGGAACCATGGAGGGATGTTGCAGAGGCGCATTCACACTTGATGTCAGGAAAAGATTTCCCAATAATTATAGCTATCTAAAAATGGAATGAGCTTTCTTGAAAGGTAGCAGGTTCCCTGTAATGTCTTTGACCAAAGGCTGGCTAATCTTATTTGTTGAAAATGTATTAGTGGGGATTCTTTTTTGGAAATGGATTAGGAAAATAACCGGTAGGATTACTTCTCCTATGAAATTCTATGAACAAAAGACTGGGAGGAAGAAGGAGGGAATCTACAACTATCTTGAATTTGAAGGGGGAAAATAATACTAACTGATATTAATATAATGCCCTATGGCTTAGACACTGTTTAAGCTTTAGTAGCTTAAAATTACACTAAAGCTTTTTGGGACATCCTATATATTGTTCCATTATGACCCAAACACCACTTCTGTGAGGTGGCTATTAAAAGTACTATTATTCCTCCCTTCCTGACTTTTTTTTTTTAACAAATAGGGTAACTGAGGGCCAGAGAGACGAATACACTTGTCCTTCATCACACAGCTTCTAAGTGTCACAGAAGGGATTTGAACCCAGGTCTTTCCTGAACTCAGGTCAGTCTATCATTTGTTCCACTACACAATGTTGTTTCTCTAAAAATGAGACAGAAAAGAAAGGAGGAAGAGGGATTTCTGCTGTACACTTGGAGCTACATATTAATATCTGGTTCTCTCCAGCCTCCCTCCCCACCCTCGCCGTGGCTGATCCTGACATCTTGAGAAAGAAGCAGTTTTTATGTTCACAAAATGAAAAGGAGGACCCACAGAGGCTACCAGAAATGAGGTCATCTATTACTAGTCACAGAGAGAAGAGATATTTGTCTTGGGATCCCTGCTTAGGGATGCTGAGTTAGCCATATGTTGACCTCCCATGGCTAACAACAGAAGTTAGGATGTTCTCATACCCCGGGAATCTGGCACATCATGAACTGTCTTCTAAGACTTGTTCAAATTTTCTGAACAATACCCTCTTCTGATGATTCAAGTGGGAATAAATAGAATCAATACTGAGACCTAGAAAGATTCTCTAGGGTAATAAAACCTAAAATGAGAAACTTAAGGATTTGAGGACACAGATGACATTTTTACCATTATTTTGGATTGGTGGTAGGGACTTAAGAGAAGAAAGCAAAATATTGAAAGTAAATCATTTACTAAGAAGATAGAATCAGAGAATGATATTTGGCTTAAGAGCCATGGCTCAAGATAGAGGAATTGAAGATTCTTGGCCAGTACAAGAGTACATCTAATGAGGACTAGAGAAGAATGTATTTGCTTAGTGACTTGCTGATCACTGATCAAGGGCACTTTAACCCAGGCTGAAGGGAGTGGCAGAACACTACCTCACTATAACCATGAAATCAGATACCATTAAAAACAGCAGGCATGATAGGAAGAATAATAGAGGAATTTAGGAATCAAAGACACTTGAATAGGTAATTTAGTAAACAACTCTCACTCCCATTCTATTAAATCCTGCATTAAAAAAAAAAAAAACTTTTCAAAAATCAAGCATTTTTACAAATGCTTGGACAAAATAAATAAATAAATAAATAAATAACTTTTATAAAATTATAAATTTTTATAATTTATTAAGAAATGGATGCTATGACGTTGAAAGTGAAACAATTCTTTTGGCTAGAGGAATGACTCAAAGGTGCTTCAGAAGCATAACATAGGAAGGTAAATGTCAATTCAGGGATTTTGCAAGATAACAGCTAAAAGGGGCAGAAAGGATACTATGGTCTAAGATGTGTGTTGCCAAATGTGTTGAGAATAGGTAAAAAAAATAAAAACCAAAACCTAAAAGTCTTAACATGTATAACTTTCATTGGTATTTCCAGTAGCTTTCCTCTGTTAATTATTTCCTATTTATCCTATACATATATATATATGTATATAGCTTGTTTTGTAAATATTTGTTTGTATGTTGTTTCTGCCATTAGATTGTAAGTTCCTTGAGGGCAAGGACTATCTTTTGCCTCTTTTTCTATCCCTGGTGCTTAGCAAAGTGCCTGGGAAAGTAGATGCTTAATAAATTTTCTTTGATTGATAATTGACTGGTCTTGAGATTTATCTAGGATAGGACTCCATTGGGATACAGCAATGAAAGGGTATACCTTGTTTAAAGTAAGGATTGAATACAAGGGAAATGAAATAGTAAAGTACATCAAAAAATACACATCTGTGTGGAAATCTATCTAAAGTAAGGTAGAAAGCATTTGGGTGAGCAACAATAAAAGAAAAACCAAAGGATTTCATGGTCAGAATATCCTGGCACCAAGACTTAGTAGCTATGTGACCATGAGGAAATTACTTAAATTCTTTGAGCCCTTTTCCTTTTCTGTCAATCACAGGATGACAAAACCTCAAAATTGGAGGCCCCTAATATATATGATAATGATAATAATAGTAATAATAAAAGCTGATATTTGTATAGTGCTTTAAGCCTTGCAAAATAATTTGAATACTTATCTCATTTAATCCTCATAAATCCGTGAACTTAGTCATTACGAGTATTATTATCTCCGATTTTAACAACACAAACTTGCTTATATAATGCTTTCTATTTCATCTTCACTGTTTCTGTAAATCTTTGCTCTTAGAGACATGAGTACTTCCTTCAGCTAGGGGGTGGACTGGATAGAGTGCTGAGCTTAGAATCAGGAAGACTCTTCCTGAGTTCAAATCTGGCCTCAGACATTTACTGGCCATATGACCCTGAGCAAGTCACTTAACTCTGTTTGCCTCAGTTTCTTATTTGTAAAGTGAGTTGTAGAAGGAATGGCAAACCACTCTACCATCTTTGCCAAGAAAATCCCAATTGGGATCATGGAGAGTCAGACATGACTAAAATGACTGAACAACAACAACAACACTACTTTCAAAGGTAGAAATCACAACCCAGCCATGGCTTTCTTATCTTATGTAATTCTTATCTGTACCTAAAATATCTTCCACAGGATATACCCAACATGCTGGGGACCTTTGTCAGGGTCTTTTAACATTCTATGAGTACCAGAGCATCACCTGGGCTACTAATTTGTCATCTCTTGTTCTCCATGTATGACTAGCCGACCTACTTTTCCAATCATACAATGTCTTTAATGATATCTTACGGTTCTTGGAACATAAATCATTGCAAGCAATATGTGGCAGCCTACTTAAGTCTTTTTCTAGATAGTATCCTTTAAATCTTCCACTTGCTTTGCTACTGATTTCATCTTTCAGAATCAGAGAAAGAAGTGGCTGCCAAAGCAGACAGGATGATATTGCTGGAACTGAGATAAGGAAGTAAATGCCAGGGATAGTGGGATTTGTACCCCAGATTTTAGGGAAGTAGAACTCAAAGATATCAGAAATAATAAAGGCAGAATCTTATGATCTGATAGTTTTTTTTAAAGGAAGTTGGCTTTGGTTTTGGGGACTCTCAAGAATGAAATGCTTAAATTATACTTGTGGTTGCTTCCAGTAAGGGCTGTGCTGAAGCCCTAAGCAGTCAGATCTGATGGTTACATTTTCAATGTGAGCATTTTTACCTTGGAAGTGGGGAAACACTATAAATCAGGGCTTGATTTACTGTTTTGTTGAACTCTAAAATTAAAAAAGCGATAGAGAAAATATGAATGATGCAGATTAAAAAAAACAACCTTACATTCCTCTATTCCCAAACCAGCTGTTAAATATTTACCAGCCCATCACTAATTCCAATGAAGAAGAAAAAAGAGATGTGTCAAAACAGACCAATGTGGCTACAAAGGAAGCCTAAATATGATGAGTTTATACTTTTTAAGGGCATATCTGATACATGTAGGTAAAAATTAAGGGGCAGCTAGGTGGCGCAATGCATACAGCACCAGCCCTGAAGTCAGGAGGACCTGAGTTCAAATCTGGCCTCAGACCAGACGCTTGACACTTACTAGTTGTGTGACCCTGGGCAAGTCACTTAACCCCAATTGCCTTAAAAAAATAAAAATAAAAAACTGTGTTGAGAATCATGAAAAAGAAAGAAGGGGCAGATCTGCTGCTTGTATTAGGCAGAGAGAGATGATTATGGAATATGGCTAAGAGGTAGGACTACTGAACTCCAATTCTCTACTTTTTTCCCTTCAAATAATGAGTATGAGCTTCAAACTGAAAATGATAGAATAAAAATGGTTAATGGGGAAGAGAAATTGAAGATAAGTTAGGAGATGGTAAGAGAACATCTAACTATCCTCCATGAGCTCAAATCATCACCTCTCCCTTGGGAATTAACTCCTGGCATACTGAATTGCTGAATTGTAGGTAAACTTTTGAAAATTAGTTGTGAATATTCAGGAGAGATTCAGGGGCCCTAGAAATAGAAAAGAAATGTTAATTCAATTTTTTAAAGAGCAAAGAATGTAGATAAGTAAATTTCTGGAAAAATACTAGAAGCTATTGTCGAAGGGATAGCTTAAAAAGGATAAAGAAACTACAGAAGGTAGCATATGGAATCATTAAAAATAAAGCATGCCTAGTTAATTACAACTCTTTTTTTTTGAAAGCGTTACTAGACTTTTTAACTGCAGATCCCATAGGCCCAGTCTATCTGCATTTTGGTAAGGCATCAGACAACTGTCTCATATCGTCTCCAATATAATCAGGATTAGATGATAATGTTGTTAGGAACTATTTGGAATACTGAACCCCAAATGTTCACTAATTAATTGTTGGCCTGGATAGAGATTCCTAGTAGTATTGTGTAGATCTCTGTCCTTGACTCTGTTCTGTTCAATCTTTTTTTCATCTATGACCAATATGAAGACATGAAGATATAGGGGCATCTAGGTGGTGCAGTGGATAGGACTCTGGCATTGGAGTCAGGAGGACCTGAGTTCAAATCTGGCCTGTTACTTGACACTTACTAAACGTGTCACCCTGGGCAAGTCACTTAACCCTGATTGCCTCACCAAAAACCAAAAGCAAAAAAAAAAAAAAAAGCAAAGAAAAAGAGGCCATGAAGATATAAGGAAGATGAAGATATGAAGATATAGATTTTATACTGATTAAATCTGAACATAACAAAACACTGGAAAGGATAGTTGATATTGTTAGACACCAAAAGATCAAGATACAAAAAGATCTTAATGGTTTGGTGTGATGAGGTGGAATCTAGTCAAATGAAACAGAATTCATCTAAGATTTTGGCATTTGGATTTTGAAAAATCAATTGAAAAAGTATAGGATTGGGGCAGCTAGGTGGTCCAGTGGATAGAGCACTGGCCCTGAAGTCAGGAGGACCTGAGTTCAAATCTGGCCTCAGACCAAACACTTGACACTTACTAGCTGTGTGACCCTGGGCAAGTCACTTTACCCCAATTGCCAAAAAAAAAAAAGAAGAAGAAGAAGAAAAGAAAAAAAAAGAAAAAGTATAGGATTGGGGACAGGGGGTAGTGTGGCTAGAAACCAGCTAAGGGGAACAAGACCAAGAGGTTTTAGTGGTCTGAAGGCTCAAAATGAGTTCACACTATGATATGGCGGCTGGCAAAACCAATATGATTTTAGGCTGCATTGGTAGAAGTACCTAGAATGAGGGCCATGATCATTTTACTCTACTCTGTCCTGGTAAGACCACACCTGGAGTTTTATGTCCCATTCTAGGTGCCAGATTTTAGGAAGGATACTGAGAAATGGCAATGTGTCATTCCAAAGCAGAGTGATCAGAATAGTAAGACATTAAAAATGTGCCATGTGACACTTACTTGAAGGGAAAAAATAATTTTTAGATCTGTCATTTTAAAAATTACAAATCTATTTTCTATTAAGAATAATCAGAACACTCTTGGTCAAAGGTGTGTGTGTGTGTGTGTGTGTGTGTGTGTGAATTACCATCGCCAGTATCAAATTTCTTAACTGGAACAAAGTTGGACCCAAATAAGACAACAGCTACAGCCGAGGAGATGAGGCCGGCAGTGAGATCTGTTCCATTGTTGTTGTGTTCCATGGTGGTGCTGCTTCCTGGGAGCCAGCAGAGGATATTGAAGCTTGATGTAGTTTCAGCTTGGTATCTTTTCTCTTCTAAAAGAAGAGAAAATGAAGAAATGAAAGTTGTGAGAGTAAGCATTATCTTACCTTGAACGTGACTGAGGGAACTCTAATGTTTCACATTTTCCACTCATGCATCCTGAATCTAGAAGTGAATGGGAGAAGTTCAACAACCAAGTCAGAATTAATCCAATGGCTCTCCCTGATATCTGAGATTGGCTTTGCTTCTAGGAGATTTTGGACTATTGCTCAATGATGGATGCTTAGGAAACAACAACAACAATTCATGTGAGTATTGAAATAGATTATATTATTATTATGCTTTAAAATTTCCACATTTGCTCAATTTTCCCAAAGATTAAGGAAGGAAACAAATTTTTATTAAGGGTCTACTATATGTTAAGTGCTTTACAAATATTATCTCATTTGTTCCTAACAATTACCCTAGGAGGTAGTTGCTCTTATTATACCTATTTTACAGATGAGGAAATTGAGGCAGATACCTGTTAAGTGACTTGCCTGTGGTCATACAGCTAGTGTATGAGGATGGATTTGAACTCAAAGTCCGACCATAGAATCTTTCTTTGGTGACAAAGAAGATCAGAAAATATACTCAGAAGGAGACAACAAAAGTTGAAGCTCCTACATCCAAAGCCTCCAAGAAAAAATATGAATTGGTCCTAGGCCATGGAAGGGTTCCAAAAGGATTTTGAGAAGCAAGTGAGAAGTAGAGGAAAAACTGGGAAGGGAAATGAGAGTGATGCAAGAAAATCATGAAAAACAAGTCAACAGCTTCCTAAAGGAGACTCAAAAAAAAATACTGAAGAAAAGAACACCTTAAAAAATAGCCTAACCCAAATGGCAAAAGAGGTCCAAAAAGCCAATGAGGAGAAGAATGCCTTCAAAAGCAGAATTGGTCAAATGGAAAAGGAAGTCCAAAAGCTCACTGAAGAAATTACTTAAAAATTAAAATGAAGCAATTGGAAGCTAGTGACTTTATGAGAAATCAAGACACTGTAAAACAAATCCAAAAGAACGAAAAAATAGAAAACAATGTGAACTATCTCATTGGAAAAAACAACTGACCTGGAAAATAGATTCTGGACAGAGAATTTAAAAATTATTAGACTATCTGAAAGCCATGATCAAAAAAGAGCCTAGACATCAACTGTCAAGAAATTATCAAGGAAAACTGTCCTGATATTTTAGAACCAGAGGGCAAAATAGAAATTGAAAGAATCCACCGATCTCCTCCTGAAAGAGATCCCCAAAGGAAAACTCCTAGGAATATTGTGGCCAAATTCCAGAGTTCCCAGGTCAAGGAGAAAATATTGCAAGCAGCCAGAAAGAAACAGTTCAAGTATTGTGGAAACACAGTCAGGATAACACAAGATTTAGTAGCTTCTACATTAAGGGACCACAGGGCTTGGAATGTAATATTCCAGAGGTCAAAGGAGATAGGATTAAAACCTAGAATCACCTATCCAGCAAAACTGAGTATAATCCTTCAGGGGAAAAAAATGGTAATTCAGTGAAATAGAGGACTTTCAAGCATTCTTGATGAAAAGACCAGAGCTGAATAGAAAATTTGATTTTCAAATATAAGACTCAAGAGAAACATGAAGAGGTAAATAGGAAAGAGAAATCATAAGGGACTTATTAAAGTTGAACTGTTTACATTCTTGCATGGAAAGATGGTATTTGTAACTCATGAGACCTTTGTCAGTATTAGGATTTGGAGGGAAAAAATATGTATGGATAGATAGATAGATAGATAGATAGATAGATAGATAGATAGATAGATAGATAGATTGATAGAGGGCACAGGGTGAGTTGAAGATGAAGGGGTAATATTTGGAGAATAAAATTAAGGGGTGAGAGAGGATTATATTGGGAGAAGGAGAAAGGGAGAGGTAGAATGGGGGTAAATTATCTCACATAAAATGGACAAGAAAAAGCTTTTACAGCGGAGGGGAAATGGGAGAAGGTGAGAGGGAATGAGTGAATCTTATTCTCATTTGGATTTGGCTTAAGGAGGGAATAACATACACACTCAATTGGGTATGGAAATCCATGTTACTCTACAGGAAAATAGGGGGAAGGATATAAGAGAGCAAGAGGATGATAAGAGAGGAGGGCAGATTGGGGGAGGGAGTAGTCAGAAGCAAACACTTCTAAGGAGGAACAGGGTCAAAAGAGAGAATAGAATAAATGGAGGGAGTGGGATAGGATGAAGGGAAATAGAGTTAGTTTTTCACAACATGACTACTATGGAAGTATTTTGCATGACTACACATGTATAACCTGTATCAAGTTGCTTGCCTTATTAATGAGGGTGGATGGGGAGGGAGGAAGGGAGAAAATTTGGAAACCAAAGTTTTAAAAACAAATGTTAAAAATAATTTTCACATGCAACTGGGAAATAAGATATACAGGCAATGGGGTATAGAAATCTATCCTGCCCTACAGGAAAATAGAAAGGGAAGGGAATAAGAGAAGAAGGGGTATAGAAGGGAGGGCAGTTTAGGGGAAGGGGTATTCAGAATGTATGCCATTTTGGGGTGGGGGGAGGGACGAGATGGGGAGAAAATTTGGAGCTCAAAATCTTGTGGAAGTAAATGCTGAAAACTAAAAATTAATTAATAAGAAAAAAAGAAAATTAGATTTGCGCACACTCTGTCTTGTCATTTGGTTTGTTTCTCTATGATGGTCATGTTTCATGTTCATACTGAAAGATTTAAAACTTCTAAGGAACTTCTAAGGTCTATAATTAGAGAGAACATTGGTAAAGAACTTCTAACTTGGGCTTTCAGTAGGAGATTAAGACTTTTTTGGGGGGTCCCAACACTGGCCAAGTTGTGATACAAGAATAAAGTTAGACAACAAGTAATAGAATTTTTAAAAAAGCAGAAGTTAGTTGGAAGGTTAACAGAAGCTTATACTGATAAGGATCTAGAGCAGGCAGGCCAAGACAGAAAGAGCTGAGCGAGAAAGCTGAGAGTTTGAATCTAAGTTTAATTAGATCCTAAAGCTAAAATTTATAGATCATGTTTAAATTAAATCTAGAGAACTGTTTTTGCACCCCTCCCACCAATGTATCTGATATCAAGGCAATGTGTTTAAACTGCAAAAATAAGGGGTTTTCTCTCTCTTTTTTTTTAAGCAATCACTTTAGGATTTCAGTGATTTATATTAACACTATAAAAGCTATTTGTGAAGTGTGTGAGAGAAATACAGCTCTCTTGATTTGTAAATTGTTAGGCATTAACTCCCTCCAGATTCTTACAGATGCAAAGAAGCAGGATAGGATTGGGGTATGATTTTTAATTTGGAATGTAAAGGAAATTGGAGGTAGTCTGAGCAATGGGTTTGAAAGTTTAGGAAAGAGAAATAAAGGTTCAAACAAAAATATAAAGATAGAAAAAAATGATTAGGGACTGACGGAGGTGGGCTGGGCAACAGTAAGCCCATGTACTCTAAGCGTTCCTCAGCCCCATCCTGGGCTGGGTGCCCTTGTGCCAGCTTCGGATGGCTTGAGCATGTTGAGAGGGTGTGAGGAAGTTTGATTTTGTTTTAAGTAGAAAGATTGAAAATGAAAATTTCTTGATTTTAAAACCAATAGATAAAGGTATAGAGGATCTGAAGGAATTGTGTCTACCTGCTTTTTGGGATAAATCTATAGGAGGGCCTTGTTGAATTTAACATTACATAAATGTTGACTATGGTAATGATATTGGTTATTATGATTTGAGATTATTATATAAAATCTTAAAATGTTTACTTGTACTGTTCAATTAACTATTAAACTCTGGAAGCTCTGGAGGTTTCTGCCTGGGGAAACTGACCATACCCTGTCAGAATTAATTCAAATTCCTTAGGTCTTTTTTACCTGGGCCAAAACCTTTAGCTATACTGATGATAACAGGTGATTTCAAACTGTTTGCAAAACTTTATATGCATCAGCCTGAAATTCCCAGGAGGATGGAATGGAGAGCCAGAATGTGTAGGGAAGCTCTTTACCTGATAATTCTCAAAGGAGACAGGACTTCAGTTTTTGTTTTTGTTTTTGTTTTTTTTAAGGAAATAGAGGAAAAAGTAATCAGAGCAGGGAATTGTCACCATGTGTCTTTTTAAGGGAATATATGAATTTATGGATAATATTTCCTTTTAAAGGTCCAAGAGTATTGGACTTTTTAAAAAATTAAAATGTTTACCATTAGTAATTATACCATTACAATTAGTGATTATAAATCCGGATTTGATTTGATTTAAGTCAAAATCTGTTTTGAAGGAATAAGGACAACATCGGAGAGTGCTCTTCTTATCCTTAGGATTAAGCACAAAAAGATTTAATCAGAAACTAGTAAAGTATATGTAAACTACTTAAGACTTGCCTTAAAGATGTTCCCAACCAATGTGAGATTATAGTCGCATATCTGAAACTGTGATTATTGGAACTTGTTATTCAAGACCTCATGGGACTATTGACTGACATTATTTTGAGTCTGACTCCTGGTATGGTTATCAAGGAATGCTACTGAGCCACTGATCCATGATGCCAGCAGCCCTGTGAGGCCTATGGACTGCAAAGGGTGTTCTCATGGGAAAAGCTGGGAGAATGAGTATTTCACATGAGCTGAGATAAGGTTCTCCCGATTCAATTTCCCCACTGACACCTCGCAGACTTTAACCCTGGCTCAATACAGTTGGACATCTGCATCACTTTTGCCTGGAATTGACATTGTTCCCTTACTATAGTTATGTTCCTATTCTTTTATGGCAATTTTCTATAATTAAAAAGTTTTATAAACATCATTAAATCTATTGAATAATAGATTGACACTGGAATATCTGAGTTATTATAGTAAGATGCAAATATAAGATTGATCTATTTGGTTTAGAATTTTAGCCCAAACAACTAATTAAATATTTAGCCTTGACATCTGTTACTAGTATATATTCCTATATAAATTAGAGTCCTTTAATTCCTCATTATGGCATAGGGATAATTAAGACAAGGACTTGTGAAACCAAAATATTATTCTGTTACTTAGTTAATATCATACCTATCTCAGTTCTGTTACAATTAGTTAATTTTAGAAGAAAAAAGCTTGTGGTCTATCTTGTAAATGCCTTAAGAAATGTCCATTTTACTTAAGGGTTATTTATTTGAACATGACCAGAAGTTGGAATTGTTTTATTACTTGATATGTACTGTTTTAAAATTGATTACTCGATGTATTATGTATGTATTGGAGTCGGTTATAAATTCCTTAGTGGAATCTCAACCTCTTGATGGTGGAATGAATAATGAATTAATACAAAGTGTAAACTGGGTTCTAATTTTTCTTAGGTATATAAACATGACAATTGGTCAAGGTCCCAATTTTTGATTTATAACAATAGCGACATAAGGGTTGAGTTAACTTTCATTATTTGACCTGGTTATTGGCAAGGCAATTTAAAATTGTGTTAAGATCAATTCTGTAGGAGAGTGAACACAAGAAAGAAGATCTCTACAAGGAGTCTTAAGAAGACAGTCCTCTGGAGACTGCTTAAACCACGCTCTGACTAGAAAACTTCATCAGATGATGTCCCGAAAACCAGAGAGCTGTATGAGATGAGACTCCTGAGCCTTAAATGGACATTTTATTTATTGTTTACTTACTTACTAAGGTGACTGCCTTCTTCAATTTGTCGATGCATTGATCAATTTCTCAACTTTCCCCCCTTCCCATATTGTTATCCCAAAACCCTTGATGAAGTGTTGACCATATCAGTTAATGATTCATTGAGAAGTCTATCCCTCACATTAGAATCAGATGGGGGAATGTAAAAAATGATTCTTAGAGCTTGCCCCCCAGTCCCCCCCCCAGCCCCACTCCCCCTTCTCTAAAGTTCTTCACAAGAACATTACTGATAATGAGATCGCATTGAATTTAATCCTGGTCAAACTCCAATGCAGGCCTGAATTGATTTGATCTGCTAAGGCTTGGGTGGGGACAGATTCTTCTGCCTAGATAACCCAGGGTTGGGAGTGGTCTGGTTCATCTGTCCAGAGTTAATGATGGTGGGGTGATATCAGTCCCTGTTGGAAGGGTATATAAACTGGGCACTCCAAATCCCAAACTGAGACAGTTTTGGATTATAACTCCCTGGCAATGCATGTCAGGCCAGCTTGTGAGAGAAACAGAACATGGGCACACAACCTAATAGTTTGTTTCTTTCTTAGAACAAACTCTGTGAGAGGTTGACACAGGAAATTATCTGTAAATGAGAGTTATGACATGATCATTGGACTAGAGATACATGACAAACTATTTCTACTTCTCTGATTTTAGGGCATACATTTTACCTCTCTCCTCACCTTATATTACATTTTTTTTTTATAAAAGGCCAATAAGAAATGGAGAAAATATGTCATGGAAGATAAAGAGATGGTTTTGGAATCAGAAAGACTTGGTTTTAAGTCCTGCCTCTGGCACATACTAGCTGTGTGACCCTGGAAGAGTCAATTAACCTCTCTTATCTATCTCTGACAGCTCTCTGGGTAACAGCCAAAATTCTAGAGCAGGTGCTCTTAAGTTTCCTTAAGCAGAATTCCCTATACCAATGAAATAACAGGTCTGCCCTGCCACCCTCCTCCCCCACAAAAAAGAAAAAAAATGGGTAGTATTAAGACTTAAAGTAAGAAATCATTTGGTTAGAGTGCAAATTCAAAGGCTTCCTATAAGTATATTATAAGTAGAGCTGTAAATAATAATTTAAAATAACTTTCAACATTTACCTCTGCATAGAGAAACTGATTTCAAGTATGGAATAGAGCTCCTGGGCTCAATTCTGACTGCTTAGTGCCCATTAGCCAAGGTTAAGTATCATATTTTTGTTGGAATTAGTGTCTGAGGATATTTTGAAGCCTATTACCCAACAGTTCAGGGATGTTACAAAAATGATTATGATAGAAACAAATTTCTGTATGAAACATCATTAGCTATTTCAAGTGAGGTATATTGACAATGGATAATTTTTCACTCTCTAAAGGAAAGCTAACACTTTTCCTTGATCGTTGGGGAAGACCTTTGTAAATTGAAAGCAATTGTGATTTTTTTTTAAAAGAGTTTCATGTAGCAGATTACTTTTTGGAGGAAAATAAAAAAACATATTTCGAGGTTGTTATTGATAATGCAATGTCAAGTTACAAGAAACAAATTTTGTCATTGTTTTGAATTAGATTAATTGATAACTATTGATAACTACCATCATGTTGTGAAATATAACAGTACTTTAAAAATTCTGTAATGCTATATAAATACCTACCACTAAAATTATTAAAAATCATTTAAAAAACAAGCAAACAAAAAACCCAGTCCTTTCTCTCCAATAACTTACATTCCACTGAATAATTCATTAGGTGACATCCATCACCAGTGAATGAATTCTCAGTCTCTTTTCATGGTATCAAATTTGGTTCTAGAGTTAGAGGGGAATATCTGAAATCACTCAGTCCAACCTATCTTATTTTACAGACTTGGAAACTAGAGAGGGTAAGAGCCTGCCCACATTCCAGTGGGCAGAGAAAATCAGAGCCGGGATCTGAACCTGGGGCCAGCAGCCTTCAGATGCAGTGAGTGTTCCTCACCCCCTCCCACCTGATGCTGCCTTACTTTTACTGACTTCATGGGCTGAGCAGGTGCTGCAGCAGAATGAATTTGGGCTACTCTATCCACTTTTGGTTTTTGTTTCAGTTGATTTCCTTAATCTCTACTAAAGCTTCACTCACGGTTAATAGTACAGCCTCTTTTTTAAGTGCTTGGCTTGTTTTTCCTGTCCCTCCTCCCTCAAATCCAGACATTCTTCAGTCTTGTAGTCACCCCTTCCATTCCCCTGGAAAGTTTCCCCATCTAGTTACTACTGTACTTACAGCACAGCTTTCTTTCTCTGTCTCTCTCCCCAGGGCAGTTTCCTCTGATTTCTTCCTGCCTAGACACTAACACTGCCTAGTAGCTCCACCTTCACCTCTCATGTGATCATTCTCTTTTCTGATCTTCTTTCATTTCTAGTCTTGGTTTTCTGACCTTCCTCTTTCTTCCTGCAAGTGCCCTTATTTAGTGAATTAAAGGCCAAACTTCTTTCACTGACAAGGTGCTAGTTAAGACCAGGGGTCTAAGGTTTTCTTCTTCCCTGAGGGTAAAATGCTTCTGTATTTGTCTTGTGATTGAAGCTGGGCAGGATTCAGGCTGCTGCCTCAAGCCCAGGGTGGGTGGGAGAGGCTCCTCTAATTATATCTGCAAACCTTGTGGGCTTGAGGTCTTGCTCCACAGATGAGATCACACAGTGCTTTCCAACCTTACACCCTCTCCTATGGTTACACTGTTGGGCATAAACTGTAGTCCCTATAAACAAGCACAACCCTGTGCAGTCACAGAGCTGAAGGAGATATCTAAGCTAGGCCTTTCCCCTTCACTACTACACCCCTTTCTGTACTATCCTCTTCTACTGCTAAGTTCTTGTATGTCACTCAACAGACCTTTCTTATGACATCACAGTTCATTATCCTGCCATGACTAAGCCTTTCTTTATAGGCCATGGACCAGACCATGCAATGGCTGTTAAGATAGGAGCTGTGCAGACAATGAGGACCAGTCAAGACCACAAGTCAACAGGCATTTATTAATCACTTATTATATGCCAGGGCCTATCCTAAGTATAGGAATACAAAGAAAAGCAAAAACAAGGTCCTTGTTCTCAAGGAGCTCACTGAATTCTACTGGGGGAAATAATAGGCAAACCATGATGTACATACAAGATACTGAAATATCTGTATCTTGTATGTACGTCATGGTATAGATATACATATATACATATGCACCATAGATAGATAGATAGATAGATAGATAGATAGATAGATAGATAGATAATCTCGGAGGGAAGGCAGTAACAGTGTATGAGTGTGTGTGTGTGGGGTCAGGGGATAAGAAAACATATATAATTCTCAGAATCACAGCTATTTTGAAACAGTGCCTGTGTTCATAAACTGTCATCTAAAATAAGCTAGGAACAATTGTGTTTCACTTAAATAACTAGGAGAACCAAGGGAAAGTCTTCTGATATGAAATGGGAAGGTCAGCAATATGAGAGGGAAGGGAATATTAGAGGAAATTGACCCTCCCTACTATCTTGTGTTGTCCTGCCCCCCTCCACTCCTCTGACCTGGAACCTATGGCTAAGGTTTGGGGAAATCAACAAGCATTAAAGACCTTAGTTCAAAAGGGCCAAGTTCTCCCACTGCATCCTGGGCCATCTCCAGTTTCCTGATCTATATCTGGCCATTGGACCCAAATGGCTCTGGAGGAGAAAGTGAGGCTGGTGACTTTGCATAGCCCTCCCTCACTCAAATCAAAGTCAATTGCAAGTCATGTCATCATCTCCCTGATGTCATGGTCCATTTCCAGAACAAAAGACAAACCATACAACTCTGTTCCAGGCACTGAAGGATAAGGGGAGCTAGGAGTTACATTCTCCCTTTTATTCATCTTCTCTGGCAGGCAGTCCTCACAGTTATTTTTCCAAATGTTCTCCTCTTTCCTTAAGCCTCCAACAACAACCAAAGAACCTTATTTCTCAAGCAGATAAACTCACATCCCACTTTAGGGAGAAAATCCAAGGCCATCCTTTCTGAGAACCCTTATTTCTTTTCTCCATCCCTCTCTTGATCTTCCCCAATTCTCTACACCTTTCTTCTATTCTCTGAGAATAATATTAGTACTAATAAAGATGATATTATTGATAAGAAAGAGCCTGGAGAAAGTAGCTTATATCCCAATATTTTATTTGATTACAAAAAGCAGTTATCTTATTCACGTAGGCAAGAATTCCCAGAACACTGACTACAAAAGATTAACAGCAGGTTAAGACCTGCAACAGAATCATTAGTGTCTGGACTCCATTGAAAAAAAAAATGAGATTAAAAATAAAAACAACAGCAACCAGCATCAACAGAACATTTTCAGGTTTGCAAAGTGCTTATTGTCTTACGTGGTCCTCGTAACAATGCTGTGAAGTAGGTAGATGCTCTTATCATTACAGTCTCCATTTTATGGAGGAGGAAATTTAGGTTCAAACAAATTGAGACAGTCCTTTTCCATCACAAGCTAAACCTCATTCACTCAATTGGGTTGTTGATTGTCACCATGTCCTCCCAGAGTTAGCCTTACTAATCTTTCTTTCCCATTCTTCTTCCAACACTCTCTAATTACTGATTCCTTTCCTGCCGCTGACCAGTATGCTGAGGTCTTACCTATCCTTAAAAATCATGCCAGCCCTTTGAACTATTGTCCTAAGTCAGTTTCTGCTCTTTTTCACTCCTGAACTCCTGGAGAAAGAATCCTCTATACACTCAGTCTTCCCTTTCTCACTATCCTCTCACTCCTAAATCCTTTGCAGTCTGGATTCTATTTCTTTCACTTTACTGAATTTGCTTTTCAAAGGTTAGCAATGATTTCCTAACTACTAAACCCACCAGCTGTTTCTCTTTGAATGTTCTGTGGCATTTGATTTTGCTGATCACTCTAAACTCCTCTATAGGCTTGCTTCTCCCACCTCTCCCCTCCTTACCTATGACATTGCTATCTCCTGGTTCTTGTCCTATCTGTCTGACATTTCTTTATTAGTCTCCTTTACTGCTTCCTCGTATTTTTTCTTGTTCTTCCTAAGCATGGGCATGGGTGTCCCCCAAGCCTGAAACTTGGGCTTTCTTTTCTTCATCCTCTACACTTTCCCATTTTTGTGATCTCTTTGGGATACAGGCCTAGAAGAAAGGTATGCAACATTTTATAGCCCTTTCGGCATAGTTCCAAATAGCTCTCCAGAATGGTTGGATCAATTCACAACTCCACCAACAATACATTAAAGTTCCAATTTTCCCACATCTTCTGCAACATTTATCATTTTCCTGTTTTGTTGTGTTAGCCAATTTGATAGGTGTGATGTGGTACCTCAGAATTGTTTTAATTTGCATTTCACTAATCAATA